>NW_027641861.1:12500-24990 GCF_032717465.1 Coenobita brevimanus | reverse complement strand
GAGAAAGAACAATAACATATCACAAGACCGAGCCACTTCGTGTTCGGGGGCCGGTTTGTAAGACGAGTGCAGTTGTCATGCGAGAGGACCAAAAGTTATCAGAAGACCCTGCCACTTTGCGATATTAGGCCACTGTATAAGACCAGGCCATTGCTGTGAGAGAGAAAAGGCGATAGCTTGTGAAAGACGGCCTTGGTTTGTGACTGAGGACTGCGGTATGTAAGAGTGGACCAAAGGTGTCGTGAGAGCGGGCAAGTTATAATGAGAGTTGGCCAGTGGTATAGTGAGCTGGTCAGTGTTATGATGAGAGATGACCAGTGTTATAATGAGAGTTGGCCTAAATGATAGCCAAAGTTATGGTGAGTTGGCCAGAATTATCATGAGAGTGGCTGAAGTTTGTGAAAGGGTTAGTTTGACAGAAGGCCATGGTTGTGAGAGTGGAATATGGTTTGTGAGAAAAGGCCAGGTTATCAGTGAAATGAAAAGCCACACAGAACACTCAAAATCTAATGAGAGCTTGTTACCAGAGTAGTGTGTGTGTGTGTGTGTGTGTGTGTGTGTGTGTGTGTGTGTGTGTGTGTGACAGACATACAAAGAGAGTTACAGGAGGTGAGAACACTAAGACAGAAAGAGGGACCCGGCGAGAGTAAAGGAGAGTATGCAAGCGCGAGAACAGAGAAATAGACAGCAGGTGGAAGTACGAAGTGAGTAGCTGAGAGCAGGTTAAAGTATGTGATGTCAGGTAAGAGTGCGAAGAGAGAAACCGAGAGCAGGGAAATGTACGAAGGGAGTACCTGAGAGCAAGTGAGAGTAAGTGAGAACAGCTGAGCAGACTGGGAGAGAAGAGAAAGGAGATGAGAGCACAAAGAGATTGAAGGGCAGGTGAAAACAGGAATGGCACCTAAGTGAAAGCAAACGTGAACACGAAGAGAAAAATAAGAGTATGTATGAACCTGTGAGAGCAAGTAAGAGCCAGTGGTAAAGGCAAGGTGGAGGGTAGACCCCATGAGGCTCTTAGCCGCTAAGCTCAACTCATTAACAGGCCTGCATTATCCAGGTTACCTTAGATACCACCCCTAGATGTTACCCTTTATACTCATTTTACCTTCCAACCTACCATAAATCAAGATCTATCTACAATCAGTGAATGGGGACAAAACAACCTTGTCTCTTTTAATGATAGTAAAACTAAATATTTACAGTTTACTAATAGACAGATATTGCCAGATTCGTACATTACTTTCAGTGCTACTAATATTCCCATCTCCAAAAGTATTGAAATTCTTGGCGTCTCACTTAACAGTGCCCTCAGCTGGACCTCTCATGTCAGATCACTTGCTAAAACCGCCTCAAAGAAACTTGGATTACTGTACAGAGTCCGTAACTTCTTCGCCGATGAGCAGTTAGCTATAATTTATAAGAATCATGTGCGCTCTCAGCTTGAATATTGCTCACCCTTGTGGAATGGTTGTGGAGAGGTTGCATTCAGACAACTAGACAAAATTCAGAATAAAGCTGTTAGAATCATTAACAACCCTGCCATTACATATAAACTACCTCCTCTCCAAGTAAGAAGGAATGTTGCCTCCCTTGCATTATTTTACAGATATTTTTTTGGCAAATGCTCAGACGAAGTTGCGTCCATGGTGCCACCTCTCTATGCCTTCCCTCGTGCTACACGGGCATCTGGTAGCGCTCATGACTGGAATGTCACTCAACCATATTGCAGAACTTCTGCCTATCAGAATTCTTTCATTCCCCGAACTGCATCTCTCTGGAACTCGCTTCCCCAGAGTTGTTTTCCTCCAAATTTCAACCCACAACTGTTCAAGTCTAATTGTTACAGATATTTTATGAACAGAGGACACCAGTAATCTGGTGTATGGATTATTTTTTTTTTACCCATTTGTTTTTCCTTCCTCCGTTCTGTTATTTATTAAAAAAAAAAAAAAAAAAAAAGGTGGATGGACACCTGAGGCACGTGACGCCAGTTGTCTACACCAGGATTCGAACATTGGTGCTGAGCGGCCGGCAGCTTCGCGGTCAGCTATATTAACCAATCAGGCATTGTGGCGAGTAACAGCCGCTAAAAAGGGATAGGAGATTTTAATGTTTACAACCACCTTGGCTCTCCTCTCCTTTCACTGATCCAACTGGTGAACAAGCCAACATTTTTTCTATCCTTAATGACCCAAAGCAGCTTGTACAGTACCCTACCCATATCTCTGACTGCCTTGGTGAGAGCTCCAACATACTTGACCTCTTCCTTACAACTAATCCTTCTGCATACAATGTTAATCTATCCTCTACGTTGGGCTCCTCCGATCACACTCTTATTACCTTAACCTGTCCTGTTGCTTCAGTACGGCCTGTGGACTCTCCAAAGAAACGTTGATTCTGGCATCTTGGAGCTGCTGATTGGGAGACCCTCAGGCAGTACTTCTTTGATTTTCCGTGGAATCATTATTGCTTCCATTGCCGGGAGCAGTCTCAGTGTGCCTTGCGCTTTATGGAGGTTACTCTCCCGGGCATGGAAACATACATTCCCTTCTCATATCCTTGACTAATGAAAGAAAGCCTTGGTTTAATTATGCTTGTTCTAATGCTGTCAACAACAAGGAGAGGGCCTATAAAAGGTACCAGAGCCAACCCACCCCTGAATCACATCTGCCTGGAAATGTGCTAAATCTGTTCTTTTCCTTGCTAAAAATAATTTCCTCTGTACTAAATGCTCTCAACTCTCCAACTCAAATTCTTTCTGCTCCTTCTGGCACCTTGCCAAAAACCTTTCTAACAACTTTACCTTATCATCCTTCCCTCCTCTTTTCTACTTTGATGGCTCTGTAGCTATTTCTTCTACTGATAAAGCAGATCTCTTTGCTCAGACTTTCTCCTCCAATTCCACCTTAGACGATTCCAGTTCTGTTCCTCCATCACTTTCACCCTCTGACTTCCTCATGCCTGACATTAAAATTTCTTCAGTTGATGTATTTTCTGCCATCACTGGCCTCAACACCAACAAGGCATATGGGCTTCATGGAGTCCCTCCTGTTGTCCCCAAGAACTGTGCTTCTATGCTTACACCCTGCCCTGGTAAACTCTTTTGCCTTTCACTATCAACTTGTACCTTTCCTTCTTGCTGGAAGTTTGCTCTCATTCAGCCAGTCCCAAAGAAGGGTGACCAATCCCAACCCTCTAATTATCGTCCAATTGCTTTAATATCCTGTACCTCAAAAAGTTTCAAGTCAATTCGTAACAGAAAAATTTTAAAGCATCTATCCTATCACAACCTTCTTTCTGATCGTCAGTATTGGTTCCATCAGGGACGCTCCACTGGCGATCTTCTCACCTACCTTTCAGACTCCTGGTCATCCTCCTTTCGGGACACTGGCGAAAGCTTTGTCATTGCACTTGATATCTCTAAGGCTTTTGATCGAGTCTGGCATAAATCTTTAATTTCCAAACTGCCCTCTTACGGTTTCTCCTTCTATCTGTGCCTTCATCTATAGCTTCCTTTCTGGTCTTTATAGCTGCTGTTATAGACGGCCATCATTCCTCTCCTAGATCTATCAACAGCAGTGTTCCTCAGGGCTCTGTCCTATCACCAACTCTCTTCCTTTTATTCAGTAATGACCTTCTAAGCTATACATCTAACCCTATCCATTCATATGCTGATGATTCTACCATTCACCTTTCCATTCAGTTCCCGCAACGTCCATCTCAGCAGTTACTTAACAAACAAGGGATGAGGCTATGACACACCTAATGTCTGACTTGGCTCATATCTCTGAGTGGGGTAAAAATTATTTTCTTGTTTTTAATACATCAAAGATTCAGTTCTTACACCTATCAACCCGCAAAAATCTTCCATAAAAGTACCCACTAATGTTTAATGATTTGCAGCTCAATCTTGCATCATCCTTGAACATGCTTGGGGCTTCATTCACTCGGGATTTATAAATGAAAGATCATATTACATCTCTTGCAAAATCTGCTTCCAAGAGATTAGGTGTGCTAAGTCGACTCTATACCTTCTTCACCCCTGCACAGTTGTTGACCTTATACTTGGGTTTTATTGACCCTTGTATGGAGGACAACTCCCATGTGTGGAGAGGCTACCCCCGTACAGCTCTTCTCAATAGGGTCTGACTTGGCTCATATCTCTGAGTGGGGTAAATATAATTTTGTTGTTTTTGATGCATCAAAGACTCAGTTCTTACACCTATCAACCCGAGAAAATCTTCCATAAGAGTACCCACTATTGTTTAATAATATCCAGCTCAATCCAGCATCATCTCTGACCGTGCTTGGGGTTTCGTTCAGTCGAGATTTATCTTGGAAAGATCATATTACATTTCTGGTAAAATCTGCTTCCAAGAGATTGGGTGTGCTAAGCCGACTCCATAACTTCTTTACCCCTGCACAGTTGTTGACATTATACACGAAACTTACTCGCCCCTGTGTGGAGTGCAACTCATGTGTGGGGAGGCTCCCCCATACAGCTCTTCTCAATAGGATGGAGTCAAAGGCTTTTTGTCTCATTAACTCTCCTCCTCTTACTGGTTTCCTCCATCTCTTGTCTCTTCACCGCACTGTTGCCTTTTTATGTCTTTTCTATCGCTACTTCCATGGTCATTGCTCCTCTGATGTCTGCATCCCTCCTCCTCTACGACGGGTGGGCAGCACCCATCTAGCAACAAACTGTCATCCCTTTTCTTTCCAACTCTCTAATGCAAGCGTTAACCTTTACTCCCAGTCCTTCATTTATGTAACAGGTCAACTCTGGAACTGTCTCTCTCTCATTCTTTCTGTGTATTTTCTACTTCCTATGATTTCCAGTCTTTCAAACGTAGTGTGTCCAGGCCTCCTGAAATGAACGGATCTTGAATTTGGCTCTCTTTTGTACTGTTTTTGTTTTTGTTTTTCTTGGAAGGAACAGTTTACGGGCTCCTGGCCTTTGGCTCCTTCCTCCTTGCATAAAAAAAAAAAAAAGCTAGAGAAGCAAATAAAAGATAATAAGACTCAACAGTTCTTCCTCTTACCAATGAAGGTATCCCGAGTCTCTAGGTGTCTCATCGATGAGTAAGGATGAGTTGAAGATAAGTGGTATTTTACGTTTTGACGGGTGGGTCTGACCGCGCCACTGGCCATGGCTTTGGCCTTGGTGGTTAGCGTTGGCAACACTGAGTGGAGTGATGATTGTAACACTGCCTGCACGGTCTTGGAAGGAATGTGGAAAATTACACTCGTTTCCACACTTCTCCTTACTCATCGTCGTTAGAGTGAGTCATCACCCTATCCATGTGGCTTCCCCAAAGGTTTACCGGCTGTTCCATAGTGCCACTATGCCCAGTAGGCGTGTGGGAAAGGAAATATCTCTTCGCTTTTCTGTACTCTCTTCTTCCGTAAATTATAATATTTTCCCTTTACTAGGACACTTAGAATTGCACTTTACATCACGATTATGGGTAATTGCACTTTGACAAGTAAATGTTGTTGCTGTTTCTTGCATTATCGTTGAGTATGAGGTAATTATTTGTATTATAATTCAGACTGCTTTGGCTGGGTTATCGTGAAAATCATATAAATGTTTTACACAACTTACATATTTTGTACTTCACTTCACAAATACACTGATGCTCATATTCGGCACAATTCCCCTGAGAATTGAGTGAAGTAATTTAGTTATAGCCAAGCAGGTACCTTTCTTTTCTGGCCCGCTAACAAATGGTTTTCTTTCAGGTAACAGGTAGGATACACTGATGCTCATTTTCATCACAGTTTTCCAGAGTATCGAGTGAAATCATTTTCTTACAGGTATTTTTCTTTGTGGCCCACTCACAAGTGCTTTTCTTTCAGGTAACAGGTAGGCTAACTCAAGGTATTTCCAGTAATTTTCTTACCAATATCCAATAAACAGTATCGCTTGTTGCATTGCACTTGTAGAACTTATTATAAAACACTTATATCGTAGCACTTACTATAAGCCACTTATAATATCACACATTTCACTCATTTATGAAAATACACTTTCCCACACACCTGCTCAGCATTCACGCTCGAAGTGATACTCTGAGAAATATTTTGGGCATAGGGGAACCTTGCACTCTGCACATTGGTATGAGGTCTCTTTTCGTCCTGGAGGACGTTTGGTCGTGCGACAGACGTGGCACCACCTGTATGTCAGACAACTTGCTGTGGTTCTGCCAGTCTCCACCATCTTGTGCCACCGGAAATACTCAGCCCAGCTGAGCTTGTCCGCTGTAGCCCCTGTCCCCTGACTAGCACCTGACCAGTTGAATATTCCTCGAGGAGTTCATATGCCAGCTTTCTCTCAAACTCTCGTAGAGAGAGAGGTTTCCTGATGAGCTCTTGAACAGTATGAAATTGTTCAGGACAGCGATATCAAGAAGATGTAAGAGCACCTTCTTGTACCACTTGCAAGACTTACGTAGGCAATCGATCTCACCAATTTGTATGTCCGATTTATTAACCAGCTGCATGTTGATACTGTAATCGTTGACTGCATCTGGCTTTATCACGGGTTTCCTGGTCCTTTAGTCTGTTTCCTCCAACACTCCCTTATTTACTGTAGACAACATGTTAATCCTTCTCATGTCATGCAGGAGAAGGGCTAACATGTTCCCACATTTCTTAGTCAGAAGGGCACCTTCCTCAGTATTTGCCGGAAATACTGGGAAATTCTTTCTGTTGGCCCTAACAATTCCACGGAACCCAGTACCATGGTCAAGCAAATACTTGGTCAATGCCGGGCAGTGTCATAATTATCGGAACACAGAATGTGATGACTGTTGAAATACCTTACCATCAACACTTTCACTACCGAGCAGAGAACGGATCATCACTAGGTATATCAACATCTGTTGCCGAGTAAACTGTCACATCCAGCACATATTCAGTTTTACAGTCACAAAGCACAAAGAATTTGAAGCTAAATTAGTGACGCTTTGATGGCACATACTGAATAAATGCCAGCCTGCCCCTGAATAACACCAGCGACTCGTCAGTAAGTACTTTCTGGAACAGACGAAAATCCCTGGAAAATGACTCCTTGAGCATTGTGAGGATTGGTCTTATTTTCCATTACCTGTCGTTCGGTGCAGGCCCGTAATTTTCATTCAAGTGTAGAAACCTCAGGATGGCCAGGTACCTATCACAGGCCATATACTTGCCAAAGACAGGTGTGCCCACGAGTTCATTCACCGACCAATAGTCATGGAGTGCATGTTTTCTAACATGCGCCATCAACATGGTCAGGGTGAGCCACACAAACATCTCCCCCACCTGCGCAGGTGTCCAGTCACACATGTGCGTACTCTCACTGGCAGCCACGTCCACCGCACACACATGGCCTGGTGGAAATTTATCTCATCCACCAGATACTGCATTACTGCAGCCTTGAAAATTGCCTTGAACAGACTGCCATTAGTCCAGGGCCTGAGGGGAAGATCATCCTCCTGCACACCTGCACCCTTCTCAACAAATGCTGGCACAGATGGCTCAAAGCTGGCACCATCCTCCCACACAAATGTGTCAACTCTACCTATACGTGGTAGAGCCGGCCGTCTGGCAGTTACCGGACGTTTTTTCGCACGCCCACATGCTCGCCCACAGGCAGGGGGGGGGGGAAGGAGAGGGAGAGGTGTGGAGGTGGGGGAGTAAGTGGGTGATGACTCACCTGACGCGGAACTTTCCTGGGGAGCCGCTCAGTGCTGCGTATCTCCACGTGGGGCCAGTGTGAGAAATACCACTCCTGAAGGGCCCAGTTGTGGAAATTCAGCCCATGAGGTGGTAGACTGAGGTGTTGGGGAACGCTGAAGGACGATTCGTCGGCGAGCAGGGAGCGAGAGTGTGGGGGAAACGACTCTACTATATTTATTCTGCAGGTGACTGCCAGGTCCGCGACCACCTTCCTGATGTTCTGGGTCATCTATCGCCTCCTCATCTCTGAATTCATCAATCTCATAGGCTCTCCTCTTCCTGGAGAAGTCTCAGAGCCTTCTCTGGCAACGGAGAGTGAGTAGGGGTCGGAGGGTGAGAGAGCTCGCTCTCCACGTGGCAGCTCTTCCTCTCCTCTGAGGACGTACTCTCGCTGAGTGTCCGAGATGATACGGTGTCGTCCAAGGCACGTCCAATCGCACTATCACTTAGCCCTTTCCCTGGCACTAAAGGCTGAATTTTCGCGGGGATCAATAAGGCAATTGGCCCTTCACACGGTGCGAGGGAATCAGACGATGACGAGAAACAAGACATGGCTCCTCACACTACCATTGCCGCATACAGACTGAACTGCGCAACCGCAGGGTACCTGGGGATCCTACCTACCCGGTAGGTGAGTGCGGTATATCACTTCACCCAGCGGCGCCGCATGCTGAATCCTGACTTCCATACACGTTAGCTGGTGGTTAAGGATTAAGGATGAAGGTGTTCAGAAATTGCGCTCTTTTATGTTAGTGTGTTTCAAGACCTAGTGTTCAGGATTCGGTAGGCAAGGTTTAAGTATTCAAGAGATGGGTGTTCGTAGTTCAAGTGTTCATTGTTCTGGTTAATGAAACAACTGATGAACACACAATTAATCAGACAAATTTCCGGAGAGGTGTGTACTTTGGTGTTCAATGAGTGTTCAAATGTAAGAGGTAGGTAATTCAGGTATCAATAATTTAGTGCTTAAAATCGAGCCTTAAGAGTGTTTTAAGATCGTGTGTTCAATAAAAGGTGATCAGAGTTTGGGTTAGAAGTAAAATCTGAACTTTAAAGGTCTGATGTTTAAACAATATTTGTGTTCGAAGTTGGAGACCAGAGTGTAGGATCTGAAAGTGTATCTATCTACTGCCAGACCATGGTTTGACGGAACTCGTCTTTGTGGTTTAGAAAAAGGCTGGTGATGGTGAGGGGCCCTTCACGTGGTGGCATCTGTATAGCCGGGCAACTTCGCTAACTGGTTATACGAACTTCTCTCAACTCCTTCCCTATCCTATGAAAAGAACCTGGTAGACTGCAAGATTGTAAACTGCTAGAAAAAGATTTGAGTTGGTGCCTCGTATGTCCAGTTCGGGCACTTAGTGTCGGGGGAACACTTTTCCTCTGATCCCTAGTAAAGAAACTTCCCAGTTTGGTTGCACCTGATTAGTATAGTTCCTTTGATGACTGGAATGCACAGGCTTCAGCACCAAGACAAAGCAGTGTTCCCTTGAAGTACTACCATTAAGGATTATGTTGAAAGAAGAACTGTATATATATATATATATATATATATATATATATATATATATATATATATATATACACACTTAACCTTTCCTCATAGTTCTAGTGGAAATGAATCTATATGGTACTTTTTATCACTTAAATTACCATTATTTTAAACTGGGTAAAAAATAATTATGATCTGTGTATTAGCCAGGTAATAAAAACAATATAAGATGTTGCTTTGGATTTATTCACATACATACTCGTGCACACACACACACACACACACACACACACACACACACACACACACACACACAGGATGGATATAGGTTCTAGTTCCTGTTCACGTGGGTTCAGGTCGGTTCAGCGGGTTCCATGTGTTCATAGAGGAAAACTTCCAGTCAATAAGCAGTTGATGAAGGCGGTGAGCTGTGGGGGAGAGAGAGAGACAGAGTTATAGGGATTATGGATCTTTATTTCAGGTTAGAGAGAGAGAGGGAGAGAGAGATAATTTATAGGGTTTACAGATCTTTTTCAGGTGAGAGAGAGAGAGAGAGAGAGGAGTTATAGTAGATATGGATCTTTTTTCTCAAGTTAGAAAGGTAGATAAGTTATAGAGGGTTTTGGACCTTTTTTTTCCATATTAGAGAGAGAGAGAGAGACAGACAGACAGACAGACAGACAGACAGACAGACAGATAGAGACAGAGAGACAGAGGGAGAGAGAGAGAGAGAGACAGAGAGACAGAGAGAGAGAAGTTACAGGGGTTGTGGATTTTTTTTTTTTCGGTTTAGAACGACTACAATGTAACAAAGTAAAATTTCTGCAAAAGTGATAATGATCGTGAAAGTAAGCTTCGTAAAACACATTTATATTAATTTAAAATAAAAATTATCAGACTCTCTCTCTCTCTCTCTCTCTCTCTCTCTCTCCTCCCATTAATATTTCTATATCTATCCATCGCACTCACCTCGCCAGCCTTCTGCAGCAAACACAGGAGGACCTGTAGGAGGTTTGTACCGACGAAGATATCTGCCAAGACTTGGAAGTTCGCCGCACTTGATGTGTCGACTGTGGTAGAGGAAAGGGAGATGGTCGATTAGGTCAAGTGATTAGGGAAGCTGCCTGGTGTTGAAAGGACGCAAGACAGTGTTGGATAGGGCAAGGTAATGATGAGGAAGGCAGGGTAGGGTAATGAAGATGAATGCAGGGCAGGGTAATGAAGAGAAATGTAATGAAGGATAATGAAGAGGAATGCAGGGCAGGGTAATGAAGAGGAATGCAGGGCAGGGTAATGAAGAGGAAGGCAGGTCAGGGTAATGAAGAGGAATGCAGGGCAGCGTAATGAAGAGGAATGCAGGGCAGGGTAATGAAGAGGAATGCAGGGCAGGGTAATGAAGAGGAATGCAGGGCAGGGTAATGAAGAAGAAGGAAGGGCAGGGTAATGAAGAGGAAGACAGGGATTGGCAACATAATTTAGAGGAAGGCAGGGCAGGGCATGGCAGGTGAGCCGTGTGGGGGAATGTTGGATGGGGGTGTGACTGAGAGAGAATAAATCTTTCTCACTCTAGTTCTTTTGAAATCAGTGGACTATCTTCGTCATCGACATCGTCATCACCTTATCATTATCTGAACTCTACATCTCACAAATAAAAACAAATTAGCCAGAAGATTTAAAATATTTTCCACACCACAGATAAAAACAAATAAGTCAGAAGATTAAACAGATTCGCCACACTGAACTTCTTGATGAATCCAGTTTACCAGAATAAAATGAAAATCAGTCTTCATATTAAAGGGAAGAAGTTTAGCGAATACAAGAAAAGCCGAGATGATGACATCTAACAAACAGATGGAGTAGAACGCTATGTAAGCTTGATCGCAAAAGAATAGGAGGAAATATAGTATTTTAGGAAATTAAAAGTGGCCAAGCACCAGATAGAGCCAAGGGAACTGATATAAGTCGTAGGACAGGAGAAGAGACATATTATGTCACTGTGAAGCATGGGGAAAAAGGGGTCAGGTAGGAAAGCAAAGTGATCCTGATGGTCCTGTATTGATACAAGCAGCGATCTCTGAATATTAGGGACCGAGAAAGGGTAGAAGTGCTAATGATGAACTGCTTCAAGTCTGTACAGTATGTGGAGTTAGATAACTTTGCAGAGTGAAAGAGGACATTGAAAGAGTTTGAAAGACCAGGGGCGTGTTAAGACAGACGTGGTCCAGTGGAATGGGCAAATCCGGGTATGTTACGATATAGCCAATAGAGAGAAGATGTGGTAGGAGATTGATGACAGTATGCAGATCAGAAGTGGAGTTAATGAGTGGAATGACGAGGTCTAGACGAAGGAAGAAGGATAGTGCTGAAACAGATTTTCAACTAGAGGTGTGACCATCCAGGAATGTGAGACGCCTGTATAGAATAAAGCAAATTGGAATGAAGTTGCCTATGAAAGAACGACTCTACCAGTAATCTGTGAGGGCATGAAGTGAAGCAGCTGGGGTAAACCGTGAATAGGAAGAGGATAAGTGTGAATAATTTGAAGACTGCTTTACGTAGACCATTAAATAAGACAGCTGAGAAACAGAATGAGAGTGACTGAGGTGGCTTTCTCCTGCTTTCCGGTACCACCAACCTGGAATGAGTAACATGTCGTGAGAACAGAATAGTCATAGCACTGCTACCAAAATAATATAAAGCTATGGTATGGGAACCAGGGTAAAACAGAATCGCATAAAATAAAACTATGGTATGGGCGCCAGAGTAAAACAAAATTGCATAACATTAGAATAGGATATGAGAGCCAGAGTAAAACAGAATCACACAATATAAAGCTAAGGTATGGGAACCAGAGTAATCACATAACATATGGCATGGGTATGAGAGCCAGATTAAAACAATCACATAACATAAATCTGTGGCATGACAGACAAGGTAAAACAGAGTATGAAAATCAGCGTACCGCAGAGTGACTATATGACAATGAGCGTAAAACATTGTAACAATATGAAAATCAGCTTAAGACAGAGTGACAAAATGAAACTCAGCGTAAGACAAAGTGGCAATTTGAAAATCAGCTTATAACAGAATGACAACATAAAAATAAACTGAAAATGAGTGACATTATGAAAATCAGCGTAAGAGAGAGTGACATTGTGAAAATCAGCATAAAACAGAGTGACATTACCGGTAATTTTAGCGAGGAGGTCCAAGTCTACATCCAGTTCCAACTCTGCGACGCACTCTTTCAAAAATTCCTTTATTTTGGCCAGTAGT
>NW_027641861.1:0-7500 GCF_032717465.1 Coenobita brevimanus | reverse complement strand
GTCCAGTTTGTTCACTCTGCTGGTCTGCGTCCATAGCAGAGCTAATTCATATATTTCTTAAATTTTTACTCTAAATGTCTCGTAAAAAGTCTTTATCTTTCGTTCATTGCAATCACCTATATCCTTAATAAGACCCTTGGTGCAATCGTCTTCACCTTCTGCTTTATCCATATTCATTCATCCTAAGACTCTGTTTACTTTAGATGTATTGCTGGGAATTTCTATGTCCACCATTTCCATATCCTGGACTGGCTCCTCAGTCATAATGTTACTCCTGTAAAGTCTGTAAAGAAAATATTCTATTCAGATCACTTTTGACTTTTTTTTTCTCCAGTAGCATCTTTCAGAGGAGACATTCAGTTTCTTCCCATGCCAAGCATCCACCTGGTTCCTGTTGAATTTCAAAATTCCTTGAACTTACTTCAACCCTGCTCATGTTGTACAGCCGGACATCTTCGTTTCTCTTTTATTTTTTATTTATTGTTCATTTGCTGTTGTGGGAGCTCTTGTTCGTTCTCTAACGTTCTCACTGTTCTTTATAAATCCTTTGAACTATCAGAAAGTTTGATGTTGCTGTTTGGAAGTTTCCTTTCTCCGTCTTGTGCAGGTGTTCTGTACCTGTTTTTATATAATGTTCATTCATTTACTCTTTGTCGTGGTCTACTTCATCCATCAACTGCGAATATTTACTCTGAGCTGCCAATATGACTGTTTATGTTGGATTAAGCTCTCCTCTCAAGTGAGATCCGGTACCACGTAACCCCTCTTGCCAAACTAATTCTCTCTCACCGCTACAGGATATGACTGTTCATATTGGATTAAGCTCTCCTCTCTAGTGAGATCCGATACCACGTAATCCCTCTTTCTTCTTGTTTACGTCTTACATATGCCCTGTTCAGTGCAGTTTTATTCCTTTCTGTACTAGCCTGTGGTGTGTAGTGAAAATGAACTCTATGTCATCCTTGGTGTCACGATATGGTCCATGTCAGATCCACTTCCTACACTGCATGTATTGAAGGAAGGCATTAATCACCATAAATTTCCTTAACAGAGCGTCTTAAATATTCTGATAACCCAAGTCCTTTCTCTCACCTGCCTTAAGTTTTATGTTTCCCATCACGAACGTATGCCAGGCCTTATTCTCTTCAGGGTTTCCTTTTCATCTTAATAAAATTTCCTCTCTCCTCAACCTTATAAGCAGACGTTGAAATATAAAATTGGATAATATTTTTCCATCTTTTCTTTTTTTTAATTTGTATTATTAGGTCTCCCGTTGTTACATTTACTTCATACTAAAGTCTGTTTCATTATTTCGGCGGCTAGATTGAGAAACATAGACATTCTTCGCACCCCTTGCTCCAGAGTAGGTTTGATCCCGTTATGGCCAATTTCTTCATTGCTGTTAGGAACTGTGGCCCATGATTTGATGGAACTAGTTGTATTTGTTTAGGTGTGAGCTGGTTGCTCACGGGGCCAAGTCAGCCACTTACTGCGAGGTAAGATTCTTCTTATGATGCCTAACAAGGAACCTGTCTAGTATGGCTGCACCAGACTAGTATAGCTCCGCTGATGACTGAGGTGCACAAGCTTCCTCGTCACGGCAAGCTAGTGTTCCTTTAAAGAACTATCTCTAGTGATTAGATAAAGATCTGAATTGGTTATTTTTTTTAGTATTATTTGGAATACTATAGACTTTTTTTCCTCTCCTTCGAGTTGTGTAAAAAAAATTATTACCATACTTTAAAAATATTTATAAAACTACAAGATCTTTTTATTAGTGAGGTCTCGGAAAGTACACAAGGTGCATATAGGAATTTATTCATGAGATTGACAGAGCTATAACTGAAACTACATACTAATCCAATAATGTGCTTGGTGTAGTGAGAGAAAGGAGCGAGGAAGACGATGGAGAAAAAGGAGAGGAAAGGTGAAAAGGAGAGGGAGTGGTGACAAGAATAAATGGGAGAAGAAAGAGGGACTCTGGAATGAAGGTGGAGATGGGAAATGGGGAGATGAGGGGAGAAGGAAAGAGGATGATGCGAAGGAAGGGGAGTAGACAGAGGAATAAATTAAAGAAAGATGAAGAATAATGGAATGAATTTGTGGAGGGGAGAAGAGGGAGATAAAGGGAGAGGAGATGTGAGAGTTAGAACTGAGGCGGGACATAAAGAAGGAAGAGTAGAAGATGGAAAAAAAGGAAAAGGTGTTTGGAAGGTAGAAAGGAGATAAGAAGAGGACAGTAAGATGAGAGGGTAAGCATGAGATGTTGCGCATTTTGGTAGTGTGTGTTGTAAACCCATTCAGTACGATTACGTGCTTATTATTTCATTCTTGCACCACCAGACAACTAAATAGTCTTCAAAAGTAATAGTTGTTAGTGTGATAAAAATGGATGTGTGTAGTGCTGTACACTGTATTCACTGATATATTAGGTATGGTGTGATATGGTGATTGTGATATGGTGTGCTGATATGGTGTTCCTGGCCACACACACACACACACACACACACACACACACACACACACACACACACACACACACACACACACACACACACACACACACACACACACACACACACAAGAGGTACTGGTTCTGGTTCAGATCGGTTTAGTCGGTTCAGTGGGTTCCATGTCTTCAAAGGGATCTGGTGTTCATGCAGTTGATGAAGGTGTCCATCTGTGGGTGAGAGAGAAACTGAGATGCAAGATTTATTTGTGTGGGGGTTTGGATGTGACTGAGAGAGTGAGGAGAAAGTGAGAACCAAGAAAACAGGAGGAGGACAACATGAGTGGCATGACACGTCGGAAAGAGTAGGAGAGACGGAAGGAGCAGGAAGAAGGAAGGAGGAAAGGAAAGGGGTAGGAAGAAGGAAGGAGGAAATGAAAAGGGAGAGAAAGGAGAGGAAAGGAGAAAGGAAAGAAAGGGTGAGAGAAAAGGAGAGAAGAGAACGAGAGAGAGGGAGTGGAAGAAATGGGGAGAAGACAGAGGGAGTTAAGAAGGTGTGAGAGGGGGTAAGGAGGTGGAGACAGGTAAGTCCCACGCAGGTGTTATGGCGCCAATGTGCTTACGTAGTGAGCACCTGAACACGCCTCTCTCTCTCTCTCTCTCTCTCTCTCTCTCTCTCTTTTACACACAAACATGCACACACACACACACACACACACACACACACACACAGTTAAGAAGGTGTGAGAGGGGGTAAGGAGGTGGAGACAGGTAAGTCCCACGCAGGTGTTATGGCGCCAATGTGCTTACGTAGTGAGCACCTGAACACGCCTCTCTCTCTCTCTCTCTCTCTCTCTCTCTCTCTCTCTCTCTTTTACACACAAACATGCATACACACACACACACACACACACACACACACACACACACACACACACACACACACACCTATAATACAGGCTCATTATTTCGTCTTGTGAATAGTGTCTGTCGTCAGGATAAATTAATTCTTTAAATACTGCGTAAATTATTTCTGAAGTAGTTAATGATTTAATAACTGGTAATGCGGTATTAATATAGAAATATGGAAGTCAGTACTAAAGTGTTTGTTGTAACGAAAACTTTAATAATAATGATAATTAATCATCATCATCATCATCATCATTATCCTAGTAGCAGTAGTAATAATAATAATGATATTAATGATACTACTAGTACTACTACTACTGCTACTACTATCATTACTACAAAAATTCGTGGTAGTAGTAGTAGTAGTGATCATGATACTACCACTACTTCTTCTTCTTCTCCTCCTCCTCCTACTACTAATACCACTACTACTACTACTGCTACTACTACTACTACTAATGATCAATCAATCAATCATTTCTTGTGGCACCCTCGGGGATGCATAGGGCCTCGATGAACTCACACCACCACATCCTATCTTGTGCTAACTCCTCAAGATCTCCCCAGCACTCATCTCCAGCTTCCCGTCTCATTGTCCTCACCCACGTCTCTTTTGGCCTTCCTCTACCTCTCCTACCAAGTGCCACCCACCCTGGTGTACCTCGTACTATTCCCTGTCTCCTATACACATGTCCTAGCCACTTCCATCGTGAGAATCTAACATATTCATCGATCGGCTGCACTCCCGTTATTTCTCTAATTCTACCATTTGGTATCCTTTCCCACCACTTAACTCCTAATATTCTTCTAAGTGCTTTATTTTCAAACACCAAGAATTTATTTTCCATAGTCATTGTGCTGTACCAAGACTCGTGTCCATAAATTAAGATACTCCTAACCATTACCTTATAAAGTTTGATTTTTGTATGCACAGAGAAATTGTTATTATTCTAAATATTTTTAAGCATTCCCATTGCCTGATTAGCCTTCTTTAACCTTTCCTCGAATTCAGAGTTCAAAGAACCATCCTTGGCTAAATAAGTACCTAAATATTTAAACCTATCAACTTGCTTTACAACCATACCTCCAATTACACATTCCTGCGCATTTTCCATATTCATATTGATTATTTCAGTTTTTCCACAATTAATAACCAAACCCACCTTGCGACCTTCACTCACCAAACAGTCCAACACTCTCTGCATCTCTTCTGGCCCATCACAAATCAAAACTATATCATCTGCATAATCTAAATCCAAAAGTTTCCTGTTCTCTCCCCAAAGTATACCTGCACCGGTTTCTGTTCCAACGCGTTTCATAATGTAATCAGTGACCAATATAAATAGTAAAGGCGATAGAACACCACCTTGAATTACTCCGGACTTGACTTCAAACGAATCACTCAGACAACCATCAACCATCACTTTACAAAATGTGTCCTCATGCATGTTCATAATGACCCTCACAAACTCCTCTGGTATTCCATAATGTCTCATGATCTTCCCCATAGTCTCTCTCGAAACACTATCAAAAGCCTTTTCAAAATCAACAAAACAAAGACTTAACGGTACTCTCATTTCATAATAATAATAATAATAATAATACTTTTTTGTTTTTACTACTAGTAAAATCACCTTCATCCATTGGGGAATTATATTGTGAAGATCTGCACCAACCTTGCTAATACAGTTCACCATTTGCAGTTGTAATGTGAAGGTTAACACTAACCCTCATATTACAATCCGTTGGCCCCAAGCACGCCAACGGCTGTGGTTACCAACCATCTATTATTACTATTATTATTTTATTTTATAGTTATTGATATTACAGTGTAAATAAAGACATTAAACTATTGGAGTCGTTGGTCTATGCGACTCTCGACCACTGTAGCTGTGTAATACACTACTACTACTACTACTATTATGAATAATAATAATAATAATAATAATAATAATAATAGTAATAATAATAATAATATAATAATAATAATAATAACTACAATAATAATGCTATAATAATACACTTATAAAAATAAAATAATAATATTAATAATAATAATTTTAATAATAATAATAATAATTATAATAATAATGATAATAATAATAATAATTTCGATAATAGTAGTAATCATAGAAATGATATACTACTACTATTGCAACTAGTAGTAGTATTACCACTATTACTATTACTAATACTACTATTACTGCTACCACCACTACTACTACAGCTACTACTGCTACTACTACTACTATTACTACTACTACAACTACTACTACTACTACTACTACTACTGCTGCTGCTGTTGCTGCTGCTTCTAATAATAATAATAATAATAATAATAATAATAATAATAATAATAATGTACAGGTCACTACACAAAGACCTTTAACATTTTAACTACCTTTGCCCAGTGACAGAAAAATAAGTTTAATCAAACAGGGAAGCATAAATAAAGTTTGTTAAAAAGCTGAAAATAAAAGTGGTTGTTGCTATGAAAACCACGAATTCCGACCACAAAATTAAAATAGATGTTGCAAAAGAGGACTGTATGAGGGTGTATCAGTGCTGACGTTAACATACGGGTGTGATGCTGTGGTATAGAATATGTACGAGAAGCCATAAGTAGTGGAAATGTTACTACTGAATATGGCAGCAGGGTATTTGGGTGGACGGTCTGGTTACATAGAGAATAGACATGAATTGGCTGATGAAAGGTTTATTTATGAGTGAAATTTGGAGTTAGATGGAGAATTGCAAATCCAAGAAGATGGTTGTATACAATAAATCCATAAATGTAAAAACTGCATAGAAGCGTTGATGGAACAAAAGAAATCATCTCTTTAGTTCAGTGACCATTTTTGTATTGTGTTATTGCTACGACCAGACGATTTCATTCAGCTCAGTAGATACCCGTTAGTGACGGAATTAATGAAGGATATTTATTAAAAGCACTTCACTGTAGTAAAAAAATAAATAAATATATATATATATATATATATATATATATATATATATATATATATATATATATATATATATATATATATATATATATATATATATACAATATATATATATATATACAATATATATATATATATATACAATATATATATATATATATACAATATATATATATATATATATATATATATATATATATATATATATATATATATTAATTTCATCGGAACCAAATAGTTGCCGATGGAAAAGGCTAGATATGAATTATATATATAAAAATGGAATGACATGGCAGTGGTTGAACCCGTATATAACCTTGGTAGTCGATGAACAGGTTCTGCTCTACAGAAGTTGTGAGGGCAACTTTACACCATCCCAAACAATAAACACATTTGAGATTTTATAGTCAGGGTAAAAACATGATTTTATTCAACACACACACACACACACACAAGGACACAAGCCAAGAGTGAGAGCAGTGGAAATGAGTTATTTATGAGGAGCCTGTGGAGTCACATGGAGAGACAGGCTGACAAATGAGAATATAAAAGGAGTGTTGTGGTGTGGCTGTGGATGTGATAGGAAACGTTAGGAGGAATACACTGAGGTGGTTTGCTCATGTGGAGAGGATGGAGGGTGAGAGACTGACGAGGAGAGTGTATGTGAGTGAGGTGGAGGGGGGAAGAGGGAGGGAGAGGCCGAGGATGAGATGGAGGGGGGAAGAGGGAGGGAGAGGCCGAGGATGAGAAGGAGGGATGGGGTGAAGAGGTACATGAAAGAGGGGGGGGGTGAGTTGGGAGCGGG
Organism: Coenobita brevimanus; assembly: GCF_032717465.1. Taxonomy (NCBI): domain Eukaryota; kingdom Metazoa; phylum Arthropoda; class Malacostraca; order Decapoda; family Coenobitidae; genus Coenobita; species Coenobita brevimanus. Next base: position 374 of record NW_027641861.1, on the reverse strand, counting down.
GCAGTGAAGTGGCGGAGGATAGGGCGACGTGGAGGCGATTTGTTTGTGACCACCCCGAACGGGATTGAGGCGTCTGGCAATAGATAGATAGATAGATACACACACACACACACACACACACAGAGTTAGGAAAAGTACATGATGGGAGATAATATTGTCAGTTATTTTTTGTTTTCTTTTATTATGGGTATATGCGGACGAATTTATGTTCTTAAGGAGAGACATGGAGTCGATCTTGCATTGATTATCCTCTTTACTGCCAGATTTCCAAGCTTAAATATAAAAATAAAGCCTGTTAGGAGAAAAAGAAAATGTAATAAAATACCTCGTCTCACCTAATTCATCTATCAGTTATATTACCATAATGTTTTCAC
>NW_027641860.1:0-24990 GCF_032717465.1 Coenobita brevimanus | reverse complement strand
TAAACCTTTTCTTAACTTGGTTTATAATATATACTGTACTATTTATTAGTTGTTTGGGCTGTACGTAATGGGGTGCCTCTGAAAAGCCTAGTATTCAGGTAGATGTCACTACCATTGGGACAAACACATTCCCCGCGTTGTTTAAAAAGCATATATTTCTTTGTTAAATATCTACACTTGTGTGAAACCGTGAATCATAGTAATGTCATATACCGTAATATAAATAATACAAATAGAACACGTATATATAACGTAGCATGAATAGTTTATATTTGTCATAAACGGAAATTAAAATAATATTGATGGAATGTGATGGTCCTACATTATTTAATGTATGCTACATTTATTGCAAGTTAGGTTCATAATACATAGTTTGTTCAGCTTGTAAATTATTCTTAGTAGGTATCTTGACTCATTCAGTCTATATGTGGGCAGAAATTTAATGCTGAGTAAATACTGGGACACAACATTTTGCTCACTCCCTTCACGCATGCGCACAAGACAGTCCAGTGTTTAAGTTTCTTCACGAGAGATTTGTTTTCTAAACAAACGCACTAGGGCTAATGCTTAAAATAATACAATTTAGACTAGGCTACTTGCGGTCTGGTTAGGTTAGACAAAGTAAGGTACTGTAATTGCTTTGGAGGGTTTGAGGGGGCATTGTCGGGGCAACACCACGGCCATCTCAAACCGTGGCAACACGGGTCTTGTGGTGTGCATGGATGAAAGGAGTGAGCAAAATGTTGAGTCCCAGTATTTACTCAACATTAAATTTCTGCCCACATATAGACTGAATGAGTCAAGACACCCACTAGGCGTAATTTACAGTCTGAACAAACTATGTATTAAGAACCTAACTTGCACTAAATGAAGCAGAAGTTAAATAATATAGGACCACTGAAATGGTGGGTTGCCATCATAGTCCATCAATAATATTTTAATTTTCATTTATAAATATAAACAATTCACGGTACGTTAAATATACGTGTTCTATTTGTATTATTTATATTACAGTATATGACATTACTATGATTCACTTTCACATAACAGTGTAGATATTTAACAAAGAAAAATATACTTATTAAACAGCGAGGGTAATGTGTTTTTCTCAATGGTGGTGACATCTACCAGAATACCAGCTTTGAAAGCACCCAATAGAGAGGTGCTTGAAGTACAGAAACCCCTAGCTGGCTGTGAGCGAGAGTATGGGGGGTACCTGGTGGGGTTATGGGGTAGGAGAGAAAAGTGGGGGGGTTGGTTGGGAGTATGGGACTATTAGGAAGGGAGGAGGAGGGGGTAGCTCTCCATCGAGCAGTGTTACAAACACGGAAAAGGAAACGAACTTATTCCGACGTCTGTACATATGAACATCATCACAGGACACATGCCACCAATACTTGTACGTAATATCAACCAGTGGAAAATTATTCTAGTAAAATTCACTGAAGTATACTAAACGAAAAACATTTTCCATAATTTTAAAAAGAATTTTAACAGCGATCTCACAGCCATCGTTTATTGTTGTACTGGGGCTTGTGGATAATCAATGGTTTAAAGTTAATTCTGCTCTACATTACAGTTAAATAAATTCGCAATGCTCAAGGCCGACTTCAGTCCACTCAGAGGCGGAACACTGGCTCCGCGTTGGAGCATATATGTTTTTAGCAGGTGCCTTAAGTTTGACTCGACACCAACTCAGGCCACAAGTTCTAGTCAAGCCTCGTTCTTGCATTCGGGCCTTAGTCATCCAGTCATACTGGCACCGACGGAACTTCAGAGGAGTATTGATCGACTGACAACGTCGCGCCTTCTCTTGGGAATAAATGAAAGTCATCAAACAAAATCATCAGAACAGCCGTGTTTTGCCATTAAACCAACGTATACCTAACCAACTTAGGCCTGACCTAATGCTAATCTTCGATAATATATTATTTTGTTTGGGATGACGAAGGTGCCACGTTGCCGAGGCCTTGGAGGCACTCCATCCGAGAGAGCCAATATGACTACATGACCAATTATATCCTGATTTTTTTTTTCCATCCCCGGCTTGGGCAGGGACCAGTTCAATTACTTAAATTTCATAAAGCAAATTTTACTAATGTCCTTGACGACCCGCTCACATGTAAAAACATCTCTGTTAATATCAACTTGTATGAGACAGCCTTAGCTTGCATTCAAAATGGACGGGGGTGTTAGCGCCGAAGTGGTGACATATGTAGGAGTATAGTATATAGAAAGACTACTGGGCCTTGGAAACAGGCTGTGCAGCATAGGCTTAGACTCAGAGTAGTACATAAAAAAAAATAATAATAATAATAACAATAACGGCGGAGCTTTGCGTCCAGTGCGGCTTACTTCCCGTAGCTCGGTGGCAGACTAAGGGTGCGTACACACGGTCAGACAGTGCCCGACGGGCAAACAGTGTTACCAGACACCGATGGGTAGAGGGAATGAGCGCTGATGACGTCAGAAGCGAGAACACCACGGGCAAACAATCTTACTGCCTGTATTCGACTGTCATGGTTTGGTTCGGGCAAAGGTTCGGGCAGTGTGTGGCGGGCATAGGCGTGGAACAACGACACTGCCAGGCACACAATACAAGAGATTACATGTTTACCTTACGACTGCTGGCGGTCAGTTCTTAAGGTCTCACCCTCTACATCAACATGACCAGCCCTACAGCCATCAAAGAGAAAAGAAGCTGTAATTGGAGTAGGAAAGAAACCCTGTTATTAATAGAACTGTACCGACAGAATCCTTGCTTGTGGAATGTGAAAGCTGAAGTGTATAGAGACAGAAATAAACGTGTTGCGGCAATTAACGTAATAACCGATGGGGTGAAAAAGAGTGGATTTTCTGTAAACACAACAGAAGTAAAGAAAAAAATAGAAGCTCTTCGTAATCAGTATAGGCGAGAGCTCCGGAAAATGGAGAAATCTAAAAAGTCTGGGGTTGGCACTGAGGATATTTATATCCCAACATTATGGTGTTTCCATGAACTCAGTTTCCTCACCAATGGTGACCAAATACGCCAGTCAGTGTCAAATATGGATACCCACGTTCCGGACGATATCGTCGAGGAACATTCTGATTCTGAGGTACGTATGCAATCTCTCTCTCTCTCTCTCCCTCTCTCTCTCTCTCTCTCTCTCTCTCTCTCTCTCTCTCTCTCTCTCTCAACATGGAGGGTTCTGACAGAATTATTATTATTATTAGTCTTATTATTATTATTATTAATTAGTCACAGAAATGGATTGGGAAAGAGATGCATTCTCATTAGTGTAGCAACAGTGTTAACCATTGCAAATGTTACAGTTCAGAGGATTTTATAGTTTGACAGAGGGTACACAAATGAGAAGAAAAAAGTATCTAGGTTAAATGAATGCAAGGGAAAAAGAGATAGAATTCAGTGACAGTGGTGACAAAATTGGCCACTAATCTATCTAAAGCCTGTCACCTTTTTTCTAAATCAAGTATTGTACCATACTGTATATGGTCATTGTAGTATTGTGTATGCTGGTAATCAGAGTTCTTTATGAAGTGCTTTCATATTTCTGTTTTAAGCCACTTCAGTGGTAACTAACATCCAATTCCATTTTGAAGTGTAGGGGTATGAGACTAGGTTTTCTGGATTGATTAACATTTTTGTTTATTCTCAGTACTGTTAGATAATTGTTTTCTGCCCTAGAGACTGAACTGTAGGGATTTGGTAGCCATCATTAAAACCTACATAACCTGGGGACTTGTACGTAACAAAAACTTTGTCTCGTATCACCCTGTGCCTTTTTTTTTGAACAGCTTTAAATGACTTGTAATCTTAACCCCGTCAATCCCATAATTTTTTTTTTTAGCTATATTTCAATCCCTTATTTTATATATATATATATATATATATATATATATATATATATATATATATATATATATATATATATATATATATATATATATGTGTGTGTGTGTGTGGTCTGGTTAGTACTTGGATGGGTGACCGCCTGGGAACAGCAGATGCTGTTGGCATCCCTACGTGTCAAGTGGGGTTGGTGGAGGATTAGTGCCCCTCCCTGTAAAACAATTACCTCTAAGCCCTTGGCCACCCCGTCTGGGATACATGGCGTCTGGCAATGATGATGATGATGATGATGATTAATTAGTAGTAGTAGTTAGTAGTAGCTTCCTTCAAGAGATGATCACTGGGTGTGTGTGTGCTATTCAAACACCTCACATAGAATTTTATGTAGTAATGGAGTATATTACCTTCTGTGAAACCAGGGATATGGCCTTATCTCGATAAAAATCGAGATAAGTGTAGCGTGACACACCGGTTACGAAGCTACGGCCTACAGGGATTACAACGCATGTAAAGTCCCCGTCATTAATTCTGATCCAGTGTGAGTAATTTTGGATATGAAGGTATTGTACCATAAAAAGTTGTTCCCAAGAAAAATAATATTTATTTGTATCCAATAACTATGTATTAAAATACATACTTACAGTATATATACTGTTAACCAGTTAATTCATGCCATGTTATACTCATACATGATACGTTAAGAACAACATTACCGGGCTTTCCCTATTTTATTGTATGTCCCAAGTCAGTTATATAGTCAGTCTGTGCTGCCAGGATACAGCACCCTCTACATTAAAATACTGCATGTACTGGTCCCGCACGGTTATGCCGTCGATCGTGGAATTCTGCTGTCCACTCTCTAGACGTAGTAGCTGGGGATTAACTGTGCAAGCGCCTGGGGTACTGTTTTCATTTAAAACACCCTGAGAACACAGATGATGAGTAATAGGGTCTGTCTGAAGGTAATTATGGAGTGCTGTGCAGGCTAAAACTATCTGTTCTACCTTTTTTGGTTCCAGATGTATAGGTTTCTTAAATACCTGAAACCTGTTTGCAAGTATTCCAAACGCGTTTTCAACAATTCGTCGAGCCCTTGACAGTCGGTAGGAGAATATGCGTTGTCCTAGGTCTTGGTTTCGATAGGGGAAAGGTTTCATGTTATGACGCTTTAATGGAAATGCATCATCTGCTACAAACACATATGGTAATCTCCTAGAACTACCGGGAAGCACCTCATCATTTGGCAAACCCGCGGTTCCATTCTCAACATGCTGACAGAGCGAAGTATTGTCCCACACCCCACCGTCTGCTACTCTTCCGTTGGTCCCTACGTCCACATATATGAACTTTGCATTGGCATCGGAAACGGCCAATAATATGATGCTGTGGGATCCTTTATAGTTGAAGTAGTAGGAACCACTAGCAGGTGGAGGGCTGATCAGAATGTGTTTCCCATCTATGGCTCCAATACAGTTTGGAAAGTTCCATTTCTTTGAAAACCCTTCTGCTATACCCCTCCACTCCTCTGGGGTTTTGGGCGTCTGTAAATAAATAAGACCGCTGTTAGTAGACATGCACTAACCTTCGTAGAGGTAACAGCTATTTGTTCCCATTATAACCTATATAATTCAAAAGTCCATCACTCCCACGCCCTTTGTCTCTCTCTCTCTCTCTCTCTCTCTCTCTCTCTCTCTCTCTCTCTCTCTCTCTCTCTCTCTCTCTCTCTCCTACTCCTTATTTAGTGATTGGTAACGTTTTATCTTAAACATCCTGTAATACGAAAAAGGTGGGATGGCGGCGACCTCCAACTACCCGTACATTTGCACCAATATTTTTATTCTTCATCTGTGTCCATTATTTACATGATTTCATCTCCAGCATTAACAGAACCATATTCAATTGCTGGTTTACAGATTTTCGATGATCCTTTACTACGACGACCTGACGATACTCCATCAGCCCCTATAACAACTCCGTCTGATGCTCCCGTGGCAGGTAGTTCTCGTGCCAGTGTACGATCTCCAGAGGCTGGACCCACCTTTGACCACCAAAACAGAAGAGCACCCAAAAGGCCTTGTGTGAGTACCGCGAGACATGATGTCCTTCAAGAGGCCCTCCACCAACTAAGGACATTATCTGGAGCTGAGGATGATAATGCAAGTGATTTTGGTAATGTTGTTGCCAACGATCTCCGGCAAATGAATGATGAAAATAGAATCCACGCGCAGAAGTTGATATCTGACCTTCTCTGTTTAGGGAAATTAGGCAGGCTTTCCTCCGCAACTATGATTGTTGAATAATGATTAACTATGGATAAGCTATTTAGGTTATTATGCATACCCTAGTGGATTTTGTTTAAAGGGATAAGGAAATTGGTTTTGGTACTTTGTTCCATATGTGTATATGTTAGTTATTAAGATAGTCCATGTACTGTACATTACTGTTTGACATAATTGAAATAAAGTTGGCACAATACATCAGTTATGTTCTCCATTCCACATAATAAAGATGTTATAATTTATTTAACACAGTGGCATGAAATTGCACAGTAGGTAAACAGTATAGCTTTCATAAGGGGTAGATGGGTGTCGAAATGAGCGAGACATCCTGCCTACTGGCCTACTGGCAGGGCCCGAGTTGCCGTATTGGGACTGACATACGGTATCTGTATCTATACGTCTGTGTCTGGCGACATCTCTCTCTCTCTCTCTCTCTCTCTCTCTCTCTCTTTATATATATATATATATATATATATATATATATATATATATATATATATATATATATATATATATATATATATATATTTATGAGTGAATGATCAAATTGAAAATATGTCCGAAGCCTCATCACATGATTCGAAAAAGAGAACTGATACCACCACTATATAAATCAACGTACAGTATTATCTTTCAGACAAAACAAGTTTACCTGCAAGTATTGATCCTTGAGTATATCATAGATGGCTTGGCATGTCTCTGGTATAATGGCAGACAAACTCTGTTTTGATATTCTTGTTCTATATTGGAGTGATGTGTAGGAGCTTCCGCTTGAGAGAAAAAGGAGTGTCGCCTCTAGACGCGCTTCTGGAGAAATACTGTCCCTCATCAGTGTGTCCTGCTTGGCTATAAATGGTTTTAATTTCTCTACAAGATCGTAAAATGAGTTTGGGTCCATTCGCATGTAGTTTGTGAAGTCTGATTCGTACCCTTCTTGTAGTTCATTTAGTATCGTTACATGGCTTCCCATTGCACTTCTTTTCTGTAACCACTCCTTGCACCATTCCCTTTTTCGCACGTCCTTGTTCTCGTACAGTGTAGCAATTATAATGCTGCATAGTGCAATTTTCTTTCTTTTGTATCTATTCTTTCTGCCCACCATACTAATAATACTGTCATTAACCACACGGAACTCTGCCAACAGCAACCTCACTCTCAGGGCCAGAGTGCAACTGAACCACGAACCTGTGTGTGATCTCAGTTTACAACTTGGCCCGCCAGTCTTTGCCCGGTTAACGTGTAGAGCTTGAGGGCGACAGCTACATCTGGTAGCACTGTTTGTTGCCAGACCCACTGCCCGTGATGTTCTCGCTTCTGACGTCATCAGCACTCATTCCCTCTACCCATCGGTGTCTGGTAACACTGTTTGCCCGTCGGGCACTGTCTGACCTTGTGTACGCACCCTAAGGTATAACTAACGGTCCTACATCTTTCTCATAACACTTCTTTGGCCCAGCACAATATTTTTATTAGCTAATCTCCCATTCAAAGAGATGCCACTTGTATGCCTGACTATAATGAGCAGATTTCCATAATGGCGTAACGATATTTACGCGTTACTTTTTTTTTTTTTTTTTTTTTTTGTCGAAGATGGTATAATTATCGATATATGCATGCTAACTTCTGTCCGTTCTACCTCAAAACAATTTTTTTTTTTCTCGGTACCGCAAATTTCTTGTGCACTTTTAGTACTGAAAAAAAGCACTGTCAACACGATACTCTTAGCGCATCATTTACCTGCTGCCTTTATCTCTCTGTACATATAAGGAAGTACAGCTATTTTGCGTAATAAAATCTACGATATTACGATGATATATACCGCACATCGGCACAGCACCCACCATACAAGAGGCAGTGGCGTCCATATTATCTGTTTATATTTGGAAATAAACCCTGTATTTTGATTGGCTGCTGGAAGAAGAATGACATAATGGATGGGTCAATGAAAACTCGAGATCTGGAGTGAATGTCCCAAACTCACACGTAGGAAAACAGACAATAATAGACAAACAGTTTTCAGGGCATTGTGATATTTTGTATGCAGGTTGTGATATCCATGGAACAAAACTTAAAATAGTACTAGTATATCTAGCAGTAAATGATTCTGAAAGAAATAAGAATATCATAACAAAAGTAAAAATTATTGAGTGAGGAAGAACATTCAGTGATAGTACTTGGAGACTTTAATGGACATACAGGTTTACTAGGTAAACAACCAATAAATGAAAATGGCAAAATAGTTTTCAATCTGATGGAGCAAAATAACTTGATTTTATTAAATGCAGATGACAAATGTAAAGGTGAAGTGACATGGAGTAGGAAGGATCAGCAAAGTACTATCGACTACATTATGATAAATCAACCACTCTATCAACAATTTCTGTATATGGAAATAGATGAGGAACAGAAGCAGTTTGATATAAGTGACCATATTCAACTAACTGCTACATTTTCTGTAAAAAAAAAAAAAAAAAAAAAAAAAAAACATAACTATTTAGATGAAATGAGAGAAGTAACGTACCTAAAGATTAGTGATGAATCGAAAAAGAAATACATAAATTATACAGAGAAAGAATTAAGCAAACCAGATGAAGTAAAAGAACTTTGTGACTTTGAAATAATAATGAAGAAAGCAGCAACACGGTTTCTAGAGAAGAAAATAAAAAAGAAAATACAAGCAGATAACACACACAAGCAAGAACCTATTTGGTTAGCCCCAGAAATTAAAAAAGAGATTAGCAAAAGGAAAACATACAACAAAATGAACAGGGCAGTCACCAAGGAGAAGGACAAAGAGAAAGAAGAGAAATATAACAGACTCTATTATGAACAGAAATATACAGTGCAGGCACTAGTGAAAGAAGCAATTTGGAAAAGTGAAAGAAAGACCACAGATAATATATTTAAGGACACACAACGTAGCAAGAAAATGTGGGAACATATTAAAAAACTAAAAGGAGAGACAGTTAAAATAAAGAGACAGTGATACTATATGAGAATGATGGGCAAAAAACAAAGGAGGAAGATATCCCAGGAAAATTAAATGGGTACTGGCAAAGTATCTACCAAGCACATGAAAATAAAATTAGCGAAATATGGAATGCAGATAAAGAGAAGGAATATATTAATTTACTAGAAGGAAAGAGGAACCAATTATACATTACATTAACTATTAACGGACAAGAACACACTGTACCAAAGGATCTGATTGAACACTTAGACATGGTTACTACTACAAAAGTACACACAACAAAAGTGATGGAAGAGCCAAAAATTAATAAAGATGTACAAAAGCAGCTAAATAGATTAAATGCTAAAAAGGCCCCAGGACCAGATGGAATAAAACCCGAACTCTTGAAAATAATAAAAGACAGTGACATGTGTAGAGAAATTAGAGGATCTTTATATACAACGTCTTAGGGGAAGGTACAACCCCCGACTCATGGAAAGTGTCAAATACCAAGCTATTACCCCCAAAAAAGAAGCCTACAGTAAAAGATTTAAGACCTGTGGCATTGCTTAATGTGTCATACAACAACTTTATGGGCATAGCAAGAGAAAAAACTGAGAAATTCTTTAAACAAACTGGGAACCTAAATGAATTACAGGCAGGCTTTCCCACAAAAAGAAGAATTGCCGACAACCTTTTCATATTGGACTACTGCATCACAGAGGCCTATACCGTAGAAATTTACTACTATTTGTAATAGCCATCGATTTTTCAAAAGCCTTGATTCCATCGACAGAAAAAAACTAACTGAAGCATTAATGACATATAACATTCACCCCAGGATAGTTAACATTATTGCAAACATTTACACAGACGACAAAACAAGTATTCACTTAAATGACATACAACTAAAGGAAATGGAAATAAAAATTGGCAAAAGGCAAGGGTGTAATGGTTCAACATTGTTATTCATTATCATAACCTACATTATCATAGAAAAACTTGAAAAAGAAGGAGTAGGCTTCAGACAGTGGCGTACCTGAGGGGGGGACTGGGGGGGCTGTTTGAAACTGCCCCCCGGGCCCCCAATTGAGGGGGGGCCCCCAAGAGCCTTAAAAATTTATAAGCTTTCTTATTAATGTTTAAAAATATATATATATTTACCATCCCGACAATCCCGGCTCAGATATTAGATAAGTTCTGAGAATGAGGGGGGGCTAGCCCCCGGGCACCCAAATCTCAAGGTACGCCCCTGCCTTCAGAAATGAAAAATTTAGCATAACTAGACTATTTTATGCAGATGATGGACTTCTTTTTGCACAATCAAATCAAGAGACCAGCAGAACAATTCAAACACTGCTGAAAATAGCAGGGGGTTGTGGATTACAAATAAAGACAAAAAAGTAATATACTGATATACAATACACTGATACCACAACGAGAAATAGAAGGAATACAGGTAGTAAACAAAATAAAGTATTTGGGAGTCACAATCACTGACACCCGGAACTGCTTTGGGTTACATAAAAATGAAACAATACAAAAAGCCAGAAAACTTGCAAATCTAACATACTCAATAACTGCCCGAACCTGTAATAGACTGATGATAGGTAAAGCTTTTTGGAAAGGCTTAGCCCTTGCAACAATACTACATGCAACAGAAATTATAAATTTTACAAAAGAAGAGATAAGTACATTACAAAAGACAGAAAATAGTGTTTATAGAGGCATACTAAAAGTTCCAGGATACACATCAAACAGTGCAATAAGAGCAGAAACAGAAGCTTCCACCTGCCTCTCAAGAGACATAACCTCAAAAGTTCTTTTTGCAAAACATATCTTAGCAGAAGAGGGAAACCAATTAGTTAAAGAAATGTTTATACAGCAATATGAAGAGGAAGAAACTAAATAGATGAAACAGTTCCGAACATTTTTAAGTACTACTGACATAACATTGAAAGAAATAACTAATCTAAGAGAAGAAGAACTGAAAACTAAAATTAAGAGCTGGGACACAGAACAATGGAAAAATGAAATTGCAAGCAAAACATTAACAATTTATAAACAATATAAGACATGTATTAGAGAGATAAGCTGGTTTGATAATACTGATGGAGCTAGTCTTATGATGAGAGCAAGAACTAACACATTGAAGTTGGAGAAAAAGGCATCAAAACAAAGACACAACATGTCCAGCATGTCAGGAAAAAGAAGAGACACTGGAACACTTCCTAACTGAACACTAAATACAGAGACTCTAGGAACAAGTATGACTTCACGAGGAAAGAACACGAAAACATACAAGAAATAACCGCAGGCATACTTTTACTGAAAACAGAAGAAACCTGTGAAAACAAAAAAATAACAGCTCTGGAGAAGGAATGCGATAGTAAACAAAAACATAAGAGAGTAGAGAAGGAACAGAACAAAGCAGCTTGGAAGCCGAATCAAAGGCAAATTCCGACAACGCTGCTGGACTGAACCGAACATTCGTGATAATATCTCTTTTTTCTAATTTCCTTTGCGGCTCTCTCTCTCTCTCTCTCTCTCTCTCCACTTAGCACATATGTGTAAATCAAAATTCGTTGCCACACCCACACCCAGTCTGGGATTCTGTTTTGTACTACTGCAGTGGTGATAGCCAATAGAAATTCCATTTTCCAATACTTATTCTTTAAGTTTGATTCTCATTGGCTCAGGCATCAGGGGTGGTGCATGCGTCAAGACTGACTAAAGTAAATACATCTGGTGGGATTCTGTCTATCTATCTATCTATTTCCAGAAGCCTTAATCCCATACGGGGTGGCCACAAATAAATCATTTCTACGTCTCCCTGTTCCCCACCATTTCACTGCCCTGCTCCCAGCTCACACCCCCCTCCCTCATATACCTCTCCACTCCATCCCTCCATCTTATCCTCGGCCTCCCCCTCCCTCTCTCCCCCTCCACCTCACTCACATACACTCTCCTCGACAGTCTCTCACTCTCCATCCTCTCCACATGGCCAAACCACCTCAATGTGTTTCTCCTAACGCTTCCTATCACATCCACATCACAACGCTCGTTCTCATCCTCATTTGTTAGTCTGTATCTCCATGTGACTTCACATGCTCCTCTCAAATAATTCATTTCCGCTGCTCTCACTATTAACTTCTGTCCCTCCAACAACGTCCAAGCTTCGCTTCCATACGTTAGAGTTGGTACCACAATACTGTCATGTAGTAACTTTTTCACTTCCATGCTCACTCCCCTGTTTCTTATCACTGCTTTCAAGGATCCAGCAACCTTTCTTCCTTGTTGTACACTTTCAAGCACTTCACCCTCCAAACTTCCATCCTTACTCATCACACGACCCAGGTACTTAAACGTACTCAAATTTTCCATTTCCTCACCATCCACCCTCGTTGTACATTCACTGACTCCACTTCTCTCGAAGACCATAACTTTACTCTTCCCTACATTCACCTTTTAGATCTCGTTTCTTATACAATCTCCCAAACTCATTCACCAAGCCTTGCAGCTTCCCTTCATCTTCAATTAACAAACAATATCATCTGCAAACAACAGTACAGGGAGTTTCCAAACATTTCTCTCTCTCATTAGGGCCTCTCCAACGTCCACTGCCCTACCTTGTATCTCTTTTATAACTCCATCCATATACAGATTGAACAACTATGGAAACATGACACATCCCTGTTTCATCCCAACCTTCAAAGAGAATAATTCACTCAGTTCACTAGCCACACGCACTGCAGCCTTAGCCCCCTCATACATACTCTTCACAGCATTCAACAACTTCCCATCTACTCCATATATTCTTAATTTTTTCCACAATCTTTGCCTATCCACCATGTCATATGCTTTCTCCAAATCCATGAAGGCCGCATACAACTTCTTTCCCTTCTCTAGAAACTTTTCCACTAAGGATCGAAGAATGAATATCCGATCTGCACAACCCCTTCCCTTCCTAAAACCTCCCTGTTCTTCTCCAAATAACTCCTTTATTATTTCCCTAACTCTATCAATAAGTATCCTACCATATACTTTTCCTATTACGCTAAGAAGACAAATGCCCCTATGATATCACACACTTTTTTTTCCCCTTTTCCTTTGTACAAGGGAATAAGAACACCTAACTTCCAATCCTCCGGGACTGTAGCTTCATCCCAGGCCAACCTGCACATCTTCCACATCCATTCTACTATTATCTCTCCCCCATACTTCAGCATTTCACCACACTCTTCATCAATTCCTGGGGCTTTCCCCATTTTGACTTTCTCCATTGCTTCTACTACTTCCATCCTACTGATTTCCTCCTCTCTTCTCACATCCCTCCTTCTCCCAGCCTTTCCCCAGCCACTTATACTCGCATTACTTTCATTCTCTATGTTCAATATCGTTAAGGTGTTCTCTCCATCTGCTCACTTTTTCTCCCTTCTCCACTAGTGATCTACCGTTTTTATCTTTCACTCTACGACTAGCTTCATTGCCACCCTAACTCTCTTTACCTCATTCCAGAACATTTTCTTACAGTCCCTCCACTTGACACTCAAATTCTTTCCAAGTTCCTCATCTACTCTCTTCTTACTCTCTCTTACTAATCTTTTCACCTCTCTCTGGTGGGATTAACCTCTCTTTATCCTTGACTCAGGTGACCACTGGACCTGCCCCGCTCAGCAGGGAATGATATTCGTATCACCTGAACTGTGCTATACTGTATAGAAAGGATTTTTCAATGAATGAAAAAAAAAACAAAAAAACGGCGTAAAGCTATTTATCCTGAAAATTTTCACCTAGAAAAGTGGGGGGACAAAAGATACTCTCCCGGGGACACGTCCCCCTGTCCCCCACCCAAACGAGGCCCCTGGCACACATATTTATATCTGCTTACCTTCTAAAATGTAGTCTGAAGTGATCAAAATGGCTTCATGCAGTCTTCAAAAATTCTGCTTGTTTCAGTTGTTTGTAATAATAACTGAGCAGTTTTTGTTTGGAACTGGCTACAGGGTGAGAGGTTCTGGCTGCAGGGTGAGGATGTGCCTGAGGGGACAGGAAGGCCATTTTTACACCTCATCAGGATTCACGTGCAAAACATCATTAGAGCTCTAATATTAACCACATATTCTAAGGTGATAGGGGAAATTGTTAAGTTTTATCTGGTCATTTTTTCTCAAGAGTTTTATAGCATTTGGTCTAGTTTTCAATTTCAAAGGAAATTATTGCTCCCAAATAAATACTTGTGGAAATAGATAATACTGTTTAATATACAAGTGGTAAAACCAGGAAAACTGTATTGTCATACAAGAACTATGCCAAAAATCCCTTTCAGCATTTCCCCCAAATTTTCCCAGGGGGAGCAAACTGCCCCCCTGTCCCCCCAGTGGCTTCGCCACTGTGAGAGTGATGATGAGGGTGAGGGTGATGATGAGGGTGAGGGTGAAGGTGAGGGTGATGATGAGGGTGAGGGTGAGTGATGATGAGGGTGAGGGTGAAGGTGAGGGTGATGATGAGGGTGAGGGTGAGGGTGATGATGAGGGTGAGGGTGAAGGTGAGGGTGATGATGAGGGTGAGGGTGAGGGTGATGATAAGGGTGAGGGTGAAGGTGAGGGTGATGATGAGGGTGAGGGTGAGGGTGAAGGTGATGATGAGGGTGAGGGTGAGGGTGATGATGAGGGTGAGGGTGAGGGTGATGATGAGGGTGAGGGTGAAGGTGAGGGTGATGATGAGGGTGAGGGTGAGGGTGAAGGTGATGATGAGGGTGAGAGTGAAGGTGAAGGTGAGGGTGATGATGAGGGTGAGGGTGAGGGTGAAGGTGATGATGAGGGTGAGGGTGAGGGTGAAGGTGAGGGTGATGATGAGGGTGAGGGTGAAAGTGAGGGTGATGATAAGGGTGAGGGTGAAGGTGAGGGTGATGATGAGGGTGAGGGTGAAGGTGAGGGTGATGATAAGGGTGAGGGTGATGATAAGGGTGAGGGTGAAGGTGAGGGTGATGATGAGGGTGAGGGTGAAGGTGAGGGTGATGATGAGGGTGAGGGTGATGATGAGGGTGAGGGTGAGGGTGAAGGTGATGATGAGGGTGAGGGTGAGGGTGAGGGTGAGGGTGAGGATGAAGGTGAGGGTGATGATAACGGTGAGGGTGAAGGTGAGGGTGATGATAAGGGTGAGGGTGAAGGTGAGGGTGATGATGAGGGTGAGGGTGAAGGTGAGGGTGATGATAAGGGTGAGGATGAAGGTGAGGGTGATGATGAGGGTGAGGGTGAGGGTGATGATGAGGGTGAGGGTGATGATGAGGGTGAGGGTGAAGGTGATGATGAGGGTGAGGGTGAAGGTGAGGGTGATGAGGGTGAGGGTGAGTGATGATGAGGGTGAGGGTGAGAGTGATGATGAGGGTGAGGGTGAAGGTGAGGGTAAGGGTGAGGGTGAGGGTGAGGGTGATGATAAGGATGTGGGTGAGGGTGAGGGTGATGATGAGGGTGAGGGTGAGGGTGATGATAAGGGTGAGGGTGAAGGTGAGGGTGATGATGAGGGTGAGGGTGAGGGTGAGGGTGATGATAAGGGTGAGGGTGAAGGTGAGGGTGATGATGAGGGTGAGGGTGAAGGTGAGGGTGATGATGAGGGTGAGGGTGAGGGTGAAGGTGCTGATGAGGGTGAGGGTGAGGGTGAGGGTGATGATGAGGGTGAGGGTGAGGGTGAAGGTGATGATCAGGGTGAGGGTGAGGGTGATGATAAGGGTGAGGGTGAAGGTGAGGGTGATGATGAGGGTAAGGGTGAGGGTGAAGGTGCTGATGAGGGTGAGGGTGAGGGTGAGGGTGAGGGTGATGATGAGGGTGAGGGTGAGGGCGAGGGTGAAGGTGATGATCAGGGTGAGGGTGAGGGTGATGATGAGGGTGAGGGTGAGGGTGAGGGTGAAGGTGATGATCAGGGTGAGGGTGAGGATGAAGGTGAAGGTGTAAGGGTGAGGCCGGCGGTGATGACAAACAATAGAAGGAGGAGACTATAAAGAAAATAAGACATACAGTGTACTCGTAAATATAATTCTCGACACGGGAATCTTAGGCGAAGGAGTGTGTACACATTTTGAGACGACCGACATGACATGATGATGATAATGATGATGATGATGCAGTAAATAGCTTAAGCAGAATTAAAAAAAAAAAAAAAACGATATTGTGTTCATTCCTATGACGGAACAGGTATCTGAAGAAAAGCACTGGAGTTAAATACCACCGACGCAACATAGAGAGTCATTGATGATGATGATGATGATGATGAAGATGATGATGATGCGGAGGACGATGGAGGAAAAGTTAATTAAAAACAGAAATATAAGTCAAATTCCTATTATCTCAAGTAAAGAAGGAGACTGTAAACAAAAATAGAGATGGGTTCAGCTGCTGTACTTGCAGGTAAGTGAGGAGAGGAGGAACAAAAGGTAGGAGCCAAGAGGGAAACACTGGGTGAACTTATCATATGTGGGAATGGCTCTCGGCTACAAAAGGAGTCGGAGTGAAAAGACTGAGCATATGACTGAGTATATAAGCCATCGCTGAAGAAGGGGTTTATGAGGGTGGTGTTGGGGAAGGGCTGGGTCTGATGGCAATGATATGGAATTAAAGGATTACATGAGATTAGGTAAATATATTAGACCAAGGCTTCTCAGTTGAGTATATAAGCCATCGCTGGACAAGGGGGTTATGAGGGTGGTATTGGGGAAGGGATGGGTCTGATGGCAATGTTATGGAATTAAAGGATCATGAGATCAGGTAAATATATCAGACCTGGGCTTTTTAACTAGATCTGCCACACGTCTCAAAACATATCAAGCAATGAATAAATGAATGAATCATTGTTTGTAGGGAATCCTTTAGTTGTAAATCATGTAAAATTCTAAATAAATGTTAAAACCAGGATGGATCAGTTATTGGGTGCCCATCAGAATAGTAGCGTTCTTTGATGAAACTGGGGTAGGGGTGCGAACACTGCCTGATGCTTTGAAAGGGATGTGAACAGGAAAAAAGGTGAAGAACCACTGTATTAGATCCCGTGTGGCAAGAATATGAATGGGGCTGATTGCAAAGAAAATGGAGTAAAGGACGGCCAACACAACTGCAGTCTGTGGCCCTGTTCACACGAGGCGTTTTTAACGCGACGTCTACCGCCAGGGAAAGGCGGCGGTAGACGCCGCGTTTCCCTGGTGGAAATAGTCAACCATATGAAAACCTCGAACCGCTGAGCAAACGCGCGGTAGGAACGGAAATGGATTGCGCGTTTGGACCAGCAGTTGAGAATACACGCGGAAGAGTGTGTACAGTCCAACACACTATCTTTGCTTAAGCGCGTTAGGAAACGCGCATTTGAAAACTCGTGTGAACAGGGCCAATGGTGAAGGCAATGCAGGTTGGAGCGCGCACACACACACACACACACACACACACACACACACACACACACACACGGTTTCAGTGAAAGCTGTTTGTCGTTCACTATTCTTTTCTATAAGTACACCATCCATGTCATTAAACCTGCTCTGCCTACACCTCACCTCTCTCTCTCTCTCTCTCTCAGACAGTCTACTTGAGTAAGACTCTCAACGCAGTCTTCAAAGGCCGCGCAGCTTCAGATATGACATGTAAGGAACCAGCCTCCCTCTTGCGTTGGCGAAAAAAAAAAATCAATGCAATGCTAGACAGAGAACAAGGAATTTTTCAGTTCTCGTCTCTGGCCTCATGCATGGCCAGTGTAGGTTCTCTTGCTGGCCTAATTCCAAGCAATGAGTACATTAGTGACTGCCAACATTGCCTAGGGAACACAGGATGGTTTCCACACAGCTATAATGCACTGACATACGTCTGTGCAAACTGCAGTGAAAATTAATCAACGTAGAACATAGGATCCCCAAATCTGTGTGTTACGGCATGACTTCTGACTCGATAAACCTACTTTGGGCATAAATCTCCCAAATGAAAAAGGTGTGCAGCAGTATTTGCCTGGCGAACAGTTAACTCTGAAGCGAACTGCACATGAAATGAAAGAATGACACCATATTGAAGTGTGTGGAAGAAACTATATAAATAACGACCTTTGGAAATACCCCAGTTCTCCATACTATGGTCAGTTTCTCAGATTCTCTATGACCTTCGTGTCACGTATATCCTTTGTTGTATTATTCCTTCCCTCATTGCACACTCACTTTCACTCATACACCTCACACTCGCCCCTAAATGCATGTACTGTGCACCCACGTGTACACGTTTACGCACACTGGCATATCAGGCATAGGTAACCCCCCGTACACACACACACACACACACACACACTAAACAGATCCCCCTTTTTTTCCTCCTGGCCATTCCATGTTAACCAATTTCTCTGATTTGCTAACTTTATTATGTCAAGATATCCTTCATGTATTTGTGTGTGTGTGTGAGACTCTCTCTCACACACACACACACACACACCTGATACTGCCAACTGAGAAACTGTACGTACATAATATTCATGCGTTTACTGAGCGGCAACATTTCTGATCTTCGATAAAACAACACCAACAATGATCGCAGATCGTTGTAGGCTTAGAGGACACTTGTTCAAACTTGACCTGCTGTTTAACCCATAATTTAGCTGACTCTCCCCGCTTAGATATTGGTGCTGTAATGGAAATCAAATAAGCAGAAACTCGACTAAATAAGTATCGGTGCGCACACGGCATCAAACTATTTGACACTGGACGATGGTTATTGCAAATTGGAAATCGCCGAATGATTCGTCCCTACGCCCTTCTACTGACTTTGATGAGTTGCCATGTATTGCTTTCTTGTGGATTTCCAAGTGAATATTGTTATTATGTGAACATTGCGTTGTTAACAGAATAATTATCTTGGGACATCAAGAGATATATTCAGCAATTAGGATACCATCGGACCTCTTATACTGGCTGCTTCTTAAAACATCAACTGTACGGTACACTAGATCAAAAACCTATCTTTACACAGATGATCGATGATTTCACAGTGAGCGCTGTTTTCTTTTGGCAAATATTTTGGAAGGAAGTGTTTACGTTATATATTGCATAAAGTCCTTGTTGCATGCTTTACGATAAAATTACTAGCCATAAACAACTATCAGTAGCTTCTGCAGAATATTTTCATTCGTTTCGTCCACTCACAATGTAAAGACGATGATTGTAAAGATACTTTGATCGAATGTATGTACATGTTTTAAAATTTGTGGAGGGAGGGACTTATGACAATCTCTTCACCACGATGACGTAGTCTTTTTTCTTTTTTTTTTTTCAACTAACGAATTTTTCTGATTGTGTAATACTTCTCGACGTAGAGGTGGTTAGGTATTGCCTTCATTAGCGTTAATATTTAATGGAAAAATCCTTTCTATACAGTATAGCACAGTTCAGGTGATAAGAATATCATTCCCTGCTGAGCGGGGCAGGTCCAGTGGTCACCTGAGTCAAGGATAGAGAGAGGTTAATCCCACCAGAGAGAGGTGAAAAGATTAGTAAGTGAGAGTAAGAAGAGAGTAGATGAGGAGCTTGGAAAGAATTTGAGTGTCAAGTGGAGGGACTGTAAGAAAATGTTCTGGAAAGAGGTAGAGAGAGTTAGACAGGGTGGCAATGAAGCTAGTCGGGGAGTGAAAGATAAAAACGGTAGATCACTAGTGGAGAGGTGAGAAAAAGTGAGCAGATGGAGAGAACACTTTAACGATATTGAACATAGAGAATGAAAGTAATGCGAGTATAAGTGGCTGGGGAAAGGCTGGGAGAAGGAGGGATGTGAGAAGAGAGGAGGAAATCAGTAGGATGGAAGTAGAAGAAGCAATGGAGAAAGTCAAAATGGGGAAAGCCCCAGGAATTGATGAAGTGTGTGGTGAAATGCTGAAGCATGGGGGAGAGGTAGTAGTAGAATGGATGTGGAAGATGTGCAGGTTGGCCTGGGAGGAAGCTAGAGTCCCGGAGGATTGGAAGTCAGGTGTTCTTATTCCCTTGTACAAAGGAAAAGGGGAAAAAGAAGTGTGTGGTATCATAGGGGCATTTGTCTTCTTAGTGTAATAGGAAAAGTATATGGTAGGATACTTATTGATAGAGTTAGGGAAATAACAAAGGAATTATTTTGGAGAAGAACAGGGAGGTTTTAGGAAGGAAAGAGGTTGTGCAGATCAGATATTCATTCTTCGATCTTTAGTGGAAAAGTTTCTAGAGAAGGGAAAGAAGTTGTATGCGGCCTTCATGGATTTGGAGAAAGCATACGACAGGGTGGATAGACAAGGATTGTGGAAAGTATTAAGAATATGTGGAGCAGATGGGAAGTTGTTGAATGCTGTGATGAGAATGTAAGAGGGCGCTTAAGCTGCAGTGCGTGTGGATAGTGAACTGGGTGAATTTTTCTGTTAGAAGGTTGGGTTGAAACAGGGATGTGTCATGTTTCCATGGTTGTTCAATCTGTATATGGATGGAGTTATGAAAGAGATACAAGGTAGGGCAGTGGACGTTGGAGAGGCCCTAATGAGAGAGCAGCAGTGTTTGGAAACTCCCTGTACTGTTGTTTGCAGATGATACTGTTTGTTAATTGAAGACGAAGGGAAGCTGCAAGGCTTGGTGAATGAGTTTGGGAGAGTGTGTAAGAAACGGAATCTAAAGGTGAATATGGAGAAAAGTTATGGTCTTCGAGAGAAGTGGAGTCAGTGACTGTACAGTGAGGTTGGATGGTGAGGAAATGGAAAATGTGAGTACGTTTAAGTACCTGGGTAGTGTGATGAGTAAGGATGGAAGTTTGGAGGGTGAAGTGATTGCAAGGGTACAACAGGGAAGAAAGGTTGCTGGATCCTTGAAAGCAAAAATAAGAAACAGGGAAGTGAGCATGGAAGTGAAAAAGTTACTACATGACAGTATTGTGATAACAACTCTATCGTACGGAAATGAAGCTTGGACGTTGTTGGAGGGACAGAAGTCAAGAGTGAGAGCAGCGGAAATGAGTTATTTGCGAGGATCATGTGGAGTCACACGGAGAGACAGACTAACAAATGAGGATGAGAACGAGCGTTGTGATGTGGATGTGGATGTGATAGGAAGCGTTGGGAGAAACACATTGAGGTGGTTTGGCCATGTGGAGAGGATGGAGAGTTAGAGCCTGACGAGGAAAGTGTATGTGAGTGAGGTGGAGGGGGAGAGAGGGAGGGGGATGCCGAGGATGAGATGGAGGGATGAAGTGGAGAGGTATGTGAGGGAGGGGGGTGTGAGCTGGGAGCAGGGCAGTGAAATGGTGGGAGACAGGGAGACGTGGAGATGATTTGTTTGTGGCCACCCCGTATGGGATTAAGGCGTCTGGCAGTAGATAGATAGAATCCCACCAGATGTATTTACGTAAGTCAGTCTTGACGCATGCACCACCCCTGATGCCTGAGCCAATGAGAATCAAACTTAAAGAATAAGTATTGGAAAATGGAATTTCTATTGGCTTACCACCACTGCAGTAGTACAAAACAGAATCCCAGACTGGGTGTGGGTGTGGCAACGAATTTTGATTTACACATATGTGCTAAGTGGAGAGAGAGAGAGAGAGAGAGAGAGAGAGAGAGAGACGCAAAGGAAAATAGAAAAAAGCGATATTATCACGAATGTTCGGTTCAGTCCAGCAGCGTTGTCGGAATTTGCCTTTGATTCGGCTTCCAAGCTGCGTTGTTCTGTCCCTTCTCTACTCTCTTATGTTTTTGTTTACTATCGCATTCCTTCTTCTCCAGAGCTGTTATTTTTTTGTTTTCACAGGTTTCTTCTGTTTTCAGTAAAAGTATGCCTGCGGTTATTTCTTGTATGTTTTCGTGTTCTTTCCTCGTGAAGTCATACTTGTTCCTAATGTCTTTGTATTTAGTGCATTCAGTTAGGAAGTGTTCCAGTGTCTCTTCTTTTTCCTGACATGCTGGACATGTTGTGTCTTTGTTTTGATGCCTTTTTCTCCAATTTAAGTTCAGTGTGTTAGTTCTTGCTCTCATCATAAGACTAGCTCCATCAGTATTATCAAACCAGCTTATCTCTCTAATACATGTCTTATATTTATAAATTGTTAATGTTGTTTGGCTTGCAATTTCTTTTTTCCATTGTTCTGTGTCCCAGCTCTTAATTTTAGTATTCAGTTCTTCTTCTTGTAGGTTAGTTATTTCTTTCAATGTTATGTCAGTAGTACGGTACTTAAATATGTTCCGAATTGTTTCATCCATTTAGTTCCTTCCTCTTCATATTGCTGTATAAATATTTCTTTAACTAATTGGTTTCCCTCTTCTGCTAAGATATGTTTTCCAAAAAGAACTTTTGAGGTTATGTCTCTTGAGAGGCAGGTGGAAGCTTCTGTTTCTGCTCTTACTGCACTGTTTGATGTGTATCCTGGAACTTTTAGTATGCCTCTATAAACACTATTTTCTGTCTTTTGTAATGTACTTATCTCTTCTTTTGTAAAATTTATAATTTCTGTTGCATGTAGTATTGTTGCAAGGGCTAAGCCTTTCCAAAAAGCTTTACCTATCATCAGTCTATTACAGGTTCGGGCAGTTATTGAGTATGTTAGATTTCCAAGTTTTCTGGCTTTTTGTATTGTTTCATTTTTATGTAACCCAAAGCAGTTCCGGGTGTCAGTGATTGTGACTCCCAAATACTTTATTTTGTTTACTACCTGTATTCCTTCTATTTCTAGTTGTGGTATCAGTGTATTGTATATCATTATATTACTTTTTTGTCTTTATTTGTAATCCACAATCCTCTGCTATTTTCAGCAGTGTTTGAATTGTTCTGCTGGTCTCTTGAGTTGATTGTGCAAAAAGAAGTCCATCATCTGCATAAAATGGTCCAGTTATGCTAAATTTTTCATTTCTGAAGCCAGGGGCGTACCTAGAGATTTTGGTGCCCGGGGGGCTGGGTTCTTTTCGGGGCTTCCCTCCAGGAGGGGGGCCCCGCAAAGAACCTAGCCCCCCCTCATTCTCAAAACTTATCTAATATCTCAGCCGGGATTGTCGGGATGGTAAATATATATATATTTTTAAACATTAATAAAAAAGCTTATAAATTTTTAAGGCTCTTAGGGGCCCCCCTTCAATTGGGGGCCCGGGGGGCAGTTTCAAACAGCCACCCCAGTCCCCCCCTCAGGTACGCCACTGTCTGAAGCCTACTCCTTCTTTTTCAAGTTTTTCTATGATAATGTAGGTTATGATAATGAATAACAATGTTGAACCATTACACCCTTGCCTTTTGCCAATTTTTATTTCCATTTCCTTTAGCTGTATGTCATTTAGGTGAATAATTGTTTTGTCGTCTGTGTAAATGTTTGCAATAATGTTAATTATCCTGGGGTAAATATTATGTCATTAATGCTTCAGTTAGTTTTTTTCTGTCGATGGAGTCAAAGGCTTTTGAAAAATCAGTGGCTATTACAAATAGTAGTAAATTTCTGCGGTATAGGCCTTTGTGATGCAGTAGTCCGGTATGAAAAGGTTGTCGGCAATTCTTCTTTTTGTGGTAAAGCCTGCCTGTAATTCATTTAGGTTCCCAGTTTGTTTACAGAATTTCTCAGTTTTTTCTCTTGCTATGCCCATAAAGTTGTTGTATGACACATTAAGCAATGCCACAGGTCTTAAATTTTTTACTGTAGGCTTCTTTTTGGGGGGTAATGGCTTGGTATTTGACACTTCCCATGAGTCGGGGGTTGTACCTTCCCCTAAGACGTTGTATATAAAGATCCTCTAATTTCTCTACACATGTCACTGTCTTTTATTATTTTGAAGAGTTCGGGTTTTATTCCATCTGGTCCTGGGGCCTTTTTAGCATTTAATCTATTTAGCTGCTTTTGTACATCTTTATTAATTTTTGGCTCTTCCATCACTTTGTTGTGTGTACTTTTGTAGTAGTAACCATGTCTAAGTGTTCAATCAGATCCTTTGGTACAGTGTGTTCTTGTCCGTTAATAGTTAATGTAATGTATAATTGGTTCCTCTTTCCTTCTAGTAAATTAATATATTCCTTCTCTTTATCTGCATTCCATATTTCGCTAATTTTATTTTCATGTGCTTACTTTGCCAGTACCCATTTAATTTTCCTGGGATATCTTCCTTCTTTATTTTTTGCACATCATTCTCATATAGTATCGCTGTCTCTTTATTATAACTGTCTCTCCTTTTAGTTTTTTAATATGTTCCCACATTTTCTTGCTACGTTGTGTGTCCTTAAGTATATTATCTGTGGTCTTCACTTTTCCAAATTGCTTCTTTCACTAGTGCCTGCACTGTATATTTCTGTTCCTAATAGAGTCTGTTATATTTCTCTTCTTTCTCTTTGTCCTTCTCCTTGGTGACTGCCCTGTTCATTTTGTCGTATGTTCTCCTTTTGCTAATGTCTTTTTTAATTTCTGGGGCTAACCAAATAGGTTCTTGCTTGTGTGTGTTATCTGCTTGTATTTTCTTTTTTATTTTCTTCTCTAGAAACCGTGCTGCTGCTTTCTTCATTATTATTTCAAAGTCACAAAGTTCTTTTACTTCATCTGGTTTGCTTAATTCTTTCTCTGTATAATTTATGTATTTCTTTTTCGTTTCTTCACTAATCTTTAGGTACGTTATTTCTCTCATTTCATCTTTTTTTTTTTTTTTTAACAAAATGTAGCCATTAGTTGATTAAAGTCACCTATATCAAACTGCTTCTGTTCCTCATCTATTTCCATATACAGAAATTGTTGATAGAGTGGTTGATTTATCATAATGTAGTCGATAGTACTTTGCTGATCCTTCCTACTCCACGTCACTTCACCTTTACATTTGTCATCTGCATTTAATAAAATCAAGTTATTTTGCTCCATCAGATTGAAAACTATTTTGCCATTTTTATTTATTGGTTGTTTACCTAGTAAGCCTGTATGTCCATT
>NW_027641859.1:0-16983 GCF_032717465.1 Coenobita brevimanus | reverse complement strand
TTACAGTTTTGATAAGGTCTCCATTACCAAGTTTTTTTTACTTGTTCCACCTCCCCAGCACAGTAATCAATCACTTTCATGATGATGAAAGGATTGATACTGCTCAAGGAAGTGGAACCGAGAGCATGGAGAGTCACAAACTGTGCATTATGTACAGGAATGTCAAGGGTGATTCGAGTATGGGGCCGGTCTGTCTGGAGGCTGTCAGTCTGTGGTTCAGTCGGGGGTCAGTCAGGACCGCCTCCCTCCCTGAAGGGGGGGGGGAGGCAGTAGGGGTGTCCGACATAGTACCACTCCCCCCTAACGGGGGAAGTGGGAAGGAGGAGAGAAAACGACCAAGGGACAATCAACCTGGGACCAAACACCTATGTCTGAGGTTGCCCTCTCAAACCACTCCAGGGAGGCCCGACCGTGTCAATTCACGCCCCAAAGCGATCAGTGGGGGGGGGGGGAACCCTCCGTGGGCGATAAGCAAAGGTAAACTCAGAAAAAAGACACAAACACCTATTGTGTCTCTAACATGGAGGGGAGGAAAATGAGTACTATCTAGCCTAACTTTACTTAAAAAACACCCTAATGGCTGAAAAAAAAAAAAAGCTAATGCCGGTGAGGCAGCCCTATGCTGGAGGAGAGCTAGAAAACACGTCCACACTCTCCGCGACCATGCAAAAAAGTGCGGTTGAGAACTGTCTAGTCTGGTGGCAAGGAGAGAACTGGTCAGCTTCGAGCAGCTTCGTGCACGAAGTAAATCAAATGAAACTTAACATTACTGAATCATTCTAACTAATTACGTTGTTTTCTCCATGACCAGATTTATCTCTAGTGATAAATAATATTTTACCCAAATTATACAATACAATAATTTATTTACAAAGGTGTGCTGTCGTGGGCGGGAATATTTAAACCCGAAATCCACGACAGGTGGGTTCGAACAGTTAAAGTGAATATCGGAAATATGAGCTTTCATATGCGCGCGCGCACACACACACACACACACACACACACACACACTCTGTTACGAGATGGGCGGAAGCAACATAAGATAACTAAATCTGACTGCGTAAAACTAAGAAAAACAAAGTGAAAGGGGAACTGAACAAATAGTTAATTGATGAAAAACAAAAACAAAAAAAACTAACTCCAGTCTAGCAACACAGATCCGAAAGTAAATAAAATTAGTTGACTTTAGCAAGGGCAAAATAAACTCAGTGAAAAATACATAACATAGTACAAACTAAGATTGTTTACAATATTTACAATGAGATAATGGAACACAAAAGAATGACAAAAACAAGCAACCTGATAATACCCTGAGTAATTACACTAAAGTCTGGGAACAAACTTGCCACATGAAAAAATTAAAATCATACAAAAAGAGATAACTAAAGTACACTCAGTTGCCACAAATAATAATAATAACAATAATACTTGCAATTGGATGCTGATACGAAGTGAAAAGATGTTCAGAAATATATATAAAACACAAAATGCTGCTTCTCCTCCCTCACTGATCTGCAGTCCAAATACTCCCTCTCCCGACACCAGTCCCACAAAAACTCGCTCCATTTTTTTTTTTTTTTTTTTTTTTTGCCTATCGACCATTGAGGCCGGAGCCCCTGGTCATTAAGGCAATTATATACATGTATATATATTTACACATATATACATATATATATGAACATATATATATACATACATACATACATACACACATCCATGCATATGAACATACACACTTTCATGCACACGTACATATATATATAATAATTTTAATTTTATTATTTTTTTGTAATATTATTATTATTATTATTTTTTTTTAAACCTTATATTACTTATAAACTAAAATACCTAATGTAAAGACCCTAAAACTAATCACCTAACAGACAAATCGCTAACCTATACTAAATCCTACAGAGACAAATAGCTAGACCTACACTAATGGTAAAAATACCTCGACTAACAGAACACCATCGACTGCAGATATGTAATGCCTTTCTACATGACATACCTGCACTCATCACCTGGTGACTGTCAGTCGAGGCACAACCTAATATAGGGGACATCAATATATGAAAGAGAACCAGACGAGTCAGGAACATTTCCATATACGTCAGCTGTCGGCCCTAATTAGAATAACTTAAGCAAGATGGTATAATGTATTTACATAATTTGTACAAAAAGTGAAGAACCTCGGCCAGCAGACCACCATCGACTGCAAGTGCCCAATACCTTTCTATATTGCACACTTGCACTCATCAGCTGGTGACTGTTAGTCGAGGAACGGGGTTTAATGTAAGGGACATCTATATTAGAAATAGATCAGTGGGAGGAGGAACTATTTCAAATATGTCAACTGTCAACCCTAATTAATATTACAATATATACATATTGGCTGTTGATAAAAACCACAACCACACAGTAAAAAAGTCACATCACTCTGATCAGTCCGGTCTCTCTCAAGAAAGCCATCAATTTATCAGTCATAACAATGTCCCCATCACCCAGGATGGTGGAAAGGGTGAAGGGGACGTCTGCTGCACCGCAGTAATTTATAAGTGAAGCACGTTCACGAATAAATCGCCGACAGCGCAGGATGATATGACTGATAGATAACACCGCATCACAGATGTCACAGTGCGGTGGGAAGCGTCTTTCCATATAAGGTTTCATGTGTGTTACAACGGTGGCATTAAGCTGTAATCGTGCCAACACTTTTTCTTCCAGGCGACTGGGGCGGTTGGCGGTATCCCAGTCGCCCAGGTACGGCTTACAGGTTGGAATATTTAGTCTGGTCCACTGACCTTGCCACAGAAGATTTATTGATTTCTTTCCGAGAGATAGACTCGACCGTAGATCACGAGGAACGTCCCAAGTCTCCTCGAGCTCTACAGCCGACTTTGCAAGTAAGTCAGCCTGCTCATTACCGTAGATACGACAATGACCAGGCACCCAGATCAGCGTGAATGACTTGTTGCATGAATGCAACTTATTAACGATGCGGCCCTGGATCTCGTGAGAGTCCGTAGTACAAGATGCAATTGCCTGAAGGGCTGACTTTGAATCTGAAAATATGACAAATGAATCATGCCTAGAATTGAGAGCATAGTCTATGGCTTTGTCAATGGCAAAAAGTTCTGAGGTAAACACAGATGTATGAGTCGGCAACCGATACCTGAGGGCACATTCAGTCGACCACACACTTGCACCCACACATTCACTCGACTTGGAGCCGTCGGTGTACAAGTGGTGGGACCCCAAGTGACGAATGATGATGTTACGAAACAAGTGGTGGACCTCCGCCTCCGGCGCCTTGGCCTTTGGTGCTGGGAGCCATGTAACATCAACAGTAAAGGCAGGTGGCTCCCAAGGCGCTATATTTTTTAACACCAACTTGTCACAGTCACTGGGGTCCACACCAAGCTCCTGAGTTAGTAAGTGGAGTCGAACGGCAAGTGGCCGACGCAACCCCCCGCATGAGATGGTGGTATTGACGCAGGGGGGTACAGGCCACATTGCCGATATTACTTTTTCTAAATGTCCTTACGCCGTAGGACAAGGCCAGGTGGTCACGGCGAATACGGAGGGGAGGCACATTCGCCTCCACTTCCATACGAGCCACACGGGTACACCAGACGGCTCCAAGACACATTCGCAAACATTTATTCTGCAACACATCCAATCCCTTCAGTGTGGCATCGGATGCCGAGCCATACAGCTGTGCGCCATAGTCTAGCTTCGATCGAATAAGGGACTTATACACCATTAATAAAGATTTTCTGTCGGCACCCCAGGTAGTACCCACTAGGTACTTGAGGACATTTAACGGTTTATCACAACGAGCAAGCAAAGTATTAACGTGAAATTTAAAATTCATTCTTCGATCAAAATGTATTCCTAAAAATTTTACAGAATTTTGAAAAGGTACCGCCTGATTATCCAAAGTTAAGCACAAATTAGGTACGTTACGATTAGTGAAGACTACAGCGGCACACTTACGTACGGAAAACTTAAATCCCCACTGCAAGGCCCATTGGTGGACGGAGTCAAGGGCTGCTTGAATCCGCCCAGCCGAAAATTGTGCATTACAGGAAGAGTGCCATATTGCACAATC
This sequence comes from Coenobita brevimanus, assembly GCF_032717465.1. Taxonomy (NCBI): domain Eukaryota; kingdom Metazoa; phylum Arthropoda; class Malacostraca; order Decapoda; family Coenobitidae; genus Coenobita; species Coenobita brevimanus. Next base: position 12,872 of record NW_027641859.1, on the reverse strand, counting down.
GTCAGCGCAGAGCGAGTATTTAAGATTCCTCGGGATGGGAGCTGATGACAGAATATCATTGATCATAATACTAAATAAAGTAGGACTAAGCACAGTTCCCTGTGGCACCCCGTTTTCCTGGATAAATATATCCGATGTTACGTTACGGGGCAATTTGACAGAGAAAGTTCTGTCCCTTAAGAAATTTGAAATAAAAACAGGCAAATTTCCCTTAAACCATAAGCATAGAGCTTCATTAGTATACCGTGTCGCCAGGTCATGTCATAGGCTTTATGGATGTCCAAGAACACCCCTATCATGAATTCTTTATTGGCAAATGCCTCTGCAATACAATGCTCCAAATTCATTAAATGATCTAGTGAACTTCTGTATTTACGGAAGCCACATTGTTGATCATTTAACAAATTCTTCGACTCTAAAACAAAAAGAAGCCTATTGTTAACCATACGTTCCATGACCTTACATAGACAAGAAGTCAACACAATAGGACAGAATGAAGTGGGATTCATAAGACGACCAGCCTCTTTTGGTATCGGTATGACGTGCGCAAAGTGCCATGAGTTTGGGAACGTTCGAGACGCCCAAATCTCATTGTACAATGCTAACATCTTAATCAGGTTGTCCTGATTAAGATGCTGGATCATACCGTACGTGATGGTGTCTGGTCCAGGGCTGGTGTCTTTACAGGATTTAAGGGCAAGGAGCAGTTCATCTAGCGTAAACTCTTGGTTGTACGGGGAGTCTACGTCTTCTGTGGCAAAGTCTAATATCTGTAGCTCAGCCGTGCGTTTATGATGTTGGAAACGCGGGTCATAATTGGCTGAGCTACTTACATGAGAAAAACTCCTGGCGAGGATGTTAGCAACGTCCACGGGCTCATCATAGGTGGTGTTATGCACCTGCAAGGTTGTGATAGGGAAGTATGGGCATTTATTATTTAATAATCTTATAGTGGACCAGACTTTATGTAATGGTGTTGTGCGAGTCACCGTGGACACAAAGGACCGCCAGGAGTCACGTCTAGCCCTTCTTATTATTCTCCTTGCCTCAGCCCGTGCCTGTTTGTATGCAATAAAATTTTCCTCAGTGGGCTGACTATCAAAAATCCTGTATCTCCTATTGCGTTTTCTTAAAGCTTGTCGGCAATCCGGAGTCCACCAATGTGCTCTATGCTTCGCATGAACTGTAGAAGTCTTGGGAATAGCAGCCTCAGCTACGTGTAATATGGAAGTAGTTATATTTTCGACCTTAACATCTATGGTCTCCCCAGATATATCTAAATTGGCGATCCTTGAGAAGGTTCCCCAATCTGCTTTCTTATAGTTAAATTTTGGAGGTGGAGGGTCCGAAATGATGTCGCGTGTATAAGAAAGACAGATGGGTAAATGATCACTTCCCAAGGAAGTCCCATGAGAGATCTTGATGTATACCAGGGGAGGCCAAAGATAAGTCAATGGCCGAAAAGTTACCAGTACGATCATCTACACGAGTCGCTCTACCATCGTTCAGAAGACAGAGGTTGGACTGTAGTATTAGGTCGGCTACTTGCTCCCCACGACCATCAATCCTCAAGCTACCCCATTGATAGTGATGGGCGTTAAAATCGCCCAACACTAACTTATTTCCAGGCAGATGTTCCACTAGTGAATTTAAAGCATCACTATCAATGGGGCCATGTGGAGGACAGTACAGAGAGCAAATAGACAGGTACGTGTTATTAAATTTTACTCTGCACGCGACAGCTTCCAGAGTAGAATTTAGAATCACTTCCGTTTGTGGGTGTGATTTGTGTGTGTAAATGGCAACTCCGTGACCTTCATATCTTCTATACGGGTGGTAGTGTTTGAACTGTGGAGGATCAGGACGATCCTCCAGGCGCGTCTCCTATAAACAAACAACGTCTGGCCTGTGTATAGAAAGCAAGATTGCTATATTTTGTAACTTATTCCCAATACCTCTACAATTCCACTGTAGTATAGTGAATGCGGCGGTTTAAGATTTATGAGGGGGGCCAGTGTGTTTAGTTTTTTTATGCCGCCCGCCACCAGGCGAGTGGCTACCGGGGGACCTTTCCCGGTGCTTACTCGTGGAGATCTCCATATTCTCATCAATAACAAGGCTCCCAGAATCCACTGAGGAAGAGCTATTCTTTCTCTCCCTCGCTGGACCAGGAGCGGGAAGGACATGAGGACGTGACTGTTTGGTGAGGGTGGTCAAGTTAATTTTATCTGACTTGTCAGGCTTCTGTTTTGACCGCACTGACTGCGAAGGAGCAGCGGCAGCCTGAGAGTATGAAGTGGCAATTGGGATGTCTGTCAGAGAGTTGGAACGTACAGGAGGCATAGGCTGAGAGGTATAGTGTGGGGCATGAGGAGCGAATGTAAGGTCAGTCTGTGTCTCCACTGTGCACATCACAGGACGGGACACAACCGCCGATGCATAGGAGACATTAGGTTTGGGAGTTGCATGCAACTCCTTCACCTTCTTCCTAGCATCGTAAAAGGATATGCCCTCAGTTGCCTTCACTGTGCAGACCTCTTTCTCCTCCTTCCACTTGGGACAAACCCGAGAGGAAGTGGGGTGAGCGCCCTGGCAGTGAAAGCAACATTCATTCTCTGATGTACAGTGGTCAGCAGAATGGCCTACAGCCGAACACTTGCCACATACTAGGTTAGAAGACCGACAAGCCTTTTCATGGTGTCCATATATCTGACATTTTGCGCAACGAAGGGGTTCGGGATGTATGGTCTGACATTGAAAATTTCGTATCCAACTTTCACATTGGCTGGAAGAGATACTTTTCCAAAAGTCAAAACAACTGTTGCGGTCTTTGTCCTTATACCTTCCGAAAATCTTGTAATAAACCTGGCCTCTATTACATCTTGCTGAGCAAGTTCCTGTACGATTTCTCCCTCTTCCATAGGCACCAGATCCCTGCAGGTGATAACACCCTTGCAGGAATTCATGGAGTGGGGGATCGTCGTCTGGACATCGTAACTGTGGAACTTCCTCAGTTTCAGCAAGTCCTTTACCTGGGCAGAATTGATTGTCTTTACCAAGAGATCTCCACTTGCAAGTTTTTTAACTTGTTCCACCTCACCTGCACACCCATCAATCACCTTCTTGATGATGAAGGGATTGAGGCTGGACAGGGGAGTGGAACCAACCGCATGAATCTGTACAAACTCGGCATTATTTACATTTATGTCAAGGCGGGTACGTGTCTGGGGCCGTTCAGTCTGGGGGCTGTCCGTCCGTGCAGCAGTCGGGGAGTTGGTCAGGACTACCTCCCCCTGAGGGGGGAGGCAGTAGGGTTGTCCGCCATAGGGACCACTTCCCCTAACGGGGGAAGTGGGAAGGAAGGAGGAAAAACGAACAAGGGACAAACAACCGGGGACCACACACCTATGGCTAAGATTGCCCTCTCAAACCACTCCAGGAGAGGCCTGACCGTGTTAATTCACACCCCAGAGCGATCAGTGGGGGGGACCCTCCGTGGGCGAGTAAGCAAAGGTAATCTTAGTAAATAGATATAGACACTTACTATATCTCTAGCAAGGATAGGGGGGAAAATTAGTACTAGCTAATCCTAAGAGTCACCAGAAGGGTGAAAAAAAAAACTAATGCCGGTGAGGCAGCCCTGAAAACTAGAGGAGAGAGTAGATGAAGACACGTCTTCTCTCTCCACGACCATGCATAAAAGTCCCCTCGCTCCATTCAAAATTCTCCACCTTATATACGCTCCGGCTGCGTGCACGCGTCAACATGCAGCTGGAGGCCAGACGAGAAATATACAGAAAAGAGTTAAGCAAATTAATCTCTCCCTCATACTCCAAATGTTATAATTATCGCTGGTGAATACAAATCAGTGTTGTAGTCAAGACCAGGCACCTCGAGACCAAGACCAAGACCAGACCCTCTGAGACCAAGACCAATACCAAGAATTTATGTGTCTGCTGAACGAACAAAAGTAGCTGCAGCCTGCAGGTGCTGCACTGCTAGTCAGTTTTCACTGGCGTCAAGGCACCTCGAGTGAATGCACTAGTACCCAAATCACCCAGTTGCAGATTACATTATGTATCGATGTGTTTCTCAAAACCTTTTAACCTGCCGCATGCCAGCTATTTTTAGCCCTATAGGTCGCCCTAGTGCCGGCCATTTTTTGACTTTTTTTTTTTTTTTTGGCCAAAATGATAGATTTTGATGTGGAAACAACGAATTTCACCATTAACCCCTCTGTGGCCGAAGGCCTGGAATTTTCTGTGCACACCAGGCCAACGCCGGGGCCCATTTTTTGAAGTTTCGAAAATTGATTTTTTTTCTTGCCATATTGAAGAGAAAGTCCAGATGCACCTAACAGTGCACATCCCAGCTTCCTAGACGTATTTTATTGCTTGCAATGGAGCGCGGAAGTTGCAGAAATATCGGCAACCGATATCGCCGCCCAGGGGCGATGCCGCAACGCAACTGGACAGGTGTTGTTATCTTTTTTTACCTAAAACAATACGAATGGTGCTGAAATGTTGTGCATATATGATATAAGATGATATCGAATGATTTCAGTACATAATCTGTTGGAATGGCTGGAAAGAAAATTGTTATGAATACTTTTTCACCTTTTTGATATAAAATATGTTTATGGTAGTTTCGAGTTATTTTTTACATTATCGTTGTGCCCATGCTTGGAAAAGGGAGCGAAAGAGTTGAATTTTCGGACCTAAATGAGAAAACTGCATGTCCTCCAAGGTTAGACTCTGCCGCAGGAGAATAAAGTGGAGGGTCAGATCCGATTAGCAATGTGGAGGTTGAGTCGCAACTTCGAGCTCCCACACCACGAGCATGGCTAAAAATAGAATCGTAATGCAGTTTCAGATGTCTAATTATTACGATTACAGATACAAAGCAGAAATAAATAAGTTTACAGACGTGGGAAAACGTATTTTTTTCCGTAATAACATGTTCATCTTTCACTATCATTTTACGTTCATCTTTATCATTTTACCTTGTTATTTTTCGCAATCTATATTGCTGTCTCGTAAACAGGGTGGTTGTATGTCTTTTGCAAGGGAGGAAAAAGATTATATTTTCTGTCTGGGTCGAGATAATGGGTGTAACTATGTGTTTTTAGGCATGGCCACGAGCGAAAAAATCGTACATCCACTCGTCATGACAGCAGGTGGTGAACTGACAGATGATATGTGAGAGGATGAAGTCAAGGTCAGTCTCATGTCCCAGATTTTCGTTCACTTCCCGAAGGTTTTCACAGTTTTCTACAAGTTGCACTGCATCAAATGATCCAAACAATTACAACAAACCTGAGCAAATGTATAGATACCAAGACAAAAAATGTATTTTTCACTTATTATCATGCCTTTTTTGTATGTGCCTGTATTACTTCATAATCATAAGCAGGTGGTTGTGTGTGTTTTGCAAGAGAGGACAAAGATGATATGTTCTGCCTTGGTCGAGATAATGGATGTAGTTGTGCTTGTTTAGGCATGGCTAGGAGCAGAAAAAATCGAAAATCCACTCATCACTGCAGCAGGCTTTGAACTGCTTGAGGTGTATGGGAGTGTAGGGTAGGTCAGTGTGAAGACATTCAGAGCATTCGCTCACTTCTCAAAATTTTTTGCAGTTTCTTATAGGCCGCGCTCAAATGACGCTTGCGGCCATTGATCAGCTAAACGTCATTCGATGCCGGCAGCCACGGAGGGGTTAAAATGCTCACCGAGGCTCAGAAATGGGTTTTATTGAGTCCTACCTACTCGTATACAGGTATAGCCACTCTCTCACGCTCACCACAGAGGTGAGAGAAAAGCCATTTTCTATGTAAGTTATACTAATGTATTTATGCTGGGAAGGTAAAGCAATGTTCAATACACTTTTCTAGTCTTATTACTTCAACATATATTACAATTTGTGTGTCTTTCTCACTGTGAATGCATTGTCTTGCACTTACTTGATGATACGTACAACCTGACATTATTACGTAATAGTCCTGGCACTTACAAGAAGGTATTTACAACTATGACTTCACTATATAGTCCTAACACTTACAAGAAAATATTTACAACTTAGACTTACATGAAAATATTTACAAAATGCCTTCACTATGTACAGCATTGGATGAGGCACACAGGCAGAGTGAGGCAGAGTGAGCATGAGGGGGGGAGCGAGTGAGTGTATGGCTTTGACAGCCTGGGGGATGGTAGGGAACAGTTACCATACATGCCTGCTAATTTTTACCAGCGAATCATGAAAAATGTGGTCACAGTGGATTTATTTATTTTAAACTGTTTTAAAACGACACTGGCACTGGCCACAGAATTATGTCAGACCTTTTTAAAACGGCACTGGCACACAGTGAGTTAGACAAATTTAAGTTGATTATCGTACATGAGTTGAAAGAGGTCAAGGAATTTCTGGGAAGACAATCACTACGAAGAATGAAAGAGAGAAGAGGGCAATGAGGATAATTTTCGAGGCCAGGGCCCACACCAGGACTGTGACAATTTTACTTCTTTTCTGGTCTGTGTCAAACGTTGTTCAGACATCCCAGGGTGTGGTCAATGCTTTCTACGGCCCTGCACACCGATTTTACGGCTTTTGAAAGTTTTTAAGTTTTTAAACTTTTGAAAGCACAGTTTTGAAGGTATAATGTATGGTGTTGCATACTTTGTCAATGTCATCATATTCATGGATAGCTGTATCTTCCTCATGAGAAAGCTGGTTTTTGGAAAACTAATTTCACACTTCTCTCCGGGCTTTACCCGTGTCCAAACGTTCCATACACAACATATTCATCTTTCGTTTCTAGTGAACAGATGAGCGGAACTACCTATTTTCCTGGATAATTACACATGAGACCGAAGAGGTTTCAGGATACAGAGGTGGGAAGCAAAAAATATTCATAAATATAAAATATATGTTTTAGTTCCATAAGTGCTCCAAATACTTCATACAGTCGTACCTACTGTTTGTTTATCCCCCCCCATCCTGACCGATTTTCCACCACTGACTCCCCCCAATCCCGACCAATTTTGGGAAAAAATTTTTTTGGCTGAAACCTCTGCTTTTGGTGAGAAACATCGAAAATTCATAGAGAAATCGCTCACCTGAGGATTACTATACTGGATACAGGTAGCAGTACCCCGTACCTTACTGGGTTTTCTATCAGGCTGGCTCCAAAGAAAACGATTCTATGGGAGGGTAACTATTCCATACCACTCATAAACAGTATTTATATATTTGGTATGAATTTATATGTAATATGAGAGTATATTGGTTTTCACACAGTAAAATTGGCAATATAAGCATTGTTTCCTCACCAAACACATCAACATACCTGACCTTTTTTGGTGACATTACCTGATTGTCAGTTCTGACTGTTTCGTCCTCTAATGCTATGTAAAGTTTGTCCTCCACATTGTCATTGATTGGGGAATCACTCTGGCCTTGAATTTCATACCGTGGCACGACATGTCTTTACTGGCCAGGTCACTGGTAACAGGTGAATTGCCGAGAAAATGGCATGCAGGAAGGGGAGGTCATGTGGGGTAAGGCATTGTCCCTGCCTGGCATCTTGTAGAGGAAGGTGTCCCGTCTATACCTACCAAAAATCACGAGCGAAATTTGAAAAATGTGCAAATGACAGACTTTGCAATTGCTGCGCATTTATATACGTCACTGGGAGTCACAGTGACAAAACGTTCGGATGTATATATACATCAACGGGGCCATGCGGGTTAAGAGAACTGTTTTCACTAACTTTCTGTTTGAAAGAGGCCCTCATTCGAGTCTGCTCACTGCCCTTCCTGCTACTACAGATGATTTATCGGCCCCCAGGTGGCGCTCCACTTCAGTAGGGCTAGAAACGCCACTGGGCCCCATGGCCATGGCCTCCTGCTCATAAGTGATTAAGATGTATGAAATACGAGGGTGGCTGTGACACACAAGAAAATATTCTGATTTCTTATAAAATAGTCATAGAAGTCACTGTGGGCCTCTGTGATGGCCATTTGGAAGCTCTGAAGGGTCATAACCTCGAAAGGATGGAAACCACTAATGTCTGGCTTGGCCTCCATCACTCCAAAATCCTGGCTACGCCCCTGTAAGGGGAAAATATATTTATAGATGTGAACAATTGAACATCTAGGTAAAATATTTCTGCTTTCATTCCTTCATTGGCATGAAGAAACAAACATAGGAAAATAGAAATTTTTGTGGTTGTGTTTTCCGAGCGAACTGAGCCCATGAAGGGTGCGAGGATTGCATACACCATACACATATATGAAGTACACAGAGGTGAACAGAGCTGCAAACATGCGTGCATGCAAACGGAGATTATCACTGCAAGAATGGCCATGTCATGCCATGCTCTCTCGTCTCACATACACTCTATCGAGGCGCTCGCTGGCTCAGCTTCATGCATCATCACCGTAGCACCAGCCAGGCAGTATCTATGTGACAGTACAACGCTGTAAGTAATCAAATCAGCCATGATTTTTCTCCATGTATGATCATAAATTCCGAGCATCCAAAGCCGTGGCCATGCACTTTTTTTAATGCTTTGGCCTCCACTCTAGTCTCGAGCCAAAACTCCGAGATCAAAAAGCTTCGAGACCAAGATCAAGACCAAGACCACGTCAAGCAAGACCAAGATCAAGACCTAGACCACATTGTAAACTGGTCTCGAGACCAAGACTAGTCTACTGAGACCTACAACTACTGATACAAACCTTTATGTCACCAGTTTAAGCCTCCACTCTAAGTCACTGATATTAAAAACAATTTTAGTCACATCTGCATCGAGAGAGCAAACAAGAACTAACAAAGACTTTATGTTTATGCAATAAACAGGCATCAATATGAGTGAGTGCATGTGCATAGATGTCGGCATACACAGCAATGACCCACATACACACACGCCCAGCGACATACGCGCACACATTACACATACATGCACAATATACACAAAAAGTATATAGATTCTTTTCTACACACGTAACACTTACCCGCACATTACAAGAATTTTCCCTTAGAAAATTCGTGCTTAAGAACGTATTCAAACAATCAGCGATAATATTGTCCAACACCCCTTATTATGTATAACATCCAAAATGAAATTGTTGAAGGAACAAACTCCGTGTCAATTGCTGAGTCTTCATCTTCAAATTATTCAGAAATTTGAGTGGGTATCAGTATATACAATGACAGCGGGTCCAAATGCAGGGACTTACACAGAGAAAAGTGCTGCAGGACGAGGATCAGAGGCTAAGCATAATTCCTTTCCCATAACAAAATAATTACGTTGAGGAAACAGAAAACTTCTTAATGAAATAACAAACAGGATGCTCTATGCCATGATCGTCGTCTTACATTAACTTGCAGCTCCTGCATCCCACATTATTGGCATCTACTATGTTCGTAAATGTCATATTAAAGTCCCTGGTAGGAACCATAAGTGGATAATTACATAAGATCTTTGTTGGCTGCATAAACAAAACTCATTCTGGCACACATCAGTCCAGACGTATCTTCTCTATTTTTCTTAAGCAGTTTAGTGACGAGGAAGGCCACTACTGTTGCATAGTTCTTAAAAAAGCAGACGGTAGTAACCAATACTGCCGAGGAATCACTGAAGCTTGCACCTATTTTTTGGTGCCTTAAAACTCCGTATTGCCTGCACCTTAGAGTCAGGGGGACATACACAACCATGATCAACCACATAACCAAAGTATTGAACTTGTGCAAACAAACTCGCACTTCTTTAAATTTACTACAAAGCGAGCCCTCGGAAAGCCTGGACAACAAAACATCTAGTTCTCTTAAGTGGCTTTCCCAATCATGGGTAAAGACTACTACATCATCCAAAGTATACCACACAATACTTCATAGCCTACCACCGACAACCATGTTCCATTAATTGCTGGAACGTTGCCGGGGGTTTTTCACACCATATGGAATCACACATTACACTGATATGTTTGTCCGTCTGTCACAAAATGCAGACTTCCTTAGCCCGTTTGGTCCAAAGGCACTTTCCAGGAGCCTTTCTTGGATCTAACTTGGTGATATAACTAGATGAGCCTATGCGATTGATGCAGTCCCTCAAGCTGGGACAATGGAGTACGTATCAGATCTTGGTTAAGAGTGTTCACCCGTCGGTAGTCTATGCAAAATCTTGCAGTACCATGTAGGTTTAGGCTGCCAAGTCACAGGGAAACTCCACGGACTAACACGGGGAGATAAGCCCGAGGTCCAACATATAATTAAGCTCCTGACGCAGCATGCCAACACACTGAGGACTGACTCCGATAGGAGGCAACTTCACCAGGAACGGTGTCTACCCACATTCATGTCATCTTGAATCCAGTCGGTCATCCCAGGGAGGTACTGCTGAATACTTCCTTGTAAGTTGACAAGAGGGCAACCAACTGAGATGCTTGGTCTCGAGGCAGATGTGCTAACTTGGAGTTGAGAGTGGATTCCGCCCTCAACATTCTTCACCCAGCCTACAATCTGAAACTCACAGTTCACCTCAAACAAAACCGCTATCAACGCCCTCCTCAGCAGCAGCAGCAGTGGCGGAGACAAGGTGCACGGGAGCTGGAGAATCTGGTGCACGATGGTACAGCTTCAGCATGTTCACATGGCACAATTGGTGCTTCTTCCTTTTGTCAGAAGTCTCCAACAAGTAGTCGGTGTCTCCAATACACTGCACTACAGGGAGTAAGGACCACTAAACTTAATGGCCAGCAGCTGACCCTGCAGTGGCAGCAACACCAAAACCTCATTGCCGACCTTAAACTCCCTCCAGCCTGGTTTTGCAATCATTGCCTGCGCTACAACCCTCATGTTTTCCTGTGCCTGCTTGAGATTTTCCCAGGCCAGCTCCTGAAGTCTCACTCATACCAGGTCTTGAAGTCCTGCACATAATGGAGGTAAGCTCTGGCTCTCCCGGTGAGAGTTACTGCTCCAAGTCTCCTTAACCAAGCTCAAGGGACCCCGGACTTGATGGGCAAACACAAGCTCATTAGGAAGAAACCCAAACTCTCCTGAGGTACTTACCCCTCATAACAAACAGGAAAGGAAACGGCACACCACGATCCCAGTCCTTAGAGTGCTCCAGACAGTACTAGCGGGGCATATTCTTGAGACTCCCTAGTGGTAACACTCCAAGAGCACCTTGCATCTGCAGATGGTAGGCACTGCTCTTGATGTGTGTGATGCCAAGATTGAGCTAATGACTGCTGGAAGGAAGACATTGGAAAGGAAATTAGACCCTCTATCTGACTGAACCTCCTGGGAGCAACGACCCAAGCTTTGACAGTAAAGAAATCTGGCAAAACTTTAATCACTGCCTTAATGTAGCCTTGGTAGAACGTTGGGATTGCCTCAGGAGTACCTCGTGGAGGGTCAATGATAGTGAGCAGCTGTGAGTTACACTAGAAGTTGGGAGCAAGAGGGACCTTAGGGACAGACTGATTTGACCTACCCACTACTTGACACGTATGATAATGTTTGACAAACTTAGCCACATCCGGCTGTCATGTGGGGCCAGTAGAGATAATGCACGCAGATCTCTCCATGTCTTCCTTACCACCCATGTGACCTGCAAATGGAGTAGAATGGGCCAGTTAAGAATTCAACTCCCTGCCTCCACTCATTAGGTATTATGATCTGATGGTGAGTCCCACATCCCATCACCTACATTCACATATGGAGGTCCTCCACCGTCCTCCACAAATTCTATCATCTTTCAGATAAAAACATCCACCCATCTTCTCCAAAATCATCCGCTGCACCACAACTTCAACCTCTGAATCTCCTGGTCTCCAGACTGCATCTCCTTTAACTTCTCAATGTTCACCTTCTCCAGTGGAATAGGTGGAACATCTTCCAAAGAACCCATAAACGTAATCTGCCAAAGATATCTCATTGTCCGATTGTTTCGTGTCCTCGGACATAGGACTAACTGTTGCGTACTGAGTAAGATAATGTGGGGTACACTACAAGCTTAACCATCTCCTGTCGATCCCTCTCCTGAGGCACGTGATATGGACCTGGTCACTGCACAAACTGGGAACACCTCTGCACCATTGGGATCAACCCGCGGAGGAACTTTGGGCACTGGCACCTCTGACAAAACTGGAGTGGTAATCTCCTCGCCTTTCACTTGGTCATTGTCAAGTATTAAATCAACACCACTCTCTGGTAAATATTCTACAACACCATATTGTGCCAATCCATCAAACAACTGATATTAAACCTCACAAGAAACTAGCGGCACCAGTCTTTGCACCCATGTTACTCCCCTAATCAGAACAAAGACTCTCCTCCTGCCAACATCAAGAACTTCATATTTGGCCTTACCCACAAAGAAATTGAAGAATCAGCGTCACGAAGAATGTGTACCGGATGCTGCACGTTGTTATTCACCTTCACTGAAACAGAATACAGGTAGGGGGCATATGAAGAAGCAGGGGCAACACTGCTCGTCACCTCCTGTACCACACCTCCTGAAACAGTGGACTCTAACACAACTGTGACCTCCTTCTTCCCACCTTGCAGAACAACAAACATCAGAGTTTCCCTGACTAACAACTGGGGAACCAACTGAAGGGGTAACCCACGAAGCTCCCACGAGAAACAAAACACTAGCTTGACAACACCTGACTGCTTCGCGACATCTACCTACAGTGTGACCTGGCCTCTTGCAATATGAACAAATAAATGGGTACAGTGTAGGTTCTGGGGAAATGTGAGGTGTATCAGGTTTGGGTGTGGAGTAATTCGTGGAGTTGGGTTTCTGAGATGGTTGTTTGGGGAGCTGAGAGGAGTAACACTTCCGAGGAACACTCCTAGGAACT
>NW_027641858.1:0-4995 GCF_032717465.1 Coenobita brevimanus | reverse complement strand
CCTGTATGAGACAGCCCTAGCATGTATTCAATATGGACGGTCGGTGTTAGCGCCGAAGTGGTGACATGTAGAGGTGTATGGTATGTAGGAGGACTGCTGGGTCTTGATAGCTGGCTGTGAAGCCTATGCCCAGAGTCGGACACATAAAATATATATATATATATATATATATATATATATATATATATATATACACATACACACATACATATATATATACATATACAATAAATAAAGAAACCACAACCAAGTTCATAAAATAAATCACAACTCTCTGAGTAATCTGGTCTCTTTCAGGAAAGTCATCAATTTATTAGTCACACCAACGTCCCCATCACCCAAGACAGAATCAAGTGTGAAGGGGAGCGCATTTGTCCTACAGTAGGCAGCCAGAGAAGTACGTTCCCCAGCATACCTACTGCAGTACAAAAGGATGTGACTAATAGATAACACCGTGTCACAGGTGGTACAACGCGGTGGAAATTGTCTGTTAATATATGGTAACATATGTGTTATTAGGGTGGAATTCATGCGGAAGCGGGCTAAAGCGACCTTCTCCCGTCTGTTTCCTCGAGAGGAACTGGACCAATCACATATGGTCCTTTTGACTCATGGAATTGCCAGGTCGGTCCACTGACTTTGCCACAGAAGATTAATTGATTTCTTTCCGAAAGAGAGACTAGACTGTAGCTCACGAGGAACGTCCCAGAGTCTCCTCGAGTTCTACAGCTGATTTAGCTAGTAAGTCAGCCTGCTCATTGCCGTAAATACCGCAATGACCAGGCACCCAGATCAGAGTGAAGGATTTAGCACATGTATGCAGCTTATAGATAATGCGGCCCAGGATCTCATGTGAATCAGTCCTACATGAATGAATTGCCTGAAGGGCTGACTTAGAGTCCGAAAAAATGACAAAACTGTTGTGATCTGAATGCAAAGCAAAGTCTATAGCTTGATCTATGGCAAATAATTCGGCAGTGAATACAGACGTATGGGAGGGCAAGCGAAAACGGATGCGGCACTCCATAGACCACACACTCGCACCCACACATTCATCCATCTTAGGGCCATCAGTGTACAAGTGGAATGACGCTAGGTGTCTAATGAAGATCACCCAGAACAACTGTCGTACCTCCACCTCCGGCGCCTTGTACTTTGCGACAGGGAGCCAGTCAGTGTTGAATGTGGTGGCAAGTGACTCCCAGGGCGCTATTTTTGACATTAAAAAACCTGATCCCCATTAGAAAGGTCGTACCCTAACGCCTCACAGAGGAAGTGAAGCCTCACAGCCACCGGCTTAAGGGCCGCATACAGCAGGTATTCCCACTGTAGGAGGATCCGACAGGTCGGAAGGCCAAGTTAGCGTTTACGGTGGGTGGCGATACCATAAGAAAATAACAGGTGGTCACGTTGTAGACGGAGGGGAGGCACATTAGCCTCCACTTCCAACCGCTCCACACGAGTACACTGAAGGACTCCGAGACATATACGCAAGCATACGTTCTGAAGCACATCCAGTCTACGGAGGACAGCATCCGATGCCGACCTACACACCTGTGAGCCATAGTCAAGCTTAGAACGGATAAGGGACTTGTACACCATCAATAAAGACGTTCTGTCTGCTCCCCACGATTTACCGGAAAGAAACTTAAGGACGTTTACTTTTTTACTACAAGAAGCAAGCAAATGATTAATGTGTGTTCTCCAACTGAGCCTACTGTCAAAATGTAGACCCAGGAATCTGACTGAATTTTGAAAAGGTATCGGCTGATTATCTAAAGTTAAATGCAAAGGAGGTACGTTAAGTTTACGAGTAAAAACAACACCGACACACTTAGGGACGGAAAATTTAAATCCCCACTCCAGGGCCCAACGCTGAACAGATTCAAGTGCCAGTTGAATCTGCTGTGCCGAGATTGTGCATTGCGGGAAGAGTGCCACACTGCACAATCATCAGCATAGAGTGAGTATCTAATCGTCCTGGGGACGGAAGCGGACGACAGAATGTCATTAATGGCAATGCTGAACAAAGTAGGGCTAAGCACACTTCCTTGTGGTACCCCGTTCTCTTGGACAAATATGTCCGAAGTTACGTTACAGGGTAACCTGACAGAAAACATTCTGTCAGTAAGGAAGTTCTGAAGGAAAATGGGCAAATTACCTCTTAAACCATAAGCATACAGTTTACGTAGTATTCCGTTTCGCCAGGTCATATCATAAGCCTTATGAATATCCAGAAAAATTCCTATCATGAATTCGCGATTGGCAAAAGCCTCGGCTATGCAATGCTCCAGGTGCACTAAATGATCCAGAGTGGACCTGTATTTACAGAATCCACTCTGTTGATCATTTAACACACCCTTCGACTCTAAAACAAAAAGTAACCTTTTATTAACCATACATTCAAAGACCTTACATAGACAGTCAGTTAGCACAGTAGGTCGAAACGAGCTGGGACTCGTAAGGCAACCGTCTCAGCAAGGTATCGGTATGACGTGTACGTAGTGCCATGAGTTTGGGAACGTGCGAGACGCCCAAATCTCATTGTACACCGCTAACAGCTTACTCAGGTTGGCCTGAGTAAGATGCTGGATCATACCGTACGTAATGGTGGATGGACCGGGACTGGAGCCTTTACAGGATTTAGGGGCAAGGAGAAGTTCATCTAACGTAAATTCGGAGTTGCAGCTGGTCTCTCCGTATTCCGTGGCAAAGTCTAAGTTTTGCAGCTCAGCTGTACGCTTATGGTGGAGAAAGCGAGGATCATAGTTGGCTGAGCTGCTTACCTGGGCAAAATGGTCGGCAATAGTATTGGCAATATCCACGGGATCGTCAATTACATTCCCGGCCACCTCAAGTGAGGTGATTGGTGACCGGGTGTACTTGTTTAGTACATTTATGGTGGACCAGACCTGACAGTGGGGTGGAGCGATTCACCGTGGACACAAAACTACGCCAGTTAGTCCGTTTTGCCGCTTTAATTGTCCTCCTTGCCTCAGCCTTAGCTTCTTTATAGGCAATAAAGTTTGATTCTGTTGGCTGTTTCTCAAAAATCCTGTATCTCCTATTGCGCTTTGTGAGTGCTTGTCGGCAATCTGGTGTCCACCATGAAACTCTACGCTTGTTTGGAATTGTAGATGTCTTGGGAATAGTAGCCTCAGCTGCATGTATAATGGAAGTCTGTAGGTGTGAAAACTTTCTCGTCAATGTTATCTCCCGATATATCTAGATTGGCGACCTGTGAGTAGTACCCCCAATCTGCTTTCTTAAAGTTAAATTTAGGTGGTGGAGGAGGCCGAGAATCGTCGTGTGCATAAGACAGATTGGAAAATGATCGCTACCCATCGAGTCGTCATGTGGGTCCCAAGAGATGTTAGTGTGTATATTGGGAGATGACAAGGACAGATCTATACATGACATGTTACCAGTGCGGTCATCTACACGAGTCGTTCTTCCATTGTTTAAAAGACAGAGGTTTGACTGCAGTATGAGGTCGGCTACTTGCTCCCCCCTGCCATCACTCCTCAAGCTTCCCCATTGACAGTGATGGGCATTAAAATCGTCTAAAATTAATTTATGACCCGGAAGTTGATGGGTTAGTGAAGTGAAAGCATCACCATCAATAGGACCACGGGGAGGACAGTAGATAGAACAAACAGACAAATACGTGTTATTAAATTTTACTCGGCACGCGACAGCTTCCAGAGGAGAACTTAGAATCACTTCCGTTTGTGGGTGTGATTTGTGGGTGTATATGGCGACTCTGTGACCATCATATCTTCTACACAAATGGTAGTGTTTGAACTGTGGAGGATCTGGGTGATCCACCAAGTGCGTCTCCTGTAAACAAACAATGTCTGGCCTGTGTATAGATAGCAAAATTGCTATACTGTGGAATTTATTCCCAAGAGTCCTACAATTCCATTGTAACACAGTGAATGTGGCGGTTTAAGATTTACGAGAGGGGCCAGTGTGCTTAGCTTTTTTATACCGCCCGCTGCCAGGCGAGTGGCTACCGGGGGACCTATCCTGGTGCTTACTAATGGAAACCTCCATACATTGATCATCAATAACTAGGCTCCCAGAGCTCCCCGAGGAAGAACTAAACTTTTTCTCCCTCGCTGGACCAGGAGCAGGAAGGACATAAGGAAGTGGCTGTTTTGAAAGGGTGGTCATATTACTCTTACTAGAGTTGTCAGACTTCTGTTTAGGCTTTACTGACTGAGAGGCAGCAGCAGCCTGAGAGTAGGAAGTTGCAGTGGGGATGTCAGTTTGAGAGTTGGATTGGACAAGAGGCTGAAATGGAGTGTGTGAGGCAAGAGGAACAGGTTCAGGGTCAGTCTGTGTTTCAATAGAGCACATCATGGGATGGGACATTACCGCCGAAGCATAGGACCTATTCGGCGTGGGAGTTGCATGCAACTCCTTCACCTTTTTCCTAGCTTCGTAGTAGGAAATGCCCTCAGTTGCTTTCACTGCGCAGACCTCCTTCTCCTCCTTCCACTTGGGACAATCCCTAGAGGAAGTGGAGTGTGCGCCCTTGCAGTGAAAACAACGTACCGTCTCCGATGTGCAGTGTTCAGCATCATGTCCCTGTGTTGCACATTTGCCACACACTGACTGGAAAGCCCGACAAGTCTTGTCACCATGCCCATATATATTGACACCTTAAGCAACAAAGTGGATTGGGGATATAAGGCCTTACGTTAACGATTTCGTAGCCAATTTTGACATGGTCTGGGAGTGAAACTTTGCCAAAAGTCAAGACAATAGTAGCAGTCTTCGTCCTCACGCCTTCGGAATATCTAGTAATAAACCGGGCACTGATTACGTCCTGCTGGGCAAGTTCCCGTATGATCTCGTCCTCATTCATAACCATGAGATCCCTGCAGGTGATAACACCTTTGCAGGAATTCATGGAATACGGGATCCTTGGCTCGACATCATATTCATGGAACTTACGCAGTTTCATTAAGTCTTTAACCTGGGATGTGT
>NW_027641857.1:0-24668 GCF_032717465.1 Coenobita brevimanus | reverse complement strand
ATGGCGAGTTGCTTGAGGAGGTAGAGCGTTTTAAATATCTCGGGTCACATGTTGCTGTGGATGGAAGAATAGATGCAGAAGTTGAAGTTTAGAATAAAATGAAGTAGGAAAGCAAAGGAGGAATGAAAAAAGTATTTAGATGTCGTTCGCTTAGGAATGGATGTAAAGAGAAGGCTGTATGAGGGTGTTGTGGTACCGACTGCATTATATGGGGCTGAAACATGGAATATGGGTGTTATGAGAGGAAAAGCTTGAATGTAATGGAGATGAGGTGTCTGAGGAGTATGTGTGGAGTGAAGCGTATGGATCGAGTGCGAAATGATGAAGTGCGATGGAGAACTGGAGCTGTTATAGATGGCTCGTAAGAGTTGTTAGCAGAGGGTGTTGCGACGGTTTAGGCATATGGAGAAAATGGATACGAGCGATTGGTGAAAAAGATAACTAGATCTGATGATGAAAGGTGTAAGGCTGAGAGGAAGAATCGCATGAAGGATGGATGGACAGTGTGAAGAGAGCACTGGATGCGAGAGTGATGTCTGCGTTGAGCAAGGAAGAGTACAAAGCGTGACAGAAATAAATGGAGAGAAATTGCACGAATAAGTGATGACGCAGCCCTGAGGGGATATTCCTCCCGCATTTGGTCTGATCAGCTAGTCAGGTCAGGTGCGGGTAAGGGGACAATCTGTTGCATGATGTGGCAGGGGTAAACCAGTTCTTGCTGTCGGGCCGTGCTGGGTGGATGTCACTGATTGCATTACTATAGTTGACTCTTTGTGTGGTGTGTGGTGCGGTGAGGATCTGTCCGTTCTCCCTTTGGGGGCCAAGAGGTGAATGAATGTACGCTAGTCGGATGAGTACAATGGCGAGTAAAGCTGTCCTGTCTCGGCTACCTCCTTTTCCTTGGGGGAAGCAGCCTTAGGGGTATATAGATAGAGAAAAGCAAAATATATACCAACAGGGGACAGATATTGCCAGATTCGTGTATTACCTTCAATGCTACTAATATTCCCATCTCCAAAAGTATTGAAATTCTCGGTGCCTCATTTAACAATGCCCTCAGCTGGACCTCTCATATCAGATCACTTGTTAAAACCGCCTCAGAGAGACTTGGATTATAGTACGGAGTCCGGTAACTTCTTCACTGGGATGAGCAGTTAGCTATAATTTATGAGTCATGTGCACTCTCAAGTTTGAATGATTGCCCACCCTTGTGGAATGGATGTGACAGAGGTTGTATTAAAATAATCTTTGACAAAATTCAGAACAAAGCTGTTGGAATGATTAGGTAGAGGATGTTTTTTCTGCTTTAATCTTAGCTACCTCTAGATGTTTTTATTCAGCTATGTGTGGATTTTCCTGAATGGAGGGGTTTGACAGAGCCTTCAGTAGCCTCCTGAACTACACTCTCCTTTTACTCTAACTTGGCTCAGATGTTCTTCCTCTTGCAGCTTATCTCATGTAACTAAGCGGCAGAAAATACAGGTAATGTGGCTGTATATCCTCTGACAAAGCAACTTATTCGTGACTAGAAACATATTTTAATGTTAATTTCTTTGCTACACCTCAACATTCTGTTGGAAAAGATGGCAATTTTAGGTGAAGTTGTAAAGAGAATGGTATGTAATATGCCCCACTCTCTTTCTCTTATTAATCCCTTCAGCCAGAGGACATGATTTCTATTCTCATAGGATGGGATACTAGAACATATTTGACGATCGATTCCCCTTCGTAACTTTGGTGCTGTTTTTACAGGAAGAACTAGACAAGTGGAAGATTTTGCACCTCTTTTTCTGATCGTCCTGCAGAAAAACAGTTAAAGATTTATTTAAGTGAATTTAGAATAGGAGACAGGGGAAGATTCGACAGCCCCCTTAGTTCTTCCCGTAAATCAGGAATCAAAGTTACTGACAGGGAATTGATGGTCAGGGCATCTTTGTATCCCAGTCCTAGTATCTCAAGAAGATTTTTACTCATCTTAAGAGAGGGAACTTACGAACTGGAGTGGATTACGGGCTGCAGAATTACAGAAGTCCTTCATCTTTATGATAATTTCTTTCCTGTTTGAATAAAAAAATATGGAACAAGCAAGAATGAAGAAATAACTACATCACAAGGATAAAGTGATAAACAGTTAGATTTCCTACTAGGCAATCTCGTTTTAAGCCCCGCCCATCCTCACTCACCACCCGTAGAGTTGGTGATGAAGGGCGGGGATAAAGGAGACAAAGAAAGTTGCTTTAAGCTCCCGCCACTCCTCACCCACCGCCCGTAGAGCTGGGTTAGGAAGGGCAGGGCTTAAAGACAGGCTGCTTGGGGGCAGGTATAGCATGAAAGGACAAGTCGTGGACATATCAAGTGGAACTGGAACGAGAATATTCAAAGCAGATAAGGTTGCAGTGTTCATTGCAGGCCTTACTGATGAGTGGGGAAAGACTTTGCAAGACTTAAATCTTTTTTTTAATTTCAATTTTCTAATTAGGAATAACCTCTAGCAGTGAAGTGGTCAATGAAAACTAAATGTAATCCTCCTTTACTTCGAAAAATTTCTCTTCTCCCAGTCTGGACCCCAAACGTCTGAAAAAATAATGAATAAACAAAAATAAAAATAAACTGAAGGAGTTGTAGACGAACACCCTAGTATAGGTTTTGAGACGTGTATTTTTATGTTTACTACGTTAGCTTTTATCGTTGATCCTGTTTTAAACTGCTGTTACTTTTAATATTGTAGATTTAAACATTAAAATAAAATATATTGAATCGTCTGATAACATAATTTTCTTTGGTTTGGCCTTGCAGTAACATTCCTGCATAGGATAATGGTGCTGTAGAGGGACGCCTTCACTTGGTGACACCTACATACTTGGGAGGGTCCACTGCCCAGTAATACAAACATACTTCAGTACCCTCCCAGCCGTTAAAAGCAGGATGGTGGAATGCAGGAGAAGACAGCGTCAGCGTGCTGTCCACTGGGTTCGCATTTCAGATGAACATAGAGTTACAAACGCAACAAGTCAACAACTGCTGCTGCTACTACTACTACTACTACTACTACTTAGGATAATAATAGCAGTCTCCGACATACAGTATTTTAGCCGCAATTCACGTAACTTTGGGGAACTTTATTTACGCCACTCCATTTACAATTATCTCTCCTAAAAATAGGTCATCAGAGCCTTAAGTTCTGAAATACGGTTTATGGGGTTCTGTGGAGAGTTGACCCTTTTGACTGGGGGGGGGGGTTCTGTGAGCTGAATGAAATCGTCTTATAGAAGCATATCTCAAATGCAGTGTCGGTAGAGTCTTAAAGATTTAGGATTATACTGATATCAATAGCCAGATATTCTTAGGGGTTCAACTTTCGGTCTATTTGTTGTTACGTAAAATGTATAATATCGAGCAGAGTTCATTTTTTCTGTGACTTTTTATTTTTATTTCCAAGGGATTTTTTCAGTTTGGGAAAGACCTCTTGTACAGAAGGGGTTAATGGAAATGAAACCCATTCATCGTCATGTCTGTTGTGTGTGTGTGTGTGTGTGTGTATATATATATATATATATATATATATATATATATATATATATATATATATATATATATATATATTACATCCATTTTTTTTTTTTGTTGAAAACCATCTCATAGAAAAGGAGGTTAATCTAAACCTTGCATCTCTTAAAGCCCCTGTGAACCTAAAAGTAAATGAATAATTTAAAAAAAATATATATACATAAAAAAGTTTGGGAGTATCAAGAACAGAGTGTTATGTGTGTAACAATGTATATATATATATATATATATTTTTGTGTATATTATTGTACATGTATGTATAGTGCGTGCGTGTCGCTAGGTGTGTGTGTGTGTGTGTGTGTGTGTGCGTCGATGCTATATGTGCACTAGCATCTACGCACATGCACTCACTCATGTTGTTGCCTGTTTAGTGTGTACACATTTATATAATTTTAGTTAATTCTGTTTGCTCTCTCGACGTGGGTGTGACTAAAAATGTTTTAAATATCAGTGACTTTTGGTGGAACTTAAACTGGCTACATAATGATTTGTATTCACCAGTGCTATTTATAACGTTTGGAGTATGGGGGAAAGATTAGTCCCTTTTCTCGGGATGACACACTTGTCGTCATTTGGAAGTTTCTGTGACTATACGCGAAGATGTATTTGTCATCCTAAAAAGGTAAAAACTTATGTCAAAGAAAGCTATCGGCTGATCGGCGTCATTTTTGGATGCGTCATATTTCCCGCGTGTCTCGGTAAAAGTAATGACTTGGCATCTCAGGGCCCGAGACACACGGCAGCCAGCGTTGCCAGATGTACGTAATTATTGTACATGTGCAATAATTTTAGCCCGTGTACGATGTACAATAGCAGTCATGCGATAATACGATAATTTGAAATATGGTACGTATTCTTTTATAATTTGCAATATTTTTTTTTCTGAGAGCAAACCTAAAATATATCGGAAAACCTTACATACGGACTGATAATAAAATAGTTGTACGTGCTAGATGAACATGTATTAACCAACCTTATTATCTCACGGACATGTCTCGTTCCTGTCCCCTAAACAAAAGGACGGCTAAACGGCTGGCTCGTGCGGCGTGACGCTCAGTGCTCTGTTTACACTTTAATAGTCGTGTTGATGCTGCGGACTGAGAACTTTTTTTTCATATTCCACTAACGTGATATCATCATGTCTGAACATTGTGATAAGCGAAAAGGTGTGGAAAGAGGTGAAGGGTCTGGTGCCATCAAGAAAAAGCCAAGACTTGAACAGAAATACAGACAAGAGTGGGAGAAACAGTTTCCTTGGTTGAGGCCTTTGAAAAGAGATCCCTATAAAGCTCTTTTGTCGTAACTGTCATGTTGAAATAACTGCTCAGGTGACAACCATCAAGATGCATGAAAACAGTGCAAGGCATAAGAAAATGTATGCAAGCCGTCCTAATCAAAAACTATAATGGAGTCATTTGGTAATGTGAGTGAGTTAACTATTATTTGAATTATCCTACACTTTCCTAATTTACTGCCATTTTCTTAGTTGTACATAATATGAAGGTGTTTTATTTTGGTGAAGTAGAGGACATAAGCATTCTAGTATGCACAAATACAATAAATTTTCACCTCAAGAATAGATTAATTGACGTTATTTAAATTAGTATTATGTTATTGCAAACTTAATCAAAATTCAGTATTTTACATATGTAAAATTGTATTATATATGAACCATTTGGAGAAAAAAAAATATAGTACGATAATTTTGCTCCCAGTACGATAATTTTGACCAGTGTGGTACAATAATTTTGCTAAAGGAATCTGGCAACGCTGGCGGCAGCCCAGCCAGGAGGGTGATTAGTTCCACATCAGATGTCGAGGGAGAAGGTAGCTGCATAGCTGGGCATTTAAATTCTTGCTCTATTTACCCTGTACCGGGACGCGTGTCATATTCTACTATATTAGCAGTGCTTGTGTTTACTTTTTTGGCCAGCATTGTGATTAGATTTGGTGTTTGCAATAGGGAATTAGGTTTTTGTGAATCATTCGATGGCCGTAATTCTACCGTTGGTCCAACGAAGGTTGTGGTAGGCCTACCCTGTTTATCGGTGGTTCCCAACAACTACACTCCCTCTACCTTGCACCCAATGTGAGTATTGAACCATTGAATAATAGTGACAGTGAATCAGGAGAATATAGTGTGCAATAGCCAGTGAGGTAGGACATGGTGAAACGTTTAGCTGAGGGCGGCGGGAAACCGCCTGATGACACGGCGTTGTCTTGATGGGAATATTTGCCAATGTGTTGATGATGTCCTTGTTTTATGCTGATATATGGTGGATGTTACTGTGCAATAGAAAGTAGTATAGTGCAGCGAGTGTACGTAATGAAATATTGGCTAGGGCAGGAGTCACGTATGTCTTACAGCCACGGCACGACATTGTCAGGAGGGGATAAAATACAGGAGGTTTTTAGGGATTTCTGATTTTATCATATTATATTTATTCTGTATCTTTCTGTGTGAAATAAAGCATGAGTGTAATTGATATGTTTATCGTATGCTTGTGTAGATGAACGTAAATACTGCACCATGTGCTCGTCGGAAAATATCGTCTGCGATACCGTAGTATCGTAGATGTGACATATAGAGCATGATCAGGTACTGTTGTTGTGAAATATCAAGTATGTCTCATAAAATAATGGATTTGATTATGTGTACTGTGAAATAAAATCGTAAACACTTCAGCGTTTTCTGGTAAGGGAAACATCATTTCTAAACCATATCGGACAGGTAACATACTTTTTATCTCATATATTTGATTATGTTTTATGTGAAAAGACGGTGAAAAAGTGAGCCACGTGCTCGTACGGAGGAGTGTGTGGCATACCCCTGAGCTAGCACAGAGGTAGTGAAATGCAACGTGAGGTTTGGAACACATGCATTTACCCTCCAGAGCCCAGTGTCCCCTGTAGGTTACACAAATTTGTCTGGATGTGGATTATTAACCTTTATTAGTTTGTCCTTAAATTTTGGTTTTCTGTGGAGCTCAAGCATGTCTGTTTTCTTTGATATGATCAGTGTGGCCCACTGTTTACATATGAAGCTGCAGCAAGAGGTGAAAGAGGGAGTGTTGAAGTCTTTTCACCAAATTATTGAGTACTCTACTCATTATGGCTACCAGAAAAGTAAAGAGGTAAGTGATGGTCACTCAGTGTCTCTTTGAACAGCCTAAATAGTTGTTAAATTACAGCAAACCACCTAAATAACCATATGATGACTGACATCAACTCTATATCATCTTTTATAAAGCCTGTCACCTGTAGGGGACACTGAGCACAAGCTAATACTGTGAAACCTGTGCCCAGTAACAACAGATGATTTTATGGTTTTCTGTGGTTTTATTTCATGGTTTGCAGTTTATATGTCCTTGAATATATTGTAATCTTTGATTATATGTTGATTATTGATTGAACTGCTATTTAGATTATTCATAGTTTTTTTCTTTTTATTTTCAGTCTGAGTCTTGAAGAGGCAAAGTTGAATTACTAGAGAAACTAGACAATGAGAACCAGGGTCCAAATGAAGAAATTAGAGGCAGAGATGTAGAGGAAATCACAATTTTCCCTCCAGTAGATGGGGCTGAAACAGATAATGATTCAGATGATGAAAATTCTGGAAACCTGAATCACCTTACTTCATCTTAGTGTCAGAATGTGAGATAAAAGTAGCTGTCAGAGGCACGAGACAGGACAAATGAGAATAATGAGGATAAATGTAAATCAAGGAACAAGAAAAACAGGACTGTGGAAAGCTAATGTAGAACTCCTAAATTATCTGTACCTGAGCAAGATGTGCAAGTGAATGACACTCTGGGAGAGTTTATGACGCCTATTGAATGTTTTGAACTCTGCTTTGACCAAGTCATTGGTGAAGCAATAAGTGGATATTACAAATAGAAATTAATCTCAGAAAAACAATGATATACAGGTGAATGAAAGTGAGAATAATGTGTATATAGGAATACTATAATTTACAGGATATCTAACTCCAAAAAACATACACATGTTTTGGGAGACAAAATCTGACACCCACAATCAACTGGTTTCAAATAGCATGAGAAGGGGAAGATTTTTTGAGATTCACAAATACCTACACACATGTGACAATGAGCAACTCCCTGATAATGACAAATTTGGAAAAGTGAGACATTACTTTGATCATTTGAATGAATGTTTTGTGAAAAATTCAAAGTATGTAATAACTAGTAACATATCTATTGATGAGACAATGGTGCCATATTATGGGCATCATGGCAGTAAATTGCATATACATGGAAAACCAATTAGATTTGGATATAAATTATGGTCATCTGCAACTCAAGGAGGATATCTGGTATACTTCATACCATACCAGGGATCAAAAACAGCCCCACTGCCAGATCAACTGAGGCTAGGACTTGGTGCTTCTGTTGTTTTGTCTCTCACATCTCACTTACCTAAGACAATCAAGTCTTACAGTCTTTATTTTGACAACTTTTTCACTAGTCTGCCACTTCTGGATGAACTAACTGAACTGGGACACAAAGGAACAGGAACAATCTGAGAGAACAGAGCTGAGAAGTGTCCTTTGGAAAGTCTACAAGTGATGAAGAAAAAGGCAAGAGGATCAGTGACCATGAGAACAACAAAAAATATAAGTGTTGTCAGGTGGAATGATAATATTGTGACTTTGGCATCTAACTGTCATGGATGTCAGCCTGTTACAAAAGCAGACAGAATAGCAACTGTGAATAACAAGAGACAGAAAATCAAAGTTGACTGCCCACATGTAGTGACCATATACAATAAGCATATGGGAGGAGTGGATTGATTTGACCAAAATGTAGACTCACAAAGGGTGGCATTTAGAGGAAAGAAATGGTGGTATCCTCTACTTGCATTTGGAATTGATGCAGCTTGTCAGAATGGGTGGCAGATTCATAAAGTGTGTGCTACTAGTAAAATGACATATTGTGACTTTAGGCGATCAGTGGTGCAGGGTTACCTTGGAACTTACCAGTCACCACCCACAAAATCACCTTACTGTAGTGGTAGAGGGGAAAAAAGAGTGCATCAGAAAGTACGCAATGATGATGATATAACTGGTCATGTACAAGACTCATGCAACCAGAGCTCGATGTGCAGAGTGTCAGGTATACCAGAATCATCTGCAAAAAGTGCAAAGTACCTCTTACATGTTGCTGGTGAAATGTACTGTTTTCCATTCCAAATAGACTAACCTAGTTTACTGTTGTTGTTTTTTTATCTCTACATTGATTACTTATATGTGTTTAGTCAAGTTTCATTTGCTTTGATTCAGAACCTACAGTATTTTTTTTTATGGACAAATGACATCACATGATTATGATTTTTTTTTTCCTGTATACAGAATACTTGTATCTATTGAATAATTCATTATGAATGCAGATATGAAATGTGAGTACTTTGGTATTTCAACCAGAAGGAAATCTTTTTCTCTTTTGGCATAGTTTAGATACTTATAGTCGTTACTGTTTTATAATTAATATTTTCAGTAGAAATGTATGGCATCATGAACAAATATTGAAAAATAAATCTTCAGTAAGCACTTATAATGCATTTTATTCCATTTATCATGCCTACTAATAACAAAAGTTATGTAAACTATGCAAACAAATATCATTTCATATGTAATGGATGGGATAAAGCATTCTCCACATCAAGTTGCTCCGGCAAAAGCCCAGTGTCCCCCGTAGGTGACACCCATTTTCTAGCTAAACTATGGCTCTTACAAAAAAAAGTCATACCAGTAAAAGTGTCTTGCAATTCCTTTCTAAGTAACATATCAAATTTTCGAAAAGATTGCTTCAAAAATAAATGAATGGGCTTTGAAGGGTTACATATATATGTTCTTTTTCTTGGTGAAATCTACTGTGTTTCCCATGTACTGATATAGTTGGCTATATTTTATGTGAAAAGACAGTGAAAAAGTGAGCCATGTCCTCGTAAGGAAGAGTGTGTGTCGTACACCTGAGCTAGCACAAAGGTAACGAAATGCAACGCGAGGTTTGGAACACATGCATTTACATGTATTTTTTTTTTTCTTTGGTGAAAACTACTGTTTCCCATGTACTGTTATAATTGGCTATGTTTAATGTGAAAAGACAGTGAAAAAGTGAGCCAATTGATCGTAAGGAAGACTGTGTGTCGTACACCTGAGCTAGCACAAAGGTAGAGACATCAACAGAGAGATTTTGATCTCTTACATATACACACACACACACACACACCCATATATATATATATATATATATATATATATATATATATTATATATATATATATATATATATATGTATATATATATATATATATATATATATATATATATATATATATATAGATATATATATTGGTGAAATCTACTGTGTTTCCCATATACTGATATATATGGCTATGTTTTATGTGTAAAGACAGTTACAGACTGACCTACTGCAGCGTATTCTCGTAAGAGACTCACCGTCTGCTACACCTTAGCGCACAGGTAACGCCCTACGGAACACTTCCACTTACATGTTGCTGGTGAAATGTACTGTGTACCTTATAAAAATGATAGATTTGGTTATGTGTAATGTCCAAAGAAAATGAAAGGGGTAACCACGTGCTAGTGGCCCCTACCTGTGTGCTAAGTCAGGTGTAGAAGACAATGCTTTCCAAGGACATACACGTACTGTATATCATGAACCCTTGCATTGTACCAATGTTGAGCCAAGTTCTTGGCTGGCTGTGAATAACATATCTTGACTCCTTTATTTCAGCTGACACTCCTACCACAGCATTTGACTGCCACAGGGTCTACAATCCCTCAGACACAATTTATTCTCCATCTGGCTTGCAACGACAGCAGTCTGCAGAAATGAAATGCGGGTTGGCACCACACAAGTGGCATCAGATCCTCAAGGAGGTAGCGTTGGAGAGCGACATTGAGAACGACCGTTCTGGGGTGGAGGAGGTTGAGCTAACGCCATTCGGTCAGCAAGTGAAACTGCCCCGCCGCCTTCCTCTGAGGGGAGACCACACCACCATCATCAACTGGCTTCATCGGACAACCCTCTCACCTCTAGGACCTGCCGGTCCCACTGCTCTCTTCGTCTGCTCCCAATCTCCAGACCCTCTGCCCCCCTTGGCAAGCCAGTGTCACCATAAACCAGGCCATCATTCGTTGTGATGGCCCCTGCACCCGCTTCTGCCATGCAGGATGCTACGGCGACATCCTCGCCAGTGAGGCCGAGGAGACTGGTGTCCCCAGAGCCCTCTATCTCGTTCTCGTCCGAGGCGTCCACTCCTAGACAAGGGCATCATGGTCCGCTGCCTGAATACAGGGGACGTCCAAGGGGTCAGAGGGCAGGCCAAAGGGTGTTGACTGGCCAACTCGCCACAGCCACCACCACCGATGAAGAGGATCCTGGGTGGAGCAGTGGCCCGTTCACGTTGAACCATGAGCCATTGACTGGCTCCCCGGGGATAAAGGTGGATATTCCAACAACTCCCCTACAGTTTTTCCAGCTCTTCACGTGGGAGTTGTTGTCATACCTCACTGTGGAGACCAACCAGTATGTCACATTCGTGGGGACTCAGCTGGATGCCTGGTTCTCCTGCAATGAAGAGGAGATGGCCAAGTTCCTGGGGTTATACCTTTTCATGGGGGTCGTGCACATGCCGATCATCAGGCATTACTGGAGGAGCTCCGAGCTGCATGACTACCCTAGGGTCCAGCGGGTGATTAATGGAAGGCGCTCAGCGCCATCCTGAAGCACTTCCACTCCTTCAACATGCCATGCCCTGGGACAACCAAGATCGGCTCATCTGCATTCGCACGATCGTGGAGTACCTCCTTCAGCAGTTCCAGTCAGTATATCTACCCGAGGAGCAGCTTAGCGTGGATGAAGGCTCTCTGGGGTGGAAGGGCTGGCTGTCCTTCCGCATCTACAACCCCCAGAAGTCCAGTAAGTATGCCATCAAGATGTAGATGCTGGCTGAGTCATCCTCAGGCTACATCTGGAACCTGGAGGACTAAACAGGGGTGTAGCGTACCCTCCAGAACACCGTGTTCGGCCTTGTGGAACTGTTGAAGGACCAGGGCTATAAGTTGTTCATGGACAACTATTACAATTCTGTAGCCTTGTGCAAATGACTCTTCACTGCATGATTTTGTGTGTGGGACCATACGGCTGCCTAGAGGAGTGCCATGCCAGCTGCAGGCCATTGCCAAGGCTAAGAGCCTGACTGAGGGGGGCATGGCATACAGGCACAAGGACAATGTGCTAGTCCTACTATGGAGGGACACGCACATTGTGAACATTGTGTCCACCTTCCACTCTTCAGACACCATTCCGAAGATGGTTCGAGGAAAGGTGCAAGGTAATGACGGGCTGACAACCTATGTGGAGAGGGTCGTTCACAAGCCCATCACTGTGGAGTACAAAAGGTATATGGGTGGGATGGATCATTTCGATCAGATGGTCCAGTACTACTGCATCCAATGCCAAACTGTCAAGTGGACGAAGAAGAACACTTTCTACTTCATCTAAATGGCACTGTTCAACGCGTTTGCCTTGTATAAGAAGTACTGATGTGCACAAGTAATCCTTCTGGAATTATTGGAGAAGATCATCTAGATCTTCTGCAGTTCCATGAAGAGGACTGGGCCGCATCTGGGCAAACACTCCACCACGCCCCAGACCTACCTACTTGGCGGCCAGCACCAGCATCAACTGGCACCCAACAGGCACAATCACCAGCACCAGGACTGGCCCAGCCACCACCAGCATCAGCACAGCCTGCAGGAGACCCCACACCATTACCACCAGAAGCATGGCCATCACAGGTACCACTATCACCATCAGCACCATCTGCATTAGGCCCATTAGGGGTGCAAGAACAACCACCACCTCCATTTGCTGGTCTGTCGGGAGACCCCGTGCCTGGGCCTGCAGCTCCCGCACGACAGGACCACAGAGCACGAGGGCATCCAAGCAAGCATTGCTGGGTCATCGATGCCGACGTGAGGTTGGATTGCACTCTTGGCCACCACCGGGCGAGGATCCCTGAAAAGAAGAGGCTCAGATGTGCCTTGTGCTTCAAGCTGGGGAGGAGGAACGACACAAGTAACATGTGTCCTGTATATGATGTGCCGCTTTGCATGGGTGATTGTTTCGGCTGGTACCATACTGAGCGAGACCTTCACTAGTGGAGCACACACACACACACACAAACACACATACTGAAAGAAGTATCAGAGGAAATCTGTAGTAAAGACATAGAGGAACACAAAAGGTTAGGGAAATACGAGAAAAGCAAGACAAGACCTCTAAAGGTGACTTTCCAGAGTGTAAACACTGTGGAAGAGATACTAAAAAATGCAAAGAATCTTATGGAAAAAGAGGAGTTCAAAAATGTATGGATAAAACGATGCCTAACACAAGAGGAACTGGAATTACTGAAAGAGAAAAGGGAGGAAGCAAAAACAAAAAATGAGGGAAGATCAGAAGAGAAGAAATTTTTTTACAAAGTATTAGGCTTGCAGGTACGAAAGTGGTACACAAACAAGATGGAAGAAAAAGGAGGAAGGTAGTAGAACCATGTCATGACAAGTATATAAACAAGATGATAAAGTTGATGTACTCAAATGTGGATGGAATGGTATCTAAATTACTAGAGATGAATGATTATGTCAGAGAAAATGAACCACAAATAATATGCCTAACTGAGACAAAATTAACACCAAGGATATCCAATGACATACTAAACTTAGAGGAATAAAATATAATGAGAAGAGACAGAAATTTAAAAAAGGAGGAATTATAATATTAACTAAAAAAATCTAAAAGTCAAGGAAATAAAACTAGATATACCATCACAAGTAGAACTGATTGCAGTAGAGATCGACACATCTGAAGGTAAAGTAATTGTAGCCAATTTGTACATGCCACCCAGATCAGACACATGGGAAAGAGACGAATATGAGGACCTGGCAGAGAGCACAATTCAAAGTATAAGATCATTGCTACATAAAATGGAAGAGAAATCGGAAAGAATTATACTAACTGGGGACTTCAATACAAATATAAATTGGAATACTCTAGATATAAATAGCCAAGAAAGCTGTTGGGACCAAAAGCTCCTGGATCTCGTACAAGAGTTTTTCTTAACGCAACATGTGAGGGAAACCACCAGAAAAAGAGGACTTGATGTACCTTCAGTGCTAGATCTAATATTTACTAGGCAAGAAAATGATATTGACAGTTTAATATATCACCCTCCACTCAGTAAAAGCGATCATGCAGTACTAAATTATAGCTTCAGGATAGCGTGTGACATAGTAAACAGCAATGACAGTTACAAAAAGAGCCTAAACTATAAAAAGGGAAATTATCAAGACCTAAAGAAGTATTTCTTAAAAGTTGATTGGGAAAATGAGCTTAGAGGACAAGATTTAAATGCTGTATTTAAAAAATTTTGTGAATTTTATGAACTAGGAGTCCAGAAGTACATCCCACAGCACAGAGAAGCAGATAAGAAAATACAGAAATGGTTCAATACGGAATGTAAAAAATCAAAAGAAAGAAGAGATTTGTTGTGGAATAGATACAGAAGACACAATAGTGAAAGGGCGTATAATACAAACAGGCAAGAAACGACTATACAAGAATAAGGAGGGAAGCCCAAAAACAGTTTGAGGAGGATATAATAAATAAAAGTAGTGATCAACCAAAGCTGTTTTACAGCTATATCAGAAGCAAAACCAAAGTAAAAGATATAATACAATCCATTACAGACGAGGGAATCACTTATACACAAGAGAAAGATATTTGTGAAGCACTAAATAAGAATTTCCAATTAGTTTTTACAGAAAAAACTTTTGAGAGGGACTATGTGGAACACGCATGTCCACACATACTACCAGATATACAAATAGCAGAAAAAGTAATACAGGAGGAGTTAAGTAGATTAGACAGAGGAAAAGCAAGTGGTCCTGATGAAATTTCATGTTGGGTATTACGAGAATGTGCAAAGGAGTTAAGTAAACCATTATTTTTAATTTTCAAGAAATCCTTGAGTCAAGGTAAACTACCTGATATTTGGAAAAAGCAAATATTGTCCCCTTATTCAAGAAAGGAAATGGACAGAATCCTCTCAACTACCGACCAGTATCACTGACCAGTGTTGTAAGCAAGGTATTAGAAAAACTTATAAGAAAAGCTTGGGTAAATCATCTTAAAGAACACAGTATGATAACAGAAAGACAGTTTGGTTTCAGAAAAGGAAAATCATGTGTTACTAATCTGTTGAGCTACTATGACAGAGTAACAAACACAATACAGGAAAGGGAAGGATGGGTGGACAGTATCTATTTAGATTTCAAGAAAGCTTTTGACACAGTACCACACCAAAGACTTTTATGGAAACTGTACCATCAAGGAGGAATTGAGGCAAACTGTTTTGTTGGATGCAAGACTTTCTCGTAGAAAGAGAAATGAGGACAGTACTAAGAGGAAACTACTCATCATGGAAAGAAGTGACTAGAGGAGTACCACAGGGTTCAGTGCTGGCACCAATCATGTTTTTAGTGTATATAAATGATATAAACAGTAACACTGGAAATGAGAGCTATCTGAATATGTTTGCAGATGATGCAAGAATACAAAGGAGAATTACTAGCACAGACTCTTGTAGGTAGCTACAAGAAGAATTAAATAAACTTCATGAATGGAGTAATACATGGCAAATGGAATTCAATGTGGACAAGTGTCATGTAATCAAGTCTGGTAAAAGTGGAAAAAGACCTGATTGGGATTATAGGTTAGGAAATAAAACCCTATACACATCAGAAAGAGAGAAAGACCTAGGTGTGATTATCAATAACAGACTATCTCCGGCTGACCGCATCAGCGAGAAGGTACGGAACATGTATACACTGCTTGGAAATATGAGAATAGCATTCACATACATAAATGAAGACATGCTAAGAAGGATAATAACATCATTCATTAAACCAACCCTGGAATATGCATCAGTAGTCTGGAGTCCTCATCTCAAAAAGCATATAGACAAGATTGAAAAAGTTCAAAGGGCCGCTACAAGATGGATACCAAGCTTAAGGGACCTAAGCTACGAAGAAAGACTAAATAAACTGAATCTACCAACACTACAGGAGAGAAGGAAAAGAGGTGACATGTTAATGCTATATAAGTGCATATCAGGAAAGGAGAAAATAGACATAAATGATTACTTAACATATGGAGAAGCATCAGCAAGAGGACACTGCAAAAAACTGCATAAGAAGAGAGGTGATAAAGACGTAAGGAAATTCAGTTTCCCAAACAGAGCAATTGATCAATGGAATGCACTACCGAATGAAATAGTGTGTGACAAAACAATTCACAAATTTAGGGATATGTACGATAAAAATGGTTTAACCTGCCCTGTCCCGACCACTTTTTCACCACTGGTACCCCCCAATCCCGACCATTTTTGGACCCAAATTTTTTTTGCTAAAACTTTCGCTTTTGGTCAGAAACAATGGTCAGTCACGAAGAAATTGTTCCCCGGGGTCCATAAGTGCTCTAAACAGGTACACCTTCGTCACACCTGGTACCGTGTTCTCTGTAGGTGGTCTGAGCTTCTAACGTTTTCTATGGTATTATAAGTCTGGAAAACCAATGAAAGTAAGTAGATATGTATTTATTACAAACATAAAAACATGTGATAAAAGAGTGAATTGGATTTTATACAAAAATAGAGCTGAAATAAGCATTGTACCATCGTGCGAAACGAGCGAAATCGGGCAGACTGGTCACGATGAATCGCTAACATTCCTGAATCATGATACATATAATTTTTTCTACTTACATAATACATCTACAGTAACATTATACCATTTTACATTTTATTGAACTGTTTTTACGTATTCACAGGCCTTTCGATAACATTTAGCGTAATGTTAGCGCTTATTTACGTAGTGAGTGAACTCGCTGTGACTGTTGTTTCAACTCATATTGTGTTTTTTCTACTTACATAATATTTTCCTAATAACATTATACACTTTTCCACTTTAGAGAACTGTTTTGAGATAGTTTCAGGCCTTACGTAAATATTTAGCGTAATAATAGTGCATAATAACACAGACGGTGAAGTCGCTATGACTACTATTTCAACTTACAACCTATTTTTTTACTTATATAATAATTCTCCACTAACATTGCACATGTTTACACTTGATATAATTGATATCACATAATTTCAGACCTTACGATTCTACTGAGCGTCATATTATCGCGTACTTACACAGTGAGTGTTATCGCGCTATCATTTGTTTCATCTTACACTAGTATTCAACTTATAAATTACCTTATTACTAACATTACAACCTTTTCCACTTTATATAATTCCTATCACATACTGACCAGAATGTTCTACTAAGCGTAATATTTTCGCAGATTTACACAGTGGGTGTACTCGTGACATCAATTATTACAACTTACACTATTTTTCAACTTATACATTTTTTCATCCTAACATTACACCCGTTTCCACTTCATATTCTTGCTATCACATATTTGCTGACCAGAGTGTTATACTGAGCGTCATATTTTCGCAGATTTACACAGTGGGTGTAGTTTTGATATCACTTCTTTCAACTTACACTATTTCTCAACTTATACATTACTTTCCTGAAAACATTACACCCGTTTCAACTTTATATATGACTTAGCACCTACTGACTGGCCGTACCATTATAATGAGCGTCATATCGCCATCCCACACAGTTTCAGTAGTGTAGGAAGTTATGGTACTCTTTGAAACATGGCTGAAGGCACAAAGCAACATTACACTCGACACACTCGTACCTTGTGTCTTTTCTATGAGTGGATGGTCTGACTGTCGAGTGCTTGCATACATGGCAGCGGCGCAGGGGTTTACGACGGTTTGGGTCGGAAGGGATTGTGCTAGGATAGTG
Organism: Coenobita brevimanus; assembly: GCF_032717465.1. Taxonomy (NCBI): domain Eukaryota; kingdom Metazoa; phylum Arthropoda; class Malacostraca; order Decapoda; family Coenobitidae; genus Coenobita; species Coenobita brevimanus. Next base: position 7,123 of record NW_027641857.1, on the reverse strand, counting down.
GCGTCCTGCGAGGCGTAGGGGAGTCTGGGCAGCCATGGGGGTGCGGGTGCGGTGTGTGGGTCTGTCCTGGGCATGCTTGGCGATTATTTCACGTGCCAGCTCCCTCACAAACCCCTCAAAGGTCTCGGATACTCCGGTGGTCATGGCGTGCAGGTAGTGTGCGTTCAGGACCGTGATGTCGAGCAAGTGGAAAAGAGTTTCTTGTACCACTTCATCGTGGTCCTGGCACAGTCAACACTGGAAATCATCGAGTCTGACTGATCCACTTGCCTCATGTTCAGATTATAGTCCAGTACAGACTCGGGGTCTCCAGACGTTGCGCCTCCTCTCGCTACGATGATCCACGGAGTCTGTGCGGTGCATCAGGGGGCTGTGAACAGTTGATAGGAGGCAAACTTTCCTGTTGTGGTTCCACAGGGTGGCAAGGATGTTATTAGCCTGGAAGAAAACCACCTCGTTCTTGTCAAGTTTCCTCCCTATCTTGACCATATGGCGACGGTTTCTCTTGACTGTACCACAGACTCCGGTGTCGTGTTGGTGGAGGAACCTAGCGAGAAGAGGGCTAGTGTACCAGTTGTCCAGGTACAACACATGACCATGATGAAGGTACTCCTCTATCATTGTCTTCACCACGGCTCCAGAGAGCCCTATACTACGATCTTCTGTTATATCTGTCTGTGCGCCCGTGTACAAGACTGTGTCTTGCACATAACCAGTCTTACAGTCACACATAACAAAGATCTTGAACCCGAAACGGTGTCTCTTGCTGGGTATGTACTGCTGAAAGGAAATATTGCCTCTCCACAACACAAGACTCTTGTCTATGACGAGGTCTCTGTAAGGATAAAATGAGGAGTGGAACATTTCCCGTAAATGATCAAATACCAGCCTAATTCTCCTCATTTTATCTGTGTTATTTGCATTGGCTGGATCTTCTGCATCAGAAAAGTGGAGGCGGCCGAGAATATGCTGAAATCTGTTACGACTCATCACCTTTCCAAAGAAAGGTGTGAGGATCATTGGGTCAGTTGTCCAGTAGGCAGGAATTTGGTTTTTCGTACCACACCCATCAAGAGAACCAGGGCAAAAATAAGAACATCTCTGAAATTGTCACGGGATAGTCATATTGTTGGGAATGCCTGCTCGTGGTTCCCAAACGTTCACTTTCACGGCGCTGTGTTCGTGAAAATATATTGGTCTGTTCCACTATGCGCCCCACAAACACCTCCCCAAAGAACAAGTGGAAAAAATCCACCCTAGAGGAACCCGCATGCACACCTTGAGCCGTGCAACCAGACCGCCACTCCTCAGTGAAAGGGTGAATGATGGGAGTAAAATTACTCCCATCTTCCCAGTTCCATGAGACACCACCGTCTCCAGCCACGTCCCCATCGTCCCCTTTGTCAGGGTGGGGAGGTGAGGGTGGTGGGGGAGGTTGGGGAGGTGGAGAGCGGCGCCTCTCATCACTCGCACTTCTCTTCCCTCTCCCTTTTCCTTTACCCTTTCCCTTCCCTTTCCTTCCTTTCCTCACATCCTGGGGCTGTGGGGAGGAAGTTTGGGAATATTGTGGGGCGAAAGATGTGCTGGGGAGTGGCTCCACCTCCTCTCCCCTAGGCCTACGTGCACCACGTGCTCGTGCTGCCTCACTCACACCACTTTCCCCTTCACCCCGCACTCCCGCCACACCACTTTCCCTTTCACCCCACGCTCCCACCACACCACTTTCCCTTTCACCCAGCACTCCCACCACACCACTTTCCACTTCCCCAGACAAAAGACTTGCACCATACCTGATATGTCTTCTCGCCCCACCTTCTGATCCTCAGGGTGAATTTTTTCTTTACCCAACCACGAGGCGATATCACGTCCTAAGCCGCCGTCATCCTCATCGTCCTCATCCTCGTCCTCATCAGATTCAGGATGGAGAGAGAGCCGTGCACGTGATTGGGGAGCAGGCTGGCCTTCCCTTGCCTTACGATATGTCACATACCGCTTTTTCCGGGGCGAAGGGACCTCTTCATCACTGCTTGTTATTTCTTCCTCTGGCTGGACGTAATCGTGATCCACCACATCATCGTCAAGTGGAGAATCACTATCTCCAGTGAAGGCTTCCAGGGCGGATGCAATTTCGTCGTCTGAGAGACCTTTCTGCGCCATGTCTGACCTGGGTCACTGCTAACAGGTGAGTTACCGAGACAAGGGCGAGCGCAGGTCACGTGGGGTCTGGGACGCTGCCCGCCTGGCGGCAGGTAGGGGAGGCTTGGGTACGTGAGCGAATCGAAAATCTCGTGCAAATTTTGAAAATTGTGGAATTATGAACCTTGCAATTGCAGCACGTTGAAGTACGTCAACGGGATTGGCAGTGACAAAACGTGAGGACGTGGAAGTAAGTCGACGGGACACTGCGGGTTAAGACACAGGACAGTACGAGCTTGACTCATTCCTGTAAAGATACAATTAGGTAAGAACACACACCTACACACACACACACACACAGTACAAAACTCCTCACCTCGATGTGGTCCTGCAGGAAGATCATCGCCACTGGAGAAGTACATGGTATTCTTTTTTTATTTATCTGTTAACCTTTATTTACATCAATATGTTTACATATACATATACAGTGTTTTTACCTCAACGCAAATGACAGGTAAATACTGTAAGTACAGCTTCAGATTCAGTTGGTAGCAACAGGTTTAGTGTTCATGTGTGGTTTCTGAGAGAACTAAAAACAAAACAGAAGCAATTATATGAAATAGTTGTTGGTATTAAACCAAAGAAAGCAAAGCTGCCAAGCATAAAAGTGTTAGCGTGCTACTGGAAACCAGCGTAAGTGAGCACGGCTGATGGCAGGTCAGCGTGTGGCAAAATATGCTGTAGTTTTTGCATTTTTCTCAAAAACTATGAGGCCTAGGATCATCGTTCTTTACTAAGAAGAAAGAAAATGATATTGTGCATAGGATGATGAAATAAAAACATAAGGGTGCCACTGAAAGTTCTTCGCACTCCCCGAATAACAAAGTTGTTTTCTGTCTAAAATGGGTTTTACTTTCTCGCTTATTACTTGAGGATCATACATCGTATCAAACTGGGACCTGACCCATTCGAAAGCTAATAAAATTCTCTCTCGATTGATGGTATAACATGTAGAGATTGGTTTGTAAACATTCGACTTGTGATGTTGGGAAGTGAAATCTATGATCCTGAATGTTTATTCTGAACACCCCAACGTACGTATAGTTTGTTTTTTGGTGTGTGTTTTTGCTTATTGTGTAGAACAAACATCAGCAAATAGGAATATAAGGGTTTTGTGGCAAAATAAATATGTTTGGTAGGTGAAAATAAGTTAAGAATACACATTTTTGGTGCACACAGCGCAGGGGGGAGGGGAGAAAACCCTGCGTGTCAGAGCCGGGAAAACTTAAAAGCTTATCCGCAAGCAATAGGGTTAACCCCTTCGCGCATGATGACTCATTTGTCGTCATATGGGTGTGGCTGCGAATATACTCGTTGGTGCTATTGGCATCATTAAAGCATAAAAACTTTCGTCAGAGGAAAAGTTTTCGGCCGATTGGTGTCATTTTTGGAGGCGTTATAGCTTCCCTGCTTTTCATCAAGAGTAATGAGTTGGCAACTGTGGGTTCTAATACCAACAAGAGATCAGACAGGTTATTCAGTACCAAATGAGTTGTGAGTGGGGAAAGTACTGTGCAGTTCTGTCCATTTAAATATCCACTCTTTCTCCCGTCCCGGCCGTTCAACACACTTGACTATACCAGTAGTGCTTGTGTATAGTGTTTGGGCACTGTTGTGATTAGATTTGGTGTTTACAATAGGAAATTTGGTGTTTGTGAAGCAATCCTGGTCATTATCAGCCGTTGGCCCACCGAAGATTATGCTACTGTTTCTAATCAACTGCACTGCCTCTACCCTGCACCAAATGTGAGTATTCAGCTATAATAATAGTGACAGTGAATCATGAATATAGTGTGCATATCTAGTGTACAAAGAATTGGTGAAATACATGCAGTAGCTTAGAGGAAGGCAGGAAACTGCCCTACAGTCACGACACGGCATTGGTGCACCATACTTTTTTTTGTATTTTTCTCGAAAACTATGAGGCCTAGGATCACCATTGTGGGCTCAAATGAAAGCCAATTAAATTCTGCATAGGATGATAAAAACATGACAGTGGCATGAAAAGTTTTTCACTAGATCTCCCCGAATAAGAAAATTTGTTGTCTGTCGGAAATGGGTTTTACTTTTTCGCTTATTACTCGAACACCATACCTCGTATCAAAATGGGACCTCCGGCATTCGAAAGCTACTAAAATTCTCTTTCCAATGATGTATAACATGTAGAAATTGAGTAGTAAACATTCGACTTATGATGTTGGGAAGTGAAATGCATGCTCTTGAATGTTTATTCACACAGCTCTGACGTATGTATAGTGTTTTTTTTTTTTTTTTTTTTTATCGTGTAGAACAAACCTCAACGAATAGGAATATGTGGGTTTTGTGGCAAAATTAATATGTTTGGGTGGTGAAAATAAGCCAAGAATACACATTTTTGGAGTGCGCAGCGTGTGGGGGGAGGGGAGAAAAACAGGCGCATCATGTTCCTCAAAACTTATTAACTTATGCGTGTGAAAAGGGTTAATTTGCTTAACTCTTTTCTGTATATTTGTCGTCTGGCCTCCACCTGCGTGTTGACGCGTGAATGCAGCCGGAGTGTACAGTATATAAGGCAAAGAAGGCGTCGGTAGGGGTAGTGTTTGGACTGGAGATCAGAGAGGGAGGAGAAGCAGTATTTTGTATGTTATTTATGTTTCTGAACATCTTTTCACTTCGTATCAGCATCCAATCGCGAGTATTATTGTTACTATTATTTGTGGCAATTGAGTGCAGTTTAGCTATCTCTTTTTGTATGATTTTACTTTTTTCATCCGGCAAGTTTGTTCCCAGCCTTTAGTGTGATTATTCAGGGTATTATCAGGTTGCTTGTTTTTCTCATTCTCTTGTGCTCCTTTATCTCATTGTAAATATTCTAAATATCATTACCTTGTATTATATTAGGTATTTTTCATTGTGTTTATTTTGCCCATGGTAACGTCAGCTAATTTTATTTACTTTCGGACCTGTGTTGCGAGATTGGAGTTAGTGCTTTTTTTGTTTGTTTGTTTGTTTTTTATCATTTAACTATTTGCTCAGTTCCACTTTCACTTGGTTTTTCTTAATTTTTACGCAGTCAGATTTAGTCATCTTGTGTTGCTTACTCCCATGTCGTAAGTGTGTGTGTGTGTGTGTGTGTGCATATGAAAGCTTGTATTACCGACATTCACTTTATATCTTCGAACCCAGTACTCAAATAACAGGCACTGCGAGACGAAAGCTCTACCGACCGAACCACAATCGCCTAGTCACACTCAAGCCCATTGACTGCACACACCCTCACATGCCACCACTTGGGTATTAACTGCTAATAACATTGCGATGTCCTACATCAATACCTACTAACCTACCTTCCTACCTACCTACCTACCTGCTTGCCTAGTACTAACATGCCCTGCCTCCCAACAAAACCTACATGCTTACCTACTTAATCTACCTACAGTACCTTCCTACCCATCTACCTGCATCATGTCCTTCCCACAAACATGACCTACCTGTCTACAGTACCAGCGTGATCTACTTACAGCATGCCCTGCCTAACACCATGCCCTACATACCTACCCACCTACCTACCAACATGACCTGCCTACATTCAAGTCTTACCCACCAACCTACATACTGAACTGCCTAGTTACCTACCTACCTACATGCCCTGCTCTCCTACTAACATAACCTACCTACCTACCTGCCCACTGTATTTACCTACTTATGTACCTATCTTCCAACCTGACCTATGTACCAACTCGCCTGCCTACCAGCCTGAACTCCCTGTCTACCTACCTGCTTACCAACCTACTTACAGATATGACCTGTACACCTAGTAATGTTCCTTACAAAGCTACTAACCTATTTACCAGTCTAACATACTTACCTACTTACCTACCTACCTTATCTATCTATCTACCTACCCATCACATCAGCCTCCCTCCCTGTCTACTTAGCAACTTGGCCTACCTACGAACCTGACCTAATTGCCTATTTTTTTTACCTCCCTACCTACCTACCAGCCTGACCTACCTACAACTCTGCCTGCCTACCTACCTAAATATTGTACCTACCTACCTACCAACATAATCTACCTATCCATCTACCATCTTCCTACTCATTCAGCTGCTAACCTCAACTACCTACTGACCTACCTATCAAGAAAGCCTACCTCCCGAAACCTTCCTACCTACTTTCCTTCCTACTTACCCCCCCCCCTCACTTATTTACCGGGCGACCAACATAACCAAAATGACCATCATATTAACATCTCTCATCATGGCCTACCTACAGACCCGACTTGCCAACCTTCCATCGTAGCCTATTTACCAACAAATCTCCTCAACCTATCAACATCCCCTGCTTACCAACCTGGCCTACTTACATATCTACCAACCTGACGTACCCACCTACCTACCCAGCTACATAATCTACCTACCATAGCAACCAAACAACCAGTATATACCTACGTACCATACCTACTTACCAATATATCACTCTATCAGCACCACCCACTTACCAGCCTAGCCTACCTACCAACGTTCCTTTCAAAGTTACCTACCTACCAACAGATCATCAGTCTGCTAACCTGACCTCCCTACCAATCTGACCTACCTAGCTACTGTCTTACATGACCTACCAACCCAGTCCATACAACACTGCCCAGCCACCACCTCCCACCAATCCTTACTAACACTTTATCATTAAACTTCAAATAGCCCCACAAATGATGCGAGAAGGTGTGTGTGTGTGTGTGTGTGTGTGTAAGAGAGAGAGAGAGAGAGAGAGAGAGAGAGAGAGTGAGAGATTATGAAAGTATATATGTGAGTGTGTACAAGTTGGATATGGAAGAATAGAAAACATTGTGCTGTTAGTTTCCTCACAGAAAAGTTAAGGGAGATTAGGAAGTCTGAATGACTCTCTATAAAATGAATGACACAATCCAAATATTCCTCAGTATTCCTCC
>NW_027641856.1:0-4995 GCF_032717465.1 Coenobita brevimanus | reverse complement strand
TTATTATACATCTATCAGAATCTTTATATTTTATCATAACCATAATATTCCTTCCTCTACAACTTACTCGGAAATCCTTTACTTTGAATGAGCATCTTTGATAAACAAGTAATGCCATCTAAGTTTACTCTCAATAGGCTTTTTTAACATATAATAATCTTCATGTTTCTTATCCAGTTCACGTAATCCACATTCATTCCTTATCAGTTCTATCGCCGCACTATCTCTTGCCCTTTGATGATTAAGCTTCCTTACTCCGTATCTTTCACGGTTATCTATATTTTGATATGTACCCATAGACTTCCTTGTTCCACCTCTTCCATGTATCTCTAAAATTAACATTTTATTCAACTTACACTCCCCATATGCACTCCTCATCAGTCCCATTTCTACTACTCTTACTCTTCATCTTCAAAACTAAGAGAGAGAGAGAGAGAGAATCACATCCACTCTCTTCTATCATATAACTGACAAACTTCCTCACTCCTACTCGAATCTCAATTTTTTCTTATCCGTCTTACTTGGCGTTTTGTTCCAAATCTGTTTTTCGTTCTCCATTGTAACGATGTACACCGTGTTAGAATCTCGGAATACACACACACACACACACACACGCACACACACATTAACTCACTCACGGTGTCACTCACTCACTGTCCAAGGATCTCACAGTCGACCCTGGGATGACGGGCTTAGGACAAAATAAAAATTAAAATATAAAATAAGTGGCATCAAAATCAAGCCCTAGATTCTAATAGACCAACAGATAAACAAAGAGGATCGAATCCCAGACGCCTGGTCTAATTCCTTCTCTCAGCCAAGCACACTTGTTTACATAACCTTTACTCAAGTTGGGTTGTTCTTAAAAGAGATGATGTTTGTCGAAACGGCAGATAGACTATGGTTGTGGTAGTAGTAGTGGTGGTGTTGGTGGTGATAATAGTAGCTGTAATTTATTCACGGATTTTATTCGACCCTGTGTAAAGCACAACTCCCATGTGTGAGAAGGCTCCCTGCATACAGCTCTACTCAATAGGGTGGAGTCAAAGGCTTTTCGTCTCAGTAACTCACCTCCTCTTACTGCCTTCCTTCAACTTCTGTTTCTTCGCCGCACTGTTGCATCTTAATATCTTTTTTATCGCTACTTCAATGGCCACTGCTCCTCTGAACTGTCTGTTTGCATCCCTCCACCACTACGGCGGGCGCGTTGCACTTTGTGATGCAAAGGAAAATAATAATAGAAGAAAAACGCGTTCGTTTTTTTAAACAAAAAACTTTTTTTTTTTTTAAGTAGAAAAAATTGTTTTAATTGTATTTTTGAATAGGCAAAAAATATTTCTTTTAAAGGTTATTACCGGAAACGACAGCAATATAAGAGTTCCTTAAGCCAATCCACCTTATGTGTAATAGAATTAGAACCATGTGTACTTACTGTAGAGGTCCTTTGTACAAAAACTGATACAGCTTGAGCCTTGACCTGATGCAGTACTATCAAATAATTACGGTCCTGAGAAGAAGAATAAAAAAAGGAGTAAAGAAATTTCACTGTGGTTATAAGGTTTAAAGCAGTAAGTTATCTTGCCTGAAGGTCAGACTCGTCAGAGGTTCTGGTCCTGACTCCTGGCCCTGCTACCTTCTCTAACGTGGAGTAGGAAACTTGGTTACTTTCTTGCAAATTTTGGGATACATAAACACCTTGTCAACACAGTTCAGACAGGTTACAGGGGAAATATTTATTGTGTTTTTACTATCTCCAGGACTGTCAGAATGTTTGACTAATATCTGACCCCCAAAATGTGAACTTTTGGCATAGAAAATGGTATTAGAAAAATAAAATATTAGTACCATGAAATGAGAAAAAAAAAAAAAAAATACATTTTTTTTCAAACATGAACATTTTTTTTTTTTTTTTTTTTTTTTTTGCATCACTAGTTGCAATCGTCTATCAACAAACTCTCATCCCTTTTCTGTCCAACTCTCAAATGCAGGAGTTAACCGTTTCTTCCTGTCCTTCACGTATGCAACAGGTCATCTCTGGTACTGTCTTCATCTGTCTGTATTTCCTATTGCATATGACCTCCGGTCTTTAAAACACAGTGTGTCCAGGCATCTCGAAATGAACAGATCTTGAACTTGACTCTCTGTTATCTTGTTTTATTTATCTTGGAGGGAGCTATTTGCGGGCTCCTGGCTTTTCGTTCCTTCTTCCTTGCATAAAAAATAAAAAAAATTGTCGTTTCTGTAGCTTTATTTGAACGTGAACCCAGTGACTGTAGGGCACCAACTGCTTCAATCGGTCTCTCCCAAAGGTCTTTTATTGAAGGATTTTTTTGTGTTGTGATAGTGTGGGGCATAAGGTGAGTGTGTTGTGGTGTGGGGGGAGGCACTGCCTTGTGGGTATAGTGGATTATCTGTGAGGTGTATTATGTGTTGGTGTTGTGGCAGGGAAGGGTGGTGGCCGCCTCGCAGTGTGGTTGGGTGTACTTGTCTCTCTGGGTAGGGTAGTTTCTGAGGGGTGTATGTCTGGTGGTGGTTCATGAAGGAGGCTGTTTGGCTGGAGGTTTTGGTTGGCTGTGGTGGTTATGTGTTTATAAGTGTGTTTGTGAAGTGTAGTGTTGGGTGAAGGAGGGGGGATGTTGCTGAAATACTCTGTACAATGTTGTGCAGTTGTTAGTTTCTTGTTTCTTGGTGATGCAACATGAATTTACAAGGGTGGGGTGGGTCTTGAGCTGAATCAAGATACTGTGTGTCTCTCATATTCATACGACCTTTGATAAGAAGTATATGTGTTTTTCTCGTCCTTTTGCAACATAATTCCACATCCTTTCCCTTGCACTTCTTCGTGACTGTCGTTCGTTTACATTTACCTGGCCTAGATTTACGTTCTTTGGCAGCTTCTTTCACATAGCTCATTGGTAGAATTTGATACCACCGCTCCATACTATTTCCACAGCGCTTCTTCGTGACTATCATCATATCTGAGTGTTACTCCTCTGTTGCAATTCAGTATTCAAGATGGAGAGATGGCAATTTTAGGCCAAGTTAGAGTAACACGAATATTGTATTATTTATGACCGTAAATTTACTACTAGATTATTGGAGTTGTATTTTTATGGTAGGGTAGTAATAGTAATTGTAGTAGTAGAAATAGCAGAAGTAGTAGTAGAATAGCACATGTGGTCGTAGTAGTAGTAGTAGAAATAGTAGTAGTAGTAGTAGCAGCAGTAGTAGTACTAGTAGTAGTACAGTAGCAGAATTTTAAGTAATGGTAGTAGTAGTAGTAGCAGTAGTAATAGTAGTAGTAATGGTAGCAGTAATAGTAGTAGCTGCAACAGCAAACTTATCTGAACGTGAACCCAGTGGGCTGCAGTCTGAAGCTGACTTCCTTCTTCAGTCCACCATTCTTCTTTCGGGGGATAGGGATGGATCTGAGGGATTTATTATTACCAGGCAGTAGAAATTCCCGGCCATATCAGTGCCACCACATGAAAGCGCCCCTCTCCAGCATGTGTTGTTGATTAGGGAGTCTTTATTGCCTTACTAAAGATCACTGACTTGAACACTCCTTCGGCAGGTTATTTGTGATGCTAGTCATGAAGAAGTGCTGTGTCAAAGATGTAGAGTCGCAGCGGTTAACCTGTCTTGATATTGATTTGAAAAATGGTATGCTATGTCTGGGGTTCCATTGTAAGAGAGAGAGAGAGAGAGAGAGAAACACACACACACACACACACACACACACACACACACACACAAATAGAGCTGCGAGAGAACAGTAAAGAAAAAAAGGGATGATTTTATTGACAAACACATAAAGCTGATTATTTTATTCAAGAGATACATAGACAAGTACATAAAAAACGATTATTTTATTAGACTAATACATAAGAGTCAATTTTATAGTTAGAGAAATACACTGCACAGTATACAAGCTAGGGGAGCCTTCAAGAGACACTGATAAAAAAATAATAATAATAATCATCATCATCATCATCATCATAAAAGTAATAATAATAAGCAGTAACAGGCGTCCGATTCGTTTCTTCTCGTATAACATAGATTTATTTATTTATAATTGTTCCCATGTTCAGCCATTTTTTTTTTTAGTGTGTTTCCATGTCTATTATCGTTGCCTGTCAGACAGACAGACAAACAGAGAGAGATTAGATTGATGTCCACTGAGGGATTTCTTTGTCCACTTTTGTGCTCTTGTGACGGCGTCAAATCCCAACGGATTAAGCACCATCGTTCTGTGCTTTCGAAGGCACTTGTAACAATGAATTCCTGCTTTTTGTGTATTTAGAGACTGAATAGGAGAGTTCCATGAGGAGGGTTATGGCAGAAGCGACCACTCCGAGGCCCAGCGCCATGAAGGCACCTTGTAGATGTTCTAGGTTCAATACTTCACCACCTCGAGCCTGTGTGGATGAAAAAATGAATAGACAGACAGACAGACAGAGATATTCTTAATAATGTTAAGATTTAGGGATAGAAAAAGCACTGAATCAAAAAATGAATAAAAACACAGACACAAGACAGCATTTATGTGTGTGTGTGTGTGTGTGTGTGTGTGTGTGTTTTATCTCTTGTTTCATCACTCCATCTCTACATCTTAAAAAGAAAAAAAATCGTTTTTATGACATTATTATGAAAGCAACCAAAGTACACATTAGCTGTAGAAAAAACAACTCTTAACTGTGTAATAATTGCTACCACGATTACTAATGTGTCAAAAGTTTAAGTGGAATGGGGCAACACGAATCCGCAGAGTTTTACATATACTGAGAAGATTTCTGAGTGGTAGAGAATGTTTTTAGGCGGTAACTCCCATATTTTAAATCGAATGCTTCTCTAGGTATGTGTTAATCCTGTCTCCCTTCACCCTGTCATGGCCGGGACAACTCTAGTACTTTTATTTCACGTAACTCTAGATTATTTTGTTTAACTGACTGTGAGTCATAAGAGTCTGAGAAAGTTATGCTCTTTTCACTTTAA
>NW_027641855.1:0-22977 GCF_032717465.1 Coenobita brevimanus | reverse complement strand
GTGAGCGATTTCTCTATGAATTTTCGATGTTTCTCACCAAAAGCAGAGGTTTCAGCCAAAAAAATTTTTTCCCAAAATTGGTCGGGATTGGGGGGAGTCAGTGGTGGAAAATCGGTCAGGATGGGGGGGGATAAACAAACAGTAGGTACGACTGTATGAAGTATTTGGAGCACTTATGGAACTAAAACATATATTTTATATTTATGAATATTTTTTGCTTCCCACCTCTGTATCCTGAAACCTCTTTGGTCTCATGTGTAATTATCCAGGAAAATAGGTAGTTCCGCTCATCTGTTCACTAGAAACGAAAGATGAATATGTTGTGTATGGAACGTTTGGACACGGGTAAAGCCCGGAGAGAAGTGTGAAATTAGTTTTCCAAAAACCAGCTTTCTCATGAGGAAGATACAGCTATCCATGAATATGATGACATTGACAAAGTATGCAACACCATACATTATACCTTCAAAACTGTGCTTTCAAAAGTTTAAAAACTTAAAAACTTTCAAAAGCCGTAAAATCGGTGTGCAGGGCCGTAGAAAGCATTGACCACACCCTGGGATGTCTGAACAACGTTTGACACAGACCAGAAAAGAAGTAAAATTGTCACAGTCCTGGTGTGGGCCCTGGTCACTCCATACTCTTAAGTTTTGGCCTCGAAAATTATCCTCATTGCCCTCTTCTCTCTTTCATTCTTCGTAGTGATTGTCTTCCCAGAAATTCCTTGACCTCTTTCAACTCATGTACGATAATCAACTTAAATTTGTCTAACTCACTGTGTGCCAGTGCCGTTTTAAAAAGGTCTGACATAATTCTGTGGCCAGTGCCAGTGTCGTTTTAAAACAGTTTAAAATAAATAAATCCACTGTGACCACATTTTTCATGATTCGCTGGTAAAAATTAGCAGGCATGTATGGTAACTGTTCCCTACCATCCCCCAGGCTGTCAAAGCCATACACTCACTCGCTCCCCCCCTCATGCTCACTCTGCCTCACTCTGCCTGTGTGCCTCATCCAATGCTGTACATAGTGAAGGCATTTTGTAAATATTTTCATGTAAGTCTAAGTTGTAAATATTTTCTTGTAAGTGTTAGGACTATATAGTGAAGTCATAGTTGTAAATACCTTCTTGTAAGTGCCAGGACTATTACGTAATAATGTCAGGTTGTACGTATCATCAAGTAAGTGCAAGACAATGCATTCACAGTGAGAAAGACACACAAATTGTAATATATGTTGAAGTAATAAGACTAGAAAAGTGTATTGAACATTGCTTTACCTTCCCAGCATAAATACATTAGTATAACTTACATAGAAAATGGCTTTTCTCTCACCTCTGTGGTGAGCGTGAGAGAGTGGCTATACCTGTATACGAGTAGGTAGGACTCAATAAAACCCATTTCTGAGCCTCGGTGAGCATTTTAACCCCTCCGTGGCTGCCGGCATCGAATGACGTTTAGCTGATCAATGGCCGCAGGCGTCATTTGAGCGCGGCCTATAAGAAACTGCAAAAAATTTTGAGAAGTGAGCGAATGCTCTGAATGTCTTCACACTGACCTACCCTACACTCCCATACACCTCAAGCAGTTCAAAGCCTGCTGCAGTGATGAGTGGATTTTCGATTTTTTCGCTCCTAGCCATGCCTAAACAAGCACAACTACATCCATTATCTCGACCAAGGCAGAACATATCATCTTTGTCCTCTCTTGCAAAACACACACAACCACCTGCTTATGATTATGAAGTAATACAGGCACATACAAAAAAGGCATGATAATAAGTGAAAAATACATTTTTGTCTTGGTATCTATACATTTGCTCAGGTTTGTTGTAATTGTTTGGATCATTTGATGCAGTGCAACTTGTAGAAAACTGTGAAAACCTTCGGGAAGTGAACGAAAATCTGGGACATGAGACTGACCTTGACTTCATCCTCTCACATATCATCTGTCAGTTCACCACCTGCTGTCATGACGAGTGGATGTACGATTTTTTCGCTCGTGGCCATGCCTAAAAACACATAGTTACACCCATTATCTCGACCCAGACAGAAAATATAATCTTTTTCCTCCCTTGCAAAAGACATACAACCACCCTGTTTACGAGACAGCAATATAGATTGCGAAAATAACAAGGTAAAATGATAAAGATGAACGTAAAATGATAGTGAAAGATGAACATGTTATTACGGAAAAAAATACGTTTTCCCACGTCTGTAAACTTATTTATTTCTGCTTTGTATCTGTAATCGTAATAATTAGACATCTGAAACTGCATTACGATTCTATTTTTAGCCATGCTCGTGGTGTGGGAGCTCGAAGTTGCGACTCAACCTCCACATTGCTAATCGGATCTGACCCTCCACTTTATTCTCCTGTGGCAGAGTCTAACCTTGGAGGACATGCAGTTTTCTCATTTAGGTCCGAAAATTCAACTCTTTCGCTCCCTTTTCCAAGCATGGGCACAACGATAATGTAAAAAATAACTCGAAACTACCATAAACATATTTTATATCAAAAAGGTGAAAAAGTATTCATAACAATTTTCTTTCCAGCCATTCCAACAGATTATGTACTGAAATCATTCGATATCATCTTATATCATATATGCACAACATTTCAGCACCATTCGTATTGTTTTAGGTAAAAAAAGATAACAACACCTGTCCAGTTGCGTTGCGGCATCGCCCCTGGGCGGCGATATCGGTTGCCGATATTTCTGCAACTTCCGCGCTCCATTGCAAGCAATAAAATACGTCTAGGAAGCTGGGATGTGCACTGTTAGGTGCATCTGGACTTTCTCTTCAATATGGCAAGAAAAAAAATCAATTTTCGAAACTTCAAAAAATGGGCCCGGCGTTGGCCTGGTGTGCACAGAAAATTCCAGGCCTTCGGCCACAGAGGGGTTAATGGTGAAATTCGTTGTTTCCACATCAAAATCTATCATTTTGGCCAAAAAAAAAAAAAAAAGTCAAAAAATGGCCGGCACTAGGGCGACCTATAGGGCTAAAAATAGCTGGCATGCGGCAGGTTAAAAGGTTTTGAGAAACACATCGATACATAATGTAATCTGCAACTGGGTGATTTGGGTACTAGTGCATTCACTCGAGGTGCCTTGACGCCAGTGAAAACTGACTAGCAGTGCAGCACCTGCAGGCTGCAGCTACTTTTTGTTCGTTCAGCAGACACATAAATTCTTGGTATTGGTCTTGGTCTCAGAGGGTCTGGTCTTGGTCTTGGTCTCGAGGTGCCTGGTCTTGACTACAACACTGATTTGTATTCACCAGCGATAATTATAACATTTGGAGTATGGGGGAGAGATTAATTTGCTTAACTCTTTTCTGTATATTTCTCGTCTGGCCTCCAGCTGCATGTTGACGCGTGCACGCAGCCGGAGCGTATATAAGGTGGAGAATTTTGAATGGAGCGAGGGGACTTTTATGCATGGTCGTGGAGAGAGAAGACGTGTCTTCATCTACTCTCTCCTCTAGTTTTCAGGGCTGCCTCACCGGCATTAGTTTTTTTTTTCACCCTTCTGGTGACTCTTAGGATTAGCTAGTACTAATTTTCCCCCCTACCCTTGCTAGAGATATAGTAAGTGTCTATATCTATTTACTAAGATTACCTTTGCTTACTCGCCCACGGAGGGTCCCCCCCACTGATCGCTCTGGGGTGTGAATTAACACGGTCAGGCCTCCCTGGAGTGGTTTGAGAGGGCAATCTTAGCCATAGGTGTGTGGTCCCCGGTTGTTTGTCCCTTGTTCGTTTTTCCTCCTCCTTCCCACTTCCCCCGTTAGGGGGAAGTGGTCCCTATGGCGGACAACCCTACTGCCTCCCCCCCCCTCAGGGGGGGAGGTAGTCCTGACCAACTCCCGACTGCTGCACGGACGGACAGCCCCCAGACTGAACGGCCCCAGACACGTACCCGCCTTGACATAAATGTAAATAATGCCGAGTTTGTACAGATTCATGCGGTTGGTTCCACTCCCCTGTCCAGCCTCAATCCCTTCATCATCAAGAAGGTGATTGATGGGTGTGCAGGTGAGGTGGAACAAGTTAAAAAACTTGCAAGTGGAGATCTCTTGGTAAAGACAATCAATTCTGCCCAGGTAAAGGACTTGCTGAAACTGAGGAAGTTCCACAGTTACGATGTCCAGACGACGATCCCCCACTCCATGAATTCCTGCAAGGGTGTTATCACCTGCAGGGATCTGGTGCCTATGGAAGAGGAAGAAATCGTACAGGAACTTGCTCAGCAAGATGTAATAGAGGCCAGGTTTATTACAAGATTTTCGGAAGGTATAAGGACAAAGACCGCAACAGTTGTTTTGACTTTTGGAAAAGTATCTCTTCCAGCCAATGTGAAAGTTGGATACGAAATTTTCAATGTCAGACCATACATCCCGAACCCCCTTCGTTGCGCAAAATGTCAGATATATGGACACCATGAAAAGGCTTGTCGGTCTTCTAACCTAGTATGTGGCAAGTGTTCGGCTGTAGGCCATTCTGCTGACCACTGTACATCAGAGAATGAATGTTGCTTTCACTGCCAGGGCGCTCACCCCACTTCCTCTCGGGTTTGTCCCAAGTGGAAGGAGGAGAAAGAGGTCTGCACAGTGAAGGCAACTGAGGGCATATCCTTTTACGATGCTAGGAAGAAGGTGAAGGAGTTGCATGCAACTCCCAAACCTAATGTCTCCTATGCATCGGCGGTTGTGTCCCGTCCTGTGATGTGCACAGTGGAGACACAGACTGACCTTACATTCGCTCCTCATGCCCCACACTATACCTCTCAGCCTAAGCCTCCTGTACGTTCCAACTCTCTGACAGACATCCCAATTGCCACTTCATACTCTCAGGCTGCCGCTGCTCCTTCGCAGTCAGTGCGGTCAAAACAGAAGCCTGACAAGTCAGATAAAATTAACTTGACCACCCTCACCAAACAGTCACGTCCTCATGTCCTTCCCGCTCCTGGTCCAGCGAGGGAGAGAAAGAATAGCTCTTCCTCAGTGGATTCTGGGAGCCTTGTTATTGATGAGAATATGGAGATCTCCACGAGTAAGCACCGGGAAAGGTCCCCCGGTAGCCACTCGCCTGGTGGCGGGCGGCATAAAAAAACTAAACACACTGGCCCCCCTCATAAATCTTAAACCGCCGCATTCACTATACTACAGTGGAATTGTAGAGGTATTGGGAATAAGTTACAAAATATAGCAATCTTGCTTTCTATACACAGGCCAGACGTTGTTTGTTTACAGGAGACGCGCCTGGAGGATCGTCCTGATCCTCCACAGTTCAAACACTACCACCCGTATAGAAGATATGAAGGTCACGGAGTTGCCATTTACACACACAAATCACACCCACAAACGGAAGTGATTCTAAATTCTACTCTGGAAGCTGTCGCGTGCAGAGTAAAATTTAATAACACGTACCTGTCTATTTGCTCTCTGTACTGTCCTCCACATGGCCCCATTGATAGTGATGCTTTAAATTCACTAGTGGAACATCTGCCTGGAAATAAGTTAGTGTTGGGCGATTTTAACGCCCATCACTATCAATGGGGTAGCTTGAGGATTGATGGTCGTGGGGAGCAAGTAGCCGACCTAATACTACAGTCCAACCTCTGTCTTCTGAACGATGGTAGAAGCGACTCGTGTAGATGATCGTACTGGTAACTTTTCGGCCATTGACTTATCTTTGGCCTCCCCTGGTATACATCAAGATCTCTCATGGGACCCCTACGACGACTCCTTGGGAAGTGATCATTTACCCATCTGTCTTTCTTATACACGCGACATCATTTCGGACCCTCCACCTCCAAAATTTAACTATAAGAAAGCAGATTGGGGAACCTTCTCAAGGATCGCCAATTTAGATATATCTGGGGAGACCATAGATGTTAAGGTCGAAAATATAACTACTTCCATATTACACGCAGCTGAGGCTGCTATTCCCAAGACTTCTACAGTTCATGCGAAGCATAGAGCACATTGGTGGACTCCGGATTGCCGACAAGCTTTAAGAAAACGCAATAGGAGATACAGGATTTTTGATAGTCAGCCCACTGAGGAAAATTTTATTGCATACAAACAGGCACGGGCTGAGGCAAGGAGAATAATAAGAAGGGCTAGACGTGACTCCTGGCGGTCCTTTGTGTCCACGGTGACTCGCACAACACCATTACATAAAGTCTGGTCCACTATAAGATTATTAAATAATAAATGCCCATACTTCCCTGTCACAACCTTGCAGGTGCATAACACCACCTATGATGAGCCCGTGGACGTTGCTAACATCCTCGCCAGGAGTTTTTCTCATGTAAGTAGCTCAGCCAATTATGACCCGCGTTTCCAACATCATAAACGCACGGCTGAGCTACAGATATTAGACTTTGCCACAGAAGACGTAGACTCCCCGTACAACCAAGAGTTTACGCTAGATGAACTGCTCCTTGCCCTTAAATCCTGTAAAGACACCAGCCCTGGACCAGACACCATCACGTACGGTATGATCCAGCATCTTAATCAGGACAACCTGATTAAGATGTTAGCATTGTACAATGAGATTTGGGCGTCTCGAACGTTCCCAAACTCATGGCACTTTGCGCACGTCATACCGATACCAAAAGAGGCTGGTCGTCTTATGAATCCCACTTCATTTCGTCCTATTGTGTTGACTTCTTGTCTATGTAAGGTCATGGAACGTATGGTTAACAATAGGCTTCTTTTTGTTTTAGAGTCGAAGAATTTGTTAAATGATCAACAATGTGGCTTCCGTAAATACAGAAGTTCACTAGATCATTTAATGAATTTGGAGCATTGTATTGCAGAGGCATTTGCCAATAAAGAATTCATGATAGGGGTGTTCTTGGACATCCATAAAGCCTATGACATGACCTGGCGACACGGTATACTAATGAAGCTCTATGCTTATGGTTTAAGGGAAATTTGCCTGTTTTTATTTCAAATTTCTTAAGGGACAGAACTTTCTCTGTCAAATTGCCCCGTAACGTAACATCGGATATATTTATCCAGGAAAACGGGGTGCCACAGGGAAGTGTGCTTAGTCCTACTTTATTTAGTATTATGATCAATGATATTCTGTCATCAGCTCCCATCCCGAGGAATCTTAAATACTCGCTCTGCGCTGACGATTGTGCAATATGGCACTCTTCCTGTAATGCACAATTTTCGGCTGGGCGGATTCAAGCAGCCCTTGACTCCGTCCACCAATGGGCCTTGCAGTGGGGATTTAAGTTTTCCGTACGTAAGTGTGCCGCTGTAGTCTTCACTAATCGTAACGTACCTAATTTGTGCTTAACTTTGGATAATCAGGCGGTACCTTTTCAAAATTCTGTAAAATTTTTAGGAATACATTTTGATCGAAGAATGAATTTTAAATTTCACGTTAATACTTTGCTTGCTCGTTGTGATAAACCGTTAAATGTCCTCAAGTACCTAGTGGGTACTACCTGGGGTGCCGACAGAAAATCTTTATTAATGGTGTATAAGTCCCTTATTCGATCGAAGCTAGACTATGGCGCACAGCTGTATGGCTCGGCATCCGATGCCACACTGAAGGGATTGGATGTGTTGCAGAATAAATGTTTGCGAATGTGTCTTGGAGCCGTCTGGTGTACCCGTGTGGCTCGTATGGAAGTGGAGGCGAATGTGCCTCCCCTCCGTATTCGCCGTGACCACCTGGCCTTGTCCTACGGCGTAAGGACATTTAGAAAAAGTAATATCGGCAATGTGGCCTGTACCCCCCTGCGTCAATACCACCACCTTCTGCGGGGGGGTGCGTCGGCCACTTGCCGTTCGCCTCCACTTACTAACTCAGGAGCTTGGTGTGGACCCCAGTGACTGTGACAAGTTGGTGTTAAAAAATATAGCGCCTTGGGAGCCACCTGCCTTTACTGTTGATGTTACATGGCTCCCAGCACCAAAGGCCAAGGCGCCGGAGGCGGAGGTCCACCACTTGTTTCGTAACATCATCATTCGTCACTTGGGGTCCCACCACTTGTACACCGACGGCTCCAAGTCGAGTGAATGTGTGGGTGCAAGTGTGTGGTCGACTGAATGTGCCCTCAGGTATCGGTTGCCGACTCATACATCTGTGTTTACCTCAGAACTTTTTGCCATTGACAAAGCCATAGACTATGCTCTCAATTCTAGGCATGATTCATTTGTCATATTTTCAGATTCAAAGTCAGCCCTTCAGGCAATTGCATCTTGTACTACGGACTCTCACGAGATCCAGGGCCGCATCGTTAATAAGTTGCATTCATGCAACAAGTCATTCACGCTGATCTGGGTGCCTGGTCATTGTCGTATCTACGGTAATGAGCAGGCTGACTTACTTGCAAAGTCGGCTGTAGAGCTCGAGGAGACTTGGGACGTTCCTCGTGATCTACGGTCGAGTCTATCTCTCGGAAAGAAATCAATAAATCTTCTGTGGCAAGGTCAGTGGACCAGACTAAATATTCCAACCTGTAAGCCGTACCTGGGCGACTGGGATACCGCCAACCGCCCCAGTCGCCTGGAAGAAAAAGTGTTGGCACGATTACGGCTTAATGCCACCGTTGTAACACACATGAAACCTTATATGGAAAGACGCTTCCCACCGCACTGTGACATCTGTGATGCGGTGTTATCTATCAGTCATATCATCCTGCGCTGTCGGCGATTTATTCGTGAACGTGCTTCACTTATAAATTACTGCGGTGCAGCAGACGTCCCCTTCACCCTTTCCACCATCCTGGGTGATGGGGACATTGTTATGACTGATAAATTGATGGCTTTCTTGAGAGAGACCGGACTGATCAGAGTGATGTGACTTTTTTACTGTGTGGTTGTGGTTTTTATCAACAGCCAATATGTATATATTGTAATATTAATTAGGGTTGACAGTTGACATATTTGAAATAGTTCCTCCTCCCACTGATCTATTTCTAATATAGATGTCCCTTACATTAAACCCCGTTCCTCGACTAACAGTCACCAGCTGATGAGTGCAAGTGTGCAATATAGAAAGGTATTGGGCACTTGCAGTCGATGGTGGTCTGCTGGCCGAGGTTCTTCACTTTTTGTACAAATTATGTAAATACATTATACCATCTTGCTTAAGTTATTCTAATTAGGGCCGACAGCTGACGTATATGGAAATGTTCCTGACTCGTCTGGTTCTCTTTCATATATTGATGTCCCCTATATTAGGTTGTGCCTCGACTGACAGTCACCAGGTGATGAGTGCAGGTATGTCATGTAGAAAGGCATTACATATCTGCAGTCGATGGTGTTCTGTTAGTCGAGGTATTTTTACCATTAGTGTAGGTCTAGCTATTTGTCTCTGTAGGATTTAGTATAGGTTAGTGATTTGTCTGTTAGGTGATTAGTTTTAGGGTCTTTACATTAGGTATTTTAGTTTATAAGTAATATAAGGTTAAAAAAAAAAATAATAATAATAATAATAATAAAAATAAAATTACAAAAAAATAATAAAATTAAAATTATTATATATATATGTACGTGTGCATGAAAGTGTGTATGTTCATATGCATGGATGTGTGTATGTATGTATGTATGTATATATATATGTTCATATATATATGTATATATGTGTAAATATATATACATGTATATAATTGCCTTAATGACCAGGGGCTCCGGCCTCAATGGTCGATAGGCAAAAAAAAAAAAAAAAAAAAAAAATGGAGCGAGTTTTTGTGGGACTGGTGTCGGGAGAGGGAGTATTTGGACTGCAGATCAGTGAGGGAGGAGAAGCAGCATTTTGTGTTTTATATATATTTCTGAACATCTTTTCACTTCGTATCAGCATCCAATTGCAAGTATTATTGTTATTATTATTATTTGTGGCAACTGAGTGTACTTTAGTTATCTCTTTTTGTATGATTTTAATTCTTTCATGTGGCAAGTTTGTTCCCAGACTTTAGTGTAATTACTCAGGGTATTATCAGGTTGCTTGTTTTTGTCATTCTTTTGTGTTCCATTATCTCATTGTAAATATTGTAAACAATCTTAGTTTGTACTATGTTATGTATTTTTCACTGAGTTTATTTTGCCCTTGCTAAAGTCAACTAATTTTATTTACTTTCGGATCTGTGTTGCTAGACTGGAGTTAGTTTTTTTTGTTTTTGTTTTTCATCAATTAACTATTTGTTCAGTTCCCCTTTCACTTTGTTTTTCTTAGTTTTACGCAGTCAGATTTAGTTATCTTATGTTGCTTACGCCCATCTCGTAACAGAGTGTGTGTGTGTGTGTGTGTGTGTGTGTGTGTGTGTGTGTGTGTGTGCGCGCGCGCATATGAAAGCTCATATTTCCGATATTCACTTTAACTGTTCGAACCCACCTGTCGTGGATTTCGGGTTTAAATATTCCCGCCCACGACAGCACACCTTTGTAAATAAATTATTGTATTGTATAATTTGGGTAAAATATTATTTATCACTAGAGATAAATCTGGTCATGGAGAAAACAACGTAATTAGTTAGAATGATTCAGTAATGTTAAGTTTCATTTGATTTACTTCGTGCACGAAGCTGCTCGAAGCTGACCAGTTCTCTCCTTGCCACCAGACTAGACAGTTCTCAACCGCACTTTTTTGCATGGTCGCGGAGAGTGTGGACGTGTTTTCTAGCTCTCCTCCAGCATAGGGCTGCCTCACCGGCATTAGCTTTTGTTTTTTTTCAGCCATTAGGGTGTTTTTTAAGTAAAGTTAGGCTAGATAGTACTCATTTTCCTCCCCTCCATGTTAGAGACACAATAGGTGTTTGTGTCTTTTTCTGAGTTTACCTTTGCTTATCGCCCACGGAGGGTTCCCCCCCCCCCACTGATCGCTTTGGGGCGTGAATTGACACGGTCGGGCCTCCCTGGAGTGGTTTGAGAGGGCAACCTCAGACATAGGTGTTTGGTCCCAGGTTGATTGTCCCTTGGTCGTTTTCTCTCCTCCTTCCCACTTCCCCCGTTAGGGGGGAGTGGTACTATGTCGGACACCCCTACTGCCTCCCCCCCCCCCTTCAGGGAGGGAGGCGGTCCTGACTGACCCCCGACTGAACCACAGACTGACAGCCTCCAGACAGACCGGCCCCATACTCGAATCACCCTTGACATTCCTGTACATAATGCACAGTTTGTGACTCTCCATGCTCTCGGTTCCACTCCCTTGAGCAGTATCAATCCTTTCATCATCATGAAAGTGATTGATTACTGTGCTGGGGAGGTGGAACAAGTAAAAAAAACTTGGTAATGGAGACCTTATCAAAACTGTAAACACATCCCAGGTTAAAGACTTAATGAAACTGCGTAAGTTCCACGAATATGATGTCGAGCCGAGGACCCCGTATTCCATGAATTCCTGCAAAGGTGTTATCACCTGCAGGGATCTCATGGTTATGAATGAGGACGAGATCATACGGGAACTTGCCCAGCAGGACGTAATCGGTGCCCGGTTTATTACTAGATATTCCGAAGGCGTGAGGACGAAGACTGCTACTATTGTCTTGACTTTTGGCAAAGTTTCACTCCCAGACCATGTCAAAATTGGCTACGAAATCGTTAACGTAAGGCCTTATATCCCCAATCCACTTTGTTGCTTAAAGTGTCAATATATATGGGCACGGTGACAAGACTTGTCGGGCTTTCCAGTCAGTGTGTGGCAAATGTGCAACACAGGGACATGATGCTGAACACTGCACATCGGAGACGGTACGTTGTTTTCACTGCAAGGGCGCACACTCCACTTCCTCTAGGGATTGTCCCAAGTGGAAGGAGGAGAAGGAGGTCTGCGCAGTGAAAGCAACTGAGGGCATTTCCTACTACGAAGCTAGGAAAAAGGTGAAGGAGTTGCATGCAACTCCCACGCCGAATAGGTCCTATGCTTCGGCGGTAATGTCCCATCCCATGATGTGCTCTATTGAAACACAGACTGACCCTGAACCTGTTCCTCTTGCCTCACACACTCCATTTCAGCCTCTTGTCCAATCCAACTCTCAAACTGACATCCCCACTGCAACTTCCTACTCTCAGGCTGCTGCTGCCTCTCAGTCAGTAAAGCCTAAACAGAAGTCTGACAACTCTAGTAAGAGTAATATGACCACCCTTTCAAAACAGCCACGTCCTTATGTCCTTCCTGCTCCTGGTCCAGCGAGGGAGAAAAAGTTTAGTTCTTCCTCGGGGAGCTCTGGGAGCCTAGTTATTGATGGTGACTGTATGGAGGTTTCCATTAGTAAGCACCAGGAAAGGTTCCCCGGTAACCACTCGCCTGGCAGCGGGCGGTATAAAAAAGCTAAGCACACTGGCCCCTCTCGTAAATCTTAAACCGCCACATTCACTGTGTTACAATGGAATTGTAGGACTCTTGGGAATAAATTCCACAGTATAGCAATTTTGCTATCTATACACAGGCCAGACATTGTTTGTTTACAGGAGACGCACTTGGTGGATCACCCAGATCCTCCACAGTTCAAACACTACCATTTGTGTAGAAGATATGATGGTCACAGAGTCGCCATATACACCCACAAATCACACCCACAAACGGAAGTGATTCTAAGTTCTCCTCTGGAAGCTGTCGCGTGCCGAGTAAAATTTAATAACACGTATTTGTCTGTTTGTTCTATCTACTGTCCTCCCCGTGGTCCTATTGATGGTGATGCTTTCACTTCACTAACCCATCAACTTCCGGGTCATAAATTAATTTTAGACGATTTTAATGCCCATCACTGTCAATGGGGAAGCTTGAGGAGTGATGGCAGGGGGGAGCAAGTAGCCGACCTCATACTGCAGTCAAACCTCTGTCTTTTAAACAATGGAAGAACGACTCGTGTAGATGACCGCACTGGTAACATGTCATGTATAGATCTGTCCTTGTCATCTCCCAATATACACACTAACATCTCTTGGGACCCACATGACGACTCGATGGGTAGCGATCATTTTCCAATCTGTCTTATGCACACGACGATTCTCGGCCTCCTCCACCACCTAAATTTAACTTTAAGAAAGCAGATTGGGGGTACTACTCACAGGTCGCCAATCTAGATATATCGGGAGATAACATTGACGAGAAAGTTTTCACACCTACAGACTTCCATTATACATGCAGCTGAGGCTACTATTCCCAAGACATCTACAATTCCAAACAAGCGTAGAGTTTCATGGTGGACACCAGATTGCCGACAAGCACTCACAAAGCGCAATAGGAGATACAGGATTTTTGAGAAACAGCCAACAGAATCAAACTTTATTGCCTATAAAGAAGCTAAGGCTGAGGCAAGGAGGACAATTAAAGCGGCAAAACGGACTAACTGGCGTAGTTTTGTGTCCACGGTGAATCGCTCCACCCCACTGTCAGGTCTGGTCCACCATAAATGTACTAAACAAGTACACCCGGTCACCAATCACCTCACTTGAGGTGGCCGGGAATGTAATTGACGATCCCGTGGATATTGCCAATACTATTGCCGACCATTTTGCCCAGGTAAGCAGCTCAGCCAACTATGATCCTCGCTTTCTCCACCATAAGCGTACAGCTGAGCTGCAAAACTTAGACTTTGCCACGGAATACGGAGAGACCAGCTGCAACTCCGAATTTACGTTAGATGAACTTCTCCTTGCCCCTAAATCCTGTAAAGGCTCCAGTCCCGGTCCATCCACCATTACGTACGGTATGATCCAGCATCTTACTCAGGCCAACCTGAGTAAGCTGTTAGTGGTGTACAATGAGATTTGGGCGTCTCGCACGTTCCCAAACTCATGGCACTACGTACACGTCATACCGATACCTTGCTGAGACGGTTGCCTTACGAGTCCCAGCTCGTTTCGACCTACTGTGCTAACTGACTGTCTATGTAAGGTCTTTGAATGTATGGTTAATAAAAGGTTACTTTTTGTTTTAGAGTCGAAGGGTGTGTTAAATGATCAACAGAGTGGATTCCGTAAATACAGGTCCACTCTGGATCATTTAGTGCACCTGGAGCATTGCATAGCCGAGGCTTTTGCCAATCGCGAATTCATGATAGGAATTTTTCTGGATATTCATAAGGCTTATGATATGACCTGGCGAAACGGAATACTACGTAAACTGTATGCTTATGGTTTAAGAGGTAATTTGCCCATTTTCCTTCAGAACTTCCTTACTGACAGAATGTTTTCTGTCAGGTTACCCTGTAACGTAACTTCGGACATATTTGTCCAAGAGAACGGGGTACCACAAGGAAGTGTGCTTAGCCCTACTTTGTTCAGCATTGCCATTAATGACATTCTGTTGTCCGCTTCCGTCCCCAGGACGATTAGATACTCACTCTATGCTGATGATTGTGCAGTGTGGCACTCTTCCCGCAATGCACAATCCTCGGTACAGCAGATTCAACTGGCACTTGAATCTGTTCAGCGTTGGGCCCTGGAGTGGGGATTTAAATTTTCCGTCCCTAAGTGTGTCGGTGTTGTTTTTACTCGTAAACTTAACGTACCTCCTTTGCATTTAACTTTAGATAATCAGCCGATACCTTTTCAAAATTCAGTCAGATTCCTGGGTCTACATTTTGACAGTAGGCTCAGTTGGAGAACACACATTAATCATTTGCTTGCTTCTTGTAGTAAAAAAGTAAACGTCCTTAAGTTTCTTTCCGGTAAATCGTGGGGAGCAGACAGAACGTCTTTATTGATGGTGTACAAGTCCCTTATCCGTTCTAAGCTTGACTATGGCTCACAGGTGTGTAGGTCGGCATCGGATGCTGTCCTCCGTAGACTGGATGTGCTTCAGAACGTATGCTTGCGTATATGTCTCGGAGTCCTTCAGTGTACTCGTGTGGAGCGGTTGGAAGTGGAGGCTAATGTGCCTCCCCTCCGTCTACAACGTGACCACCTGTTATTTTCTTATGGTATCGCCACCCACCGTAAACGCTAACTTGGCCTTCTTCCGACCTGTCGGATCCTCCTACAGTGGGAATACCTGCTGTATGCGGCCCTTAAGCCGGTGGCTGTGAGGCTTCACTTCCTCTGTGAGGCGTTAGGGTACGACCTTTCTAATGGGGATCAGGTTTTTTTAATGTCAAAAATAGCGCCCTGGGAGTCACTTGCCACCACATTCAACACTGACTGGCTCCCTGTCGCAAAGTACAAGGCGCCGGAGGTGGAGGTACGACAGTTGTTCTGGGTGATCTTCATTAGACACCTAGCGTCATTCCACTTGTACACTGATGGCCCTAAGATGGATGAATGTGTGGGTGCGAGTGTGTGGTCTATGGAGTGCCGCATCCGTTTTCGCTTGCCCTCCCATACGTCTGTATTCACTGCCGAATTATTTGCCATAGATCAAGCTATAGACTTTGCTTTGCATTCAGATCACAACAGTTTTGTCATTTTTTTCGGACTCTAAGTCAGCCCTTCAGGCAATTCATTCATGTAGGACTGATTCACATGAGATCCTGGGCCGCATTATCTATAAGCTGCATACATGTGCTAAATCCTTCACTCTGATCTGGGTGCCTGGTCATTGCGGTATTTACGGCAATGAGCAGGCTGACTTACTAGCTAAATCAGCTGTAGAACTCGAGGAGACTTGGGACGTTCCTCGTGAGCTACAGTCTAGTCTCTCTTTCGGAAAGAAATCAATTAATCTTCTGTGGCAAAGTCAGTGGACCGACCTGGCAATTCCATGAGTCAAAAGGACCATATGTGATTGGTCCAGTTCCTCTCGAGGAAACAGACGGGAGAAGGTCGCTTTAGCCCGCTTCCGCATGAATTCCACCCTAATAACACATATGTTACCATATATTAACAGACAATTTCCACCGCGTTGTACCACCTGTGACACGGTGTTATCTATTAGTCACATCCTTTTGTACTGCAGTAGGTATGCTGGGGAACGTACTTCTCTGGCTGCCTACTGTAGGACAAATGCGCTCCCCTTCACACTTGATTCTGTCTTGGGTGATGGGGACGTTGGTGTGACTAATAAATTGATGACTTTCCTGAAAGAGACCAGATTACTCAGAGAGTTGTGATTTATTTTATGAACTTGGTTGTGGTTTCTTTATTTATTGTATATGTATATATATATGTATGTGTGTATGTGTATATATATATATATATATATATATATATTTTATGTGTCCAACTCTGGGCATAGGCTTCACAGCCAGCTATCAAGACCCAGCAGTCCTCCTACATACCATACACCTCTACATGTCACCACTTCGGCGCTAACACCGACCGTCCATATTGAATACATGCTAGGGCTGTCTCATACAGGACTGGTGTATATATATATATATATATATATATATATATATATATATATAGGGATATGGTTTTTGTACATACGTAAATATGTCAATACACTTTTATAGATTTGTGAACCGCAGGAGGAGGTTACATTTATATAAATGTGTATTATTTTTTCTTTTCTTCAGGACCAGTAAATTTGTATTTGTTCTTTTTATGTATTTTTTTTTACATAAATTTCATAATTATTTGATTATTTTGTAGTAATATAGTAATGAGTCTACATGTGATGTATAGATGGAAGTATTTGTCCTGGTACTTTCCATGTATACTGATGTATTCTTTATTACTTATTGTTTTATAATTATGAATAATAACTTAATATTGGTATGAAGTAGATGCAAATATTTCATATCATTATTTTGGCTTTCATGATTATTGATTCTTGCTGGCCTAATGCCCCTTCAGGGTGATGGCCAAATTAAAAAAAAAAAAAAAAAAAATTCTCAACCTGCTACTAAACAGTAAACATACGTGCCTCAAACTCTCTACAACGATCAGCCATCTCTCTGCATTTATTACCGTCAACACCACAGCTAAGTACTCAGCATATTTATTGGGCCTAGCATATTTATACTGAGTACTGATCAAAACGCCATATTCACATACCGTATATTATAATGGTGAGTTGTTGTTTCGCTTTATGTTAGTTTATAATTAAGACCCCTGCAGTGATAATAACTAACATAAATTTGGTGCCGTGACCAGGATCATATCAAGTGATAAATAATAGGGGATTACGGTGTGAGAGCGGGAACACTATTTGTTGCTGTGTCGGCGATCAACCATATGTTGCGTGGGGCATTAATATGTCCAGAGATTCCCGCTAGCTCGTCCGATGCAGTTTCCAGATTGTGCTCCAGCATTTTATGTCCGCAAGTTTGGCGTGCCTGGATGCACTCAAAGGGCAGCAAAAGGGTGTTGGATGGCCTTCTGAAAATAGCGTGCTTTCTTGGGCAACAAGCTCCTTGTGAGGGGGTTTAGGGTTTGATCTCCTGGACTGCCTAACATACTACACTTCCACAGGGAGCTTGACAAAATTATTTGTCAAAATTTTAATATAGAAACTGACTTTAGTTTTATTTCATCTTTATTTTTATCTGGATTCTGCCAAGGAAAGACTACATTTTTAACTTAAAATCTGCAGACTATTGCTGTCATTTTTCTTTTTTCACTTTAATTGCCTCATATTAATTGTAAAAATGTGATAAAATAGATTCATTAAAGAGGCTTTAGAGCTGCACAAAAAGGGAACAGTCACAAGCAAACTGACCACTAACTTGACAGAATTTATAGAGAACATGCAGCAACCGTCCATGGTCTCACATCAAAGGAATGAAAGTAATCGGTTGAAAAGATCTTCGCTGAGATCAAGTCTTACAAATCAGGGAGTTGTGTGAATTATATCCTGAAGTTAAAGAAGACCTAGGAAAAGAGAAGTGGTCAGTGATATGGAATATGTTACACATTAAGGTCCAACAGACACTTGATAGAATAATAGAGAGTGTACTCTAGAATGGTACGCTGCCAAGGACTACGGTGGTACAAGAACAGGCAGAGTGGAAAGCAATGGGAATTAAATTACCGTCTCTGAAACTGCCGATCATTTGATGGTGATCCGATTCCAGTGGCTGGGTTTGGGAGCTATTTGACTCGTTAGTGTGCACTCCTGAACAGATCTGATGCAAGAAGAATATCCAGAATTTTACATATCTTAAGGGACAATTAAGTGGTGAAGCACTTCGAATTATTAGTGGATTCAGTTTGGTAGCAGCTAGTTATGAATCAGCAGTCACTGTTTTAAAGAATACCTATGGTCAAGCAGATCGCATAAAGGCTGCTCACATTGCTAAATTATGTAATTTACCTCCTACATGACAGTATTGTGATACCAACATGTAACTTGTACGGAAGTGAAGCTTGGACGTTGTTGGAAAGACACAAGTCAAGAGTGAGACAGTGGAAATGAGTTATTTAAGAGGAGCCTGTGGGAGTCACATGGAGAGACAGGCTGACGAATGAGAGATATAGAAGGAGCGGTGTGGTGTGGAGGGGGCTGTGATAGGAAGTGTTATGAGGAACACACGGAGGTGGTGTGGCAAGGTGGAGAGGATGGAGGGTGAAAGACTGACGAAGTGAGTGTATGTGATTTAGGTGAAGGGGGGAAGAGGGAGGGGGAGGCCGAGGATGAGATGGAGGGATGCGGGGGTGGAGAGGTACCATGAGAGAGGGGTGTGTGAGGTTTGGGAGCAGGGCAGTGAAATGGCGGGGGACAGGGCGAAGCTTGGGAGGCTGATTTGTTTGTGGCCACCCCAAACGGGATTGAGTTGAGTCTGGCAATAGATAGATAGATAGACCTCCTCCACTCTCATGAAGTGAATGAACTAAAGGACTTTTCTGCATCATTTGATGTGGCAAGTTAGAATCACTACGTACAATGGGAGTGATTGTGAGTGAAATTTGTGCTGTCAATTTACTCCATAATAAACTCCCTGGTACACTTTCGGAGAGTGATCAAACGTGGAACTTAAAGAGAAGTGGTTGGATGTAGATGATTATGTTGCGTGTTTTAAAGACGGAGGTATGTAACATCGAAAGTAGACAGAATCCCTTAGAACATTTGGGTGAGACCGCTGTTTTGGCAGCATATGCAGTGAAGCAAGTGAAACACGCTGAACCTATGCAGAAGAATGGAAGTAAATTGTGTTTTAAGCCGGGACATTTTTGGGCTAAGTGTGCAAGGTATAAAACAAAAGAAGGCAAAATTAAAGAGAGCAAAGCAATTGAGGCTGTGTGTCGGGTGTTTGTCGGCAGATCATGGTAGTCAGGGTTGTACAAGTCCCCAAAGAAGTAAGGCCATGTCGATATTGCCAGCAGAAACACTACAACTATTTGTCTGACTGCTCGTTCCATGAACCCCATGAACAAACAGTAACCCAAGAACCAACAGTGACAATGGCTGTGGCTTCGAGTTGTAATGCAGTGTTGTTGCCAACGATTCAGATTCCATTGGTTACTCAAAGCGGGCCAGCAGAACAAGGTTAGGGCTTTATTAAAGATCGATGCTCTGGCAACGTACCTTTGTTCTAAGATCAAGTTTAGCAAACTTGAAGGTAAACAAAGATGAGAAAAGGAACGTTTACAACTGCAAGGATTTACTGGCTCAAGGGGTAGTGATGAGTATGAGGTGGTGGGAGTTAACAGTTTAACGGCCATCATAGAAAGGTGCGCAAGTTGAGGGCGGTGGTTGTTGATGAAACTACCTAACTAGTAAGCCAGGGAAAGAGGCTGCAACATAATGTGCGGGATCTGAAGGCTCGGGGCTATAAGTTAGCAGATCCAAGTGTCACTAGTGGGGATGTGGTCGAACTGCTGATTGGGGCGGACTTTTATTATCACTTTGTACACTGCTTGGCTATATATAGGGAAGGAGGCATAGTTTTGTTACCCACAATTTATGGTTATACACTGAGTGGCACTTATCGGTCAGAAGAAGGTACCCAAATAGAGCTGGTAACTCTTCTGAAACTGGCAGTAGATCCAATAATGGAGTTAGCAAATATGGATGGCAGGAATACTACTCCAGAAATCAAGGATCTGACAGCTCTATGAGACTTATCACATAGATATTAGTCCCAATGAGACCGATAAGAAGGGAGAGAAGGTATTAGGTAACTTCTATGAAACGGTGCAATATTCCAAAGAACAGGGACAATATGTTGTGGAATTACCATGGGAAGAAAATGTTGATAAGTTGCCTGACAATTTTAAGTTAGCCTTGGGCAGATTAAGAGGTTTGCAGCCGTAAATTCATAAAGGATCCCAACTATTGGTAAACAGTATAGTAAAGTCATCCAGGATCAATTAGAAAAAGCATTCATAGAAAAGGTGGAGGACAAGAGTCTGGTAGGACATCCTGTACACTATCTAGCTCATCATGGTGTCACTAAAGATAGCTTAACAACACCACTTAGAGTAGTGTTTGATTGTTCAGCTAGAGAGCATGAAAGGGCATATAGTTCGAATGACTGCTTACACGCAGGACCATCTTTGGTTAATGACCTCACGCAGATATTGTTGCGCTTTTCGGTGTCATCGTTTTGCCTGGGTGAGTGACATCGAGAAGGCATTTCTAATGGTGGGGTTATGTGAAACGGATAGGGATGCCACTAGATTTCTTTGGCCCAAGAATCCTTATATCTAAATAGCCCTTACATTATATATAGGTTCAAGGCAGTATTGTTTGGAGCCAATTCTGTTCCCACCCTCTTAAATGCCACCATACAAAAACATTTATCAGTAGTTCAGGATATAAAGCCTTACTTGATAAATTAAGGAAAGGGTTGTACATTGGCAATTTGCAAGGAACCAAGGAAGATGAGGATGCTTTACAACAATTGTGTTGAGATGCCCTGAGAGTATTTTCAAGTGCCAATTTGTCCTTAAGAGAGTGGGTAATAGTAGGAAATTGCAGTTTACTCTACCCAAAAGGGTTTGGCTTCTGAAGTTCAGGACAAGGTAAAGGTACTTGGCACTATGGATATGTTACAGGTGAAGGGACACGAAAGTAGACCCACAGTATTGGACGAAGCGTGAGGTGTTGAGCATAACTGCAGGTGTAGTTTGACCCTCTGGGAGTATTATTGCCAGTGACCATCCGTGCAAGAAAAATTTGTACAAGATCTTTGGCGTATTGAATGTGGGTGGGATGTTCCCATACCGGAAGATATGGATGCTGAATGGCAGGGGATATATGAGGATATGATTAACAGTACCAGTATTGTATTTCCCTTGCTGTCGCTTGATAGTAAAAAGGTCACGCTGCATCTACTTTAGTGACGCAAGCACCACTGCTTACGGTGTAGTAGCCTACTTAGTTAGTGAGGGAAGTAGTAGATTAGCTATGGCAAAGGCCAAAGTAGCACCCATTAAACCCCCACTATACCAAAATTAGAACTAACTGCCGTCATTCTAGCAGTCTCTTCTTGCCAAGTATATTTATGAGGCCTATGCGAACGAGTTAAGCATAGAGAACTGATACCTCTGGACGGACAGCTGATAACCCTATACTGGTTGTATAGTAAAAAACTGTTGCCTGTATATGTTCAAAAATAGAATTGACGAAAAAGGCATTAGTCCCTGATGCTGAATTTCGTTGGGTCTACAAAGGACAACCTCTAAGTGTCACTAGGTTTTTGTCTCCTATCTTTCAGTGTCTTGATAAATCTCAATACCCAATACCCCAAGTGTCAGTGTATAACCATAAATTGTGGGTAACAAAACTATGCCTCCTTCCCTTATATAGCCAGCGTGTACAAAGTGATAATAAAAGTCCGCCCCAATCAGCAGTTCGACCACATCCCCACTAGTCACACTTGGGAAGTCACATGCATCCTTAATAAGTTCTTCTTTGTGGTGGGGAGGGCCCACATGGCTACCTCACCAAAAAATGTGGCCGGAAAATGGTCCATTTGAGGAAGTTGGGGACGTCACCATGGGTTGTCTCCTCGAAGAGACTGTCACACCAGTATCGGTAACCCTCTTCCTGCCATATTGAATTGGGACCGACATGGTTCTTATGTGAAGACAAGGTACGTGATGGCGTGGGTATTGAGATTTATCAAGACACTGAAAGATAGGAGACAAAGAAAACACATGAGACAATGCCGGCATATTTGACAGTGCCGGAAATAAGGACAGCAGAATCAGTAATGATTAAGTTAGCTCAAATGGAAGAGTACGCTGAGGATTACCATTATTTATCCACTGGAAGCGGGCACACCAAGTAATGTTGCGGAGCAGTGCTAGGCCTCTATATGGAAGGTGGGCTGTTGCGTTGTAAAGGTAGGTTACAGTTGTCAGACTTAAAGGAGGAGGCAAAGTACCCCTATCCCAATACCTAGTAAATATAGGTTAGCAGCTCTCCTTTCTGAGTACTGAAGCTACAAGGTGTGTAGCCATAGTGGAGTAAGTTATGTTGTAAGTTACATAAGACAAAGATTTTGGATTCCTATGATCAGACAAGTTGTAAAGAAGGTTTTAAGGAAATGTATAACTTGTAAAAGGTTACAAGGTGCCCCATATAGTGCTGTACAGGCTCTGCCATTATCGTACTTTAGGGTTCAGGAAGTGAACCCATTTCAAGTAACAGGAGTAGACTACACAGGTGCTCTACCTATTAAAGAAAAGGGTACCGTAGGAAAATTGGATGTAGTCTTGTTTACCTGTGCAGTTACTAGGGCTATACACATTGAGACGGTGTCAAACCTCTCTTGTGAGTCCTTCATTCATGCCTTAGTTTGCCCTGTAGGAAGAGTATAGGTTTCCCTGAGCTCATAATTAGTGATAATGCCACTACATTTATAAGTGGAGCCAGTGTGTTGAGGGAGCAAAAATGATCCAAGGTTACAGGAGTGAATTGGTAAAGGTAAATTGTGAGTGGCGGTTCATACTGGCCAGGGCGCCATGGTTCGGTGCCATCTGGGAAAGAGTGATAGGTATCCTAAAGGCTGGCAAGGAGAAAGGTATTGGGTCGAGCTTTAGTAACCCGTGAAGAACTGGATACTGTATTATTGGAACTTGAGGCCACAGTCAATGACCGTCCACTTGGATATACATACGGTGACCTTGAAGAGCCACTTTATCATTCCTTCACAACTTATTAATGGGAGG
>NW_027641854.1:0-4995 GCF_032717465.1 Coenobita brevimanus | reverse complement strand
TTGATGGATTGGCACAATATGGTGTTGTAGAATATTTACCAGAGAGTGGTGTTGATTTAATACTTGACAATGACCTAGTGAGAGGTGAGGAGATTACCACTCCAGTTTTGTCAGAGGTGCCAGTGCCCAAAGTTCCCTCGCAGGTTGATCCCAATGATGCAGAGGTATTCCCAGTTTGTGCAGTGACTAGGTCCATATCACGTTCAGAGAGGGATCGACAGGAGATGGTTGCTTGTAGTGTACCCCACATTATCTTACCAGACGCAACAGTTAGTCCTATGTCCGAGGACACGAAACAATCGGACAATGAGATATCTTTGGCAGATACGTTTATGGGTTCTTTGGAAGATATTCCACCTATTCCACTGGAGAAGGTGAACATTGAGAAGTTAAAGGAGATGCAGTCTGGAGACCAGGAGATTCAGAGGTTGAAGTTGTGTGCAGCGGATGATTTTGAGAAGACGGGTGGATGTTTTTATCTGAAAGATGAGAATTTGTGGAGACGGTGGAGACCTCCATATGTGAATGTAGGTGATGGGATGTGGGACTACCATCAGATCATAATACCTAATGAGTGGAGGCAGGAGTTAATTCAACTGGCCCATTCTACTCCATTTGCAGGTCACATGGGTGTAAGGAAGACATGGAGAGACTGCGTGCATTATTCTACTGGCCCCACATGACAGCGGATGTGGCTAAGTTTGTCAAACATTATCATACGTGTCAAGTAGTGGGTAGGTCAAATCAGTCTGTCCCTAAGGTCCCTCTTGCTCCCAACTTCTAGTGTAACTCACAGCTGCTCACTATCATTGACCCCTCCACGAGGTACCCTGAGGCAATCCCAACGTTCTACCAAGGCTAATTAAGGCAGTGATTAAAGTTTTGCTAGATTTCTTTACCAAGTTCGGTTTGCCCCAGGAGGTTCAGTCAGATAGAGGGTCTAATTTCCTTTCCAATGTCTTCCAGCAGTCATTAGCTCAACTTGGCATCACACACATCAAGAGCAGTGCCTACCATCTGCAGATGCAAGGTGCCTTGGAGTGTTACCACTAGAGTCTCAAGAATATGCCCCGCTAGTACTGTCTGGAGCACTCTAAGGACTGGGATCGTGGTGTGCCGTTCTTCCTGTTTGTTATGAGGGAAGTACCTCAGGAGAGTTTGGGTTTCTCTCCTAATGAGCTTGTGTTTGCCCATCAAGTCCGGGGTCCCTTGAGCTTGGTTAAGGAGACTTGGAGCAGTAACCTCACCGAGAGCCAGAGCTTACTCCATTATGTGCAGGACTTCAAGACCTGTATGAGTGAGACTCAGGAGCTGGCCTGGGAAAATCTCAAGCAGGCACAGGAAAACATGAGGTTGTAGTACGATTGCAAAACCAGGCTGAGGGAGTTTAAGGTCGGCAATGAGGTTTTGGTGTTGCTGCCACTGCAGGGTCAGCTGCTGGCCATTAAGTTTAGTGGTCCTTACCCTGTAGTGCAGTGTATTGGAGACACCGACTACTTGTTGGAGACTTCTGACAAAAGGAAGAAGCACCAATTGTGCCATGTGAACATGCTGAAGCTGTACCATCGTGCACCAGATTCTCCAGCTCCCGTGCACCTTGTCTCCGCCACTGCTGCTGCTGCTGAGGAGGGCGTTGATAGCGGTTTGTTTGAGGTGAACTGTGAGTTTCCAGATTGTAGCTGGGTGAAGAATGTTGAGGCGGAATCCACTCTCAACTCCAAGTTAGCACATCTGCCTCGAGACCAAGCATCTCAGTTGGTTGCCCTCTTGTCAACTTACAAGGAAGTATTCAGCAGTACCCCTGGGATGACCGACTGGATTCAAGATGACATGAATGTGGGTGACACCGTTCCTGTGAAGTTGCCTCCTTATCGAGTCAGTCCTCAGTGTGTTGGCATGCTGCGTCAGGAGCTTAATTATATGTTGGACCTCGGGCTTATCTCCCCGTGTTAGTCCGTGGAGTTTCCCTGTGACTTGGCAGCCTAAACCACATGGTACTGCAAGATTTTGCATAGACTACCGACGGGTGAACACTCTAACCAAGACTGATACGTACCCATTGTCCCAGCTTGAGGACTGCATCAATCGCATAGGCTCATCTAGTTATATCACCAAGTTAGATCCAAGAAAGGCTCCTGGAAAGTGCCTTTGACCAAACGGGCTAAGGAAGTCTCGCATTTTGTGACAGACGGACAAACATATCAGTGTAATGTGATTCCATATGGTGTGAAAAACCCCCCGGCAACGTTCCAGCAATTAATGAACATGGTTGTCGGTGGTAGGCTATGAAGTATTGTGTGGTATACTTGGATGATGTAGTAGTCTTTACCCATGATTGGGAAAGCCACTTAAGAGAACTAGATGTTTTGTTGTCCAGGCTTTCCGAGGCTCGCTTTGTAGTAAATTTAAAGAAGTGCGAGTTTGTTTGCGCACAAGTTCAATACTTTGGTTATGTGGTTGATCATGGTTGTGTATGTCCCCCTGACTCTAAGGTGCAGGCAATACGGAGTTTTAAGGCACCAAAAAATAGGTGCAAGCTTCAGTGATTCCTCGGCAGTATTGGTTACTACCGTCGTTTTTTTAAGAACTATGCAACAGTAGTGGCCCCTCTCACTAAACTGCTTAAGAAAAATAGAAGATACGTCTGGACTGATGTGTGCCAGAATAGTTTTGATGCAGCCAACAAGATCTTATGTAATTATCCACTTATGGTTCCACCAGACTTTAATATGACATTTAAACATGTAGATGCCAATAATGTGGATGCAGGAGCTGTGTTAATGTAAGACGACGATCATGGCATAGAGCATCCTGTTTGTTATTTCATTAAGAAGTTTTCTGTTTCTCAACGTAATTATTTTGTTATGGGAAAGGAATTATTAGCCCTGATCCTCGTCCTGCAGCACTTTTCTGTGTAAGTCCCTGCATTTGGACCCGCTGTCATTGTATATACTGATACCCACTCAAATTTCTGAATAATTTGAAGATGAAGACTCAGCAATTGACACGGAGTTTGTTCCTTCAACAATTTCATTTGGATGTTATACATAATAAGGGTGTTGACAATATTATCGCTGATTGTC
Source organism: Coenobita brevimanus (assembly GCF_032717465.1). Taxonomy (NCBI): domain Eukaryota; kingdom Metazoa; phylum Arthropoda; class Malacostraca; order Decapoda; family Coenobitidae; genus Coenobita; species Coenobita brevimanus. The sequence continues at coordinate 1,912 of NW_027641854.1, read as the reverse complement.
ACGTTCTTAAGCACGAATTTTCTAAGGGAAAATTCTTATGTGCGGGCGTGTTACGTGTGAAAGAATCTATATACTTTTGTGTATATTGTGCATGTATGTGTAATGTGTGCGTGTCGCTGGGCGTGTGTGTATGTGGGTCATTGCTGTGTATGCCGACATCTATGCACATGCACTCACTCATATTGATGCCTGTTTATTGCATAAACATAAAGTCTTTGTTAGTTCTGTTTGCTCTCTCGATGCAGATGTGACTAAAATTGTTTTTAATATCAGTGACTTAGAGTGGAGCTTAAACTGGTGACATAAAGGTTTGTATCAGTGTTGTAGGTCTCGAGACTAGTCTTGGTCTCGAGACCAGTTTGATGTGGTCTAGGTCTTGATCTTGGTCTTGCTTGACGTGGTCTTGGTCTTGATCTTGGTCTCGAAGCTTTTGATCTCGGAGTTTTGGCTCGAGACTAGGTGGAGGCCAGCATTAAAAAGTGCATCACGGCTTTGGATGCTCGGAATTTATGATCATACATGGAGAAAAATCATGGCTGATTTGATTACTTACAGCGTTGTACTGTCAATAGATACTGCCTGGCTGGTGCTACGGTGATGATGCATGAGCTGAGCCAGCGAGCGCCGATAGAGTGCATGTGAGACGAGAGAGCATGCATGACATGGCCATTCTTGCAGTGATAATCTCCGTTTGCATGCACGCATGTTTGCAGCTCTGTTCACCTCTGTGTACTTCATATATGTGTATGGTGTATGCAATCCTCGCACCCTTCATGGGCTTAGTTCGCTCGGAAAACACAACCACAAAAATTTCTATTTTCCTATGTTTGTTTCTTCATGCCAATGAAGGAATGAAAGCAGAAATATTTTACCTAGATGTTCAATTGTTCACATATATAAATATATTTTCCCCTTACAGGGGCGTAGCCAGGATTTTGGAGTGATGGAGGCCAAGCCAGACATTAGTGGTTTCCATCCTTTCGAGTTATGACCCTTCAGAGCTTCCAAATGGCCATCACAGAGGCCCACAGTGACTTCTATGACTATTTTATAAGAAATCAGAATATTTTCTTGTGTGTCACAGCCACCCTCGTATTTCATACATCTTAATCACTTATGAGCAGGAGGCCATGGCCATGGGGCCCAGTGGCGTTTCTAGCCCCACTGAAGTGGAGCGCCACCTGGGGGCCGATAAATCATCTGTAGTAGCAGGAAGGGCAGTGAGCAGACTCGAATGAGGGCCTCTTTCAAACAGAAAGTTAGTGAAAACTGTTCTCTTAACCCGCCGCGTCCCGTTGATGTATATATACATCCGAACGTTTTGTCACTGTGACTCCCAGTGACGTATATAAATGCGCAGCAATTGCAAAGTCTGTCATTTGCACATTTTTCAAATTTCGCTCGTGATTTTTGGTAGGTATAGACGGGACACCTTCCTCTACAAGATGCCAGGCAGGGACAATGCCTTACCCCACATGACCTCCCCTTCCTGCATGCCATTTTCTCGGCAATTCACCTGTTACCAGTGACCTGGCCAGTAAAGACATGTCGTGCCACGGTATGAAATTCAAGGCCAGAGTGATTCCCCAATCAATGACAATGTGGAGGACAAACTTTACATAGCATTAGAGGACGAAACAGTCAGAACTGACAATCAGGTAATGTCACCAAAAAAGGTCAGGTATGTTGATGTGTTTGGTGAGTGAAACAATGCTTATATTGCCAATTTTACTGTGTGAAAACCAATATACTCTCATATTACATATAAATTCATACCAAATATATAAATACTGTTTATGAGTGGTATGGAATAGTTACCCTCCCATAGAATCGTTTTCTTTGGAGCCAGCCTGATAGAAAACCCAGTAAGGTACGGGGTACTGCTACCTGTATCCAGTATAGTAATCCTCAG
>NW_027641853.1:0-43284 GCF_032717465.1 Coenobita brevimanus | reverse complement strand
TGTGTGTGTGAGACATGTCACACACACACACACACACACACACACAGTTCTTCATTTGATATATATATATATATATATATATATATATATATATATATATATCATCACCATCATCATCATCAGTTCCCAGTTTGAGTAACCACTGCAGGACCGGCCTATCCCGACCCGAAGTCGGAACGATGCAACCAATGTTTCTCTACCAAGTGGCTTAGGCTGTCTGGTAGAGAGTATACGTAGGGTGAGAAGTCCTTGTAAGTGTAATTTTAATTGTTGGAGTGGCTTTGGATGTGTGTGTAGCCAGTGAACCAAGGTGTAATTGGCCTGCGCAAATGACTCGGCGCAACCATACTTTATAGTAAGGGACACTGGTTCAACCACAGCACCCTTCTGTCTGCCAATCCAGTACGTGGCTCGGTGGACATATATATATATATATATATATATATATATATATATATATCTATATATATGTGTGTGTGTGTGTATCTGTGTATGTATCTCTGTCTGTCTGTCTATCTATCTATCTATTATCTATCTATATATATATATATATATATATATAGTATATATAAAGTGGATCCTCACTACAACAGACTAATGGGGGGAAATCCAATAAAGTGGATATTCCGTTCTATCCGATGGTCACCCCTGACGTGGGATTTCAAGTACAAGTTAGAATATGAATTAGTAAAGCAATATATTTTATTACTAAAAATGAAAACTATACCTCTTTTTAACCTGGCTCATAATTTCACACTCTTGACATAGCACTAGTTCATGACTAGTACAATATTACTAATCTGTTTTCACAAATCAGCAGTTATGATTGGAAGATAGTAATTTCAGGCCAGGCTGGGATGTAATGGGTAGGAAACTCACGCATTGTGCCTTTCACCTGTATAGATGGATGCAGAGTGCTCACACTTCCATTCTTCTTGTATGCTTGAGATTCAAATAAGTGTTATTCATCGTCACTGTTGGCAAAGATGATTTCTGGTGGCTCTGGTGTCACATCTGATACAGAGGGTCCCGAGGTTTTTGGGGATTGGGGTCCTGAAAGGCTGCACTGCTGGATCCTGAGGCTATATGGAGTCTGGCTAGAAGATGTTGTTGTCCTGAGCACATTTGGAGATCTCTGACTGTGCAGAACCTCTTGGCAGCGAAGGAGCACAGACTTGAAAAACTGGATGATCTTATCCAGGATTTTCCTTGGCTGTTGCAGTTGTATTAACTCCAACCTTGTTAGCTGCATGACCTCATAATGTTGAGCCAGGAGCCCTCCGACTTTGTCTTCATGGCCAGGATGGTGTTGTATATCTTGAAAATGTACTGGGTCATCTTGCCTCTGGTATTCTTCATAGTCTTCCTGGTCCATCCCATCCACAGTCACAATGATGCACTGGTGCAAGTGGAAGCTTTCTGAAGTGTCTCTGCGCACTCTTTGTAACTCCATAGTCCAAGGTCTGGGTGGGTCAGTGATCTTACTGGCAGGATCAAAAGTTTGATTTAGTCCATCCTTGCTGCAGAGTTTAGCAGAGGAAGGATGTGCTCGTGCATTGTCTAGCAGCAGCACTGCCTTCATGTTGTCACGACTGATGCTGCAAGTTTTTGGTGCTGCTGTGGTGGAACCAGTCATGACCAAATGATCCTTGGTTAAACTAGGGTAACTTGTTACCCATGGCACTACTAGGAAGCTTGGCCATGATGTCCTTCAGTGACCAGTCGCTTGCTGTTACCTACTATGACTGGCTATAGGCGATGAGAGCCATCAGAGCTGGCACAGGCCAAAATGGAGAGATCTTTCCTTCCCTGATTTGTGCCCTGAAGTCCTGCCAATATTATTATTATTATTATTATTACCTATTAATGAAGAATTAATTTAAGATGATATTCACTTTCATCTTAAATGATTTCGGGACTAACACTTGCCTAGCCCCAGGTTCCTGAGCTCCTCTATGGGGGTAACTTAGGAGTGGATGATGCAAGGGGATGGATTATTATTATTTTTATTATTATTATTATTATTACTACCATCAATTCTTAATCTCATCAACATCATCATTATTATTATTATTATTATTTATTATTATTATTTTTACTGGCCCGCCTAATGGAAGGGCGATAATGTAACAGTCTGAGTCTGTGTGTGTGTCTGTGTGTGCATCTGCGTGTTACAGGAATGTCTGAAAATCGAGGGCAAATTATGCAATCAAACATTATTGTTATTAATATTATTATTATTATTATCATCATCATCATCATCATCACTTACTAATACCATCGCTATTTTCTTCTCCCTCATCTTGCAGGTAGGGGTCTGGGTTGATAGGACAGTCCATGCCGGATAAGGAGATAACAGTGTGGTGGGCGAGGGTGTAGTTGGTGGTGTGGTGGATTACGGTAGACATCTTAGCGGCCGGATATACAAGCAACCCTCGAAGTCCATTCTGACAGTGCTCCGATCTACCCTACTAGAGTTGAGGACCGTGAAAGAAGGTGGCGGAATCCGATCTTACGTGAGTTGATTTTAGTAAGCTTCTGTCTGTCGGTCTGTCTGTCTAACGTGAAGACATTTGATACAAGCTCAATATATACTCGCATATGTCTAAGTCTTCCATAACAATTGCTAATCACGAAGAAGTGCAATGGAAAGGATGCGCATTGCCAAAGATCTGTTAAACTCCAACCACTGGAGCTTTCACGTGAAATAAAGTGAAAAAAGAACAAAAATATTTAGCAAAATTGAACACGCACAGTTTACTAAATATTGGCTGGAGGATTTTATGGAGGTAGTCCGGAAATAGCGCTTGCACAAGTAACTCATCTGATTATTGTGTTGCGGGGATGGCTCAGTCTGCATGGCGTGGGCGTGACTGTGGGGGTTGGAAATAAATAATGGAGGATATAGCGATGGCTGAGCAGCCCACAGCAGTACGGTAGAAATGGCCCACAGAGCTTGAGGTGTAGAGGAGCGCTATGGCATATGGACTACCCTGTATTTTAGTATGTGACAGTATCTTAACACTGACTTATAATGATTATTTTATAAAGCTTCAATGTCGACATAGTTTACAGCAATAACATACACAGATGATATTAATGGGTAGAAGGCAGAATAAATCGCCAGGGAGGAGGTTTTTTAAGGTCCATCAGGTATGGCTTGAAAGAGAAAAATAGTATGTGATGGTGGTGGTGATGGTGGTGATGGTGGTGGTGGTGATGGTGGTGGTGATGGTGATGATGGTGGTATGATGGTGGTGATGATGGTGATGATGGTGGTGATGACGGTGATGATGGTGGTGATGATTGTGGTGATGGTGGTGGTGATGGTGGTGGTGTTGGTGATGATGGTGATGGTGATGATGATGGTGATGATGGTGGTGATGATGGTGGTAGTGATGGTGGTGATGGGGTCATGATGGTAGTGGTGATGGTGGTTATGATCGTGATGATGGTGGTGGTTATGATCGTGATGATGGTGGTGGTGATGATGGTGATCATGATGGTGATGATGGTGGCGATCATGGTGATGAGGATAATGGTGGTGGTGATGGTGGTGATGATGGTGATGTGATAATTGTGGTGGTGATAGTGGTGATCATGGTGATGGTGATGATGGTGGTGGTGATGGTGGTAATCATGTTGATGATGATGGTGATGATGATGGTGATGATGATGGTGTTGGTGATGGTGATAATGGTTGTGGTGATGTTGGTGACGGTGGTGATGATGGTGGTAGTGATGATGATGATGGTGATGAGGGTGGTGGTGATGGTGGTTGTGATGGTGGTGGTGATGGTGATGATGATGGTGATGGTGGTGGTGATGGTGGAGATGATGATGATAATAGTGGTGATGGTGGTGATCATGGTTATGATGGTGGTGGTGATGGTGGTGATGATGATGATGATGGTTGTAGTGATGGAGGTGATGATGGTGGGATGGGTGGATGATGGTGATGATGTTAGTGGTGATGGTGGTGATGATGGTGATGATGGTAGTTGATGATGGTGATGATGATGATGATGGCGGTGATGGTGGCAGATGATGATGGTGATAATAAAGACTCACTGAGTGAGCAAGCGGAACAATAGGAGAACATTGACAGTTTAGAAGACTGGAGGTCATAGGCAGTATGAAATACAGAGTAAGACAGTTCCAGAGTTGACCTATTATATACAAGAAGGACTGGGAGTAAAGGTTAGCTCTTGCATCAGAGATCTGGTGAGAAAAGGGATGAGAGTTTGCTACTAGACGGGTGCTACGTGTCCGCCCAAATGAAGAAGGTGGGAGTGAGGGGGTGCAAACAGACAGTTATGAAGATCAAAGTGACTATTAAGGTAGCAATAGAAAGGTAAAAATACTCAACAGTGCAGAGGAGAGACAGAGGTTGAAGAGGGAACCAGTGAGAGGGAGAGAGTTAATGAGACGAAATTCCTTTTGATTCCACTTTGTTGAGAGGAGCTGTATGTGGAAAGCCTCCCCATACATGTGAAAGCTGTACGTGACAAACAGACGAATAAAACCCCTGTATAAAATCAACAACTGTACAAGGGTAAAGGAGGGCATGGAGCCAGCTTAGCATACCTAATCGCTTACAAATGTAAATTTTACAAGAGAGGGTAGTATGGATCTTTCGAAGCTAAATCCCGAGACTAGAAACCCCACGGTATGTCAAAGGAAGTGATGAAAAATTGAGATGAATATTGTTAAAAAGGTAAGACATACTCCTGCGGATTATTTTGACGGGTTGGCAGTGGTAAGAACTGGGTTTTTGACGCATTAAAAACAAGATTACTTTCACCCCAATCAGAGATATAAGCCAAGGTTTTCAGACATGAGGTGTGCCATGGCCTCGTCCCGTGTTTGCAGAAGTAACTGCTAAGACGGACACTGCAGGAATGCAGATGGAAAGGTGAAGGGTGGAGTCATCTGTGTATGAGTGGATAAGGTTAGATGTACAGCTTAGAAAGTCATTGATGAATAGGAGGAGAGTTGGTGATAAGACAAAGTCCTGAGTGGAGCACCACAAGAAAGAGAAGGATCACAAGGCGTCGGGTTCCACAACAATAGCTGATAGAACGACAAGAGAGGAAGCTAGAAGAGATGAAGGCACACACAGAAGGATGGCAATCGTAAGAGGACGGTTCGGAAATTAAAGATTTATGCCAAACTCGATCGAAATCTTTTGAGATGTCAAGTGCAATGGCAAAGCTTTCAGCCAAAGTCACGAACGGATGATACCCCGAATGGAAGGTGAGAGAAGATGGCAAGTGAAACGTCCCTGGCGGAACCCATACTGATGATCAGAAAGAAGGATTTTAACAAGAGGGACCCCATCAGGCTTATGCATCTTGTTAGTAATGTAGCTAGTGAGGACAGAAAGTATATCAACTGAAGAAATATCAGTACCAGTCATGAGGAAGTCAGAGGTGGTGAAGAGAGGAGGAGCAGCACCAGAATCATCTAGGGTGGAACTGGATGAGAGTGTTTGAGCACAGAATTCTGTGGCTCTTCAGTAGACGAAACAACTACAGAGTCACCAGCGGAGAAAAAAGGAGTGGGAAGATGGATGAATTACAGTTGTTAGAAAGGTATTTGGTAAGGTGGCTGGAAGGAGTGAGAAGAATCTGAGTCAGGAAAGTTCAGAGCATTTTGTAAGGAGTGAAATTATTCTTAGCAGAGTGGAGAACAGACTAAGCACAATTCCAAGACAGAGGATGTAATACAGGCGAGATTCATCGTGTGTTAACTCCAGTACCTTTACTGTGGAGGCCTTCTCCCTTGTTGCTTGGACAGCATTAGAACAAGCGTGTTAGAAATATTTTTTTCTTTTTTCAATAGTCCAAAAGATTAAAAGAAAAGGGAATGTCTGCTTCCATGCCCGAGGGAACAACTCTGTCCATAATGTGCAAGGCAAACTCAGATGGCTCTCGGCCATGGAAGCAATAATCATTCTAGGGGAAAATCATAGAAGGTACCGCCTGAGGGCACCCAATCAGCAGCTCCAAAAAGTGCCAATGCTCCCTCTTCTTGGGACGGTCACACAGGCCTTACTGGAATGATAGAGACAGATTAGGGTGATAAGATTGTGGTCAGAGGAGCCCAACGGACAGGAAAGATTGACCGAAGTAAGAAGAAAGATTAGTTGTAAGGAAAGGTGGTCAGGGATACAGGTGGGTGTGCTGTGCGAGTACAAGCTGCTCTGTCATTAGGGATAGAAACGATACAGGTTTGTTCACCACGGTGATCAGCTGATTTGTACGAGAGCCAAAGGTGGTGGTGAACATTGAAATTAACAATAATAGAGATTTCAGATAAGGAAGAAATTGACGGAATGTGTTTCCATCTTAAAGTAAGACAGTCAAAGAATTTTTCATGGTCGGTAGAATTAATGAATATGTACACAAGGTATTAGTCTGAGAATGAAAGGCAATAGAAGCGTAAAACCAAAAGCATAGAGAATTCAAGAGGATTTTAAGTTCCAGGAAGAAAACGAAAGAATTAGAGCTTTGTCACATCACTGTCTGCTTGGTTTTGATGTTAATGGAAAGCAAACGGCTAACAAAAAAAAAAACAATCCCGGGAAAAGGTGAAACTACAGAGAAAATGGTGAATTAGAATAACATTTGTTTAATATCCTCCAATTTCATTTTATCTCAAGAGCTACTCGACTCCATCATGTTCCATACCTTATTATGGACACCTGTTACCTAGTAACTTATATCACCTTAAACTGGCCCAGATTTTTGTCCTTTTTTGGAGACATGTTTCACGTAGCTCAGTGGCAGAGGCAAAGACAATGCCACGGCTTGTTACATTGCATTTCTTCGTGGCTAAAATTGCTTCTAAAGGTTAATTTATTAAGCTACAACTCAGCATTCGAATAGCAGACGGTAGATGACAATTTTAGGCCAAGTTACAATAAAAGAGTTTGTTCCTTTTCCTTTGTTCTGTATTACGGAGTGAGGAATAAAGTCTAGAGTGGTAAATGGTAATGATGATGGCAACGACAATGATGATTCATGATGATTCTCTCTCTCTCTCTCTCTCTCTCTCTCTCTCTCTACCTTGGCCCGTGATGTGCCTATTGCTGGCACCTGACAGCACCAGATGACTTAAGGAGGCTCAGAGAACCCTTCATCCTAGCCGAACTGGGGAGGGAGGCTATACACTCGACTCCCAACACATTACCCTCCACGATACGTGATGGGGCCACGTTGGGAGTTGCAGTGATGTAGGAGGACACATACTCTGGATTGAGGGCTGTTGATTATCTGATTTACACGCAGCGTCGCAGAGAATTTGACTCGGGATACTTATATTATGAGAGAACAGGTGGGTGGTGTGGAGATAAACAGACAGCCAAAGATACTGACAGAAGGATAGAGGATGGATTGATGGACAGATTTTATATGTTACACTACACACACACACACACATTGTCACACAAATAGAATGGCATTTAGATGGATAGACAGCATAAACAGGTTGACATGGATACAGACGGAGAGACAGAAATTTACAGGCATAGACAGATAGAAATAGATAGATAGATAGATGAATAACAGATACACAGCGGGATAATTAGAGAGATAGACAAACAAAAAGAAGAAAAAATATAAGCAATCTAACACACAGCTGGTGCTATAAGTGTACTTGCTTTCACAGATGTACAGTGCAACTTTATGATCTGGATAATACATCACAACACCCCTACACCCACAGACAGGTGAGGTAGAGAGAGAGAGAGAGAGAGAGAGAGACAGCTGATGGTATATTGTACCTACGTCCACAGATTTACAAACACTTTATGATCTGGTTACTGCGTCTGCAACACCCCCTACACCCGCCTCATCTCAGACAACCTTATACGCCTTGTGGAGACCGGCATCTTTTCCAGATCTATCAACTGCACACCGGAAGCCTCACAGGAATAAGCTTCCTCCTGTAAGTAGCACCTCTTCCTTAGCGATTTATTTGCAAGATTTATTATTTGCACAACTTGAAGCTTCCTGGGAAAAAATCGCCCAGAATTGGCAGCTCAGTAGCACCACTTTCTCTTAGGGATTGATTTGCAAAATTTCAAATGTAATAAGCGCTCCACACTGAAAGTGTGGAACGTGTTAGCTTAGTGAGCCAGAAAGCAAGTCAGGCAGTGCTGAATATTGTGTCATGCGGCTCATCTTCCTCTGATTTTCCTGACCAGAAAATACTAAGAACTCGAAGTTAGATTACACCAGAAATATTCAGTTACCCTTCCTAAAATTCAACTCTCTCAGCAATACGTCGGAGAAAATACTGCTGCGCTTACTCACGCATAACCTTAGACCGTTACATTCTTAGCGCCGCCGGCATTGTTCACGTTGATCTGCCTTATATAAAATCGTTTCCTCAAGTTACAGAAAAACTGGTTGGGAATTACTGATTGTCTATGAAGAAATAGGAAATAATTGAGGATTTTTATGCGTATTTTAAATTGGTGTCTATCTTGTAACTTTAAAACTGACTGAGATATCCAAAAATGTTCGCTACTGTACCTGTGTAAAGTTTTTCACTCCGACCTATGCCCCATTTTTTTTGCTGATACAATAAATCTTTGGCTCGGGTACATATTTCTGGGAGTCCAAACTGTGACTAAATTTGGTGTTTCCTCGTTCACTTCGCTCGCTCGAACAATTAGCTGCATACAGGTAGTCTCACTGACAAATGTTCGCCTAGATTTGAGAATGGGAAAAGCCATTATTTTGTTCTACAGGAGACTTTGTAACATTTTTTCTTAGTGAATTATCTTACTTTTAGGTAGGTATTTTAGGTGGCAAAGGAAGCATCACAGTTACCTTCATTGAAGCGATATATTTGCAAGACTTAATAGCTGTATGCACGGAAAGTCTCGTTTGAAAAAGCTAGCCCTTGATTTGAGAATGGATAGATGTATTTTTTGTTCTAAAGGAGGGCTTCGTAACACCTCTTCCTAGTAGCGATTTATGTGCAGACTTACTAGCTGTACACGGGAAGTCATACTGGCAGAAGTTGGCCTTCTTGTATCATGGGTCTGATATGTTAATTATGGCACTGATGTTAGTCCTGATTCTCACTGGCGTAAGAACTTTTTCCTAAACGTTTATATTGCACGAAATTTCTCCCCTAATTTTATCTTGCAATTAGCTTACAGATTTTAATTTCGACGTGGTTTACATCGTTAATAGGGAAATAAGTTTTTCATGAAGAAGATGTAACGAAATGTGGAAATTATTGCAACAACAATGAAAAAAATGATCCGTTGTAATTTGCTCATTTTACACTAATGGCGTATGGAGAGGGACGCCTTCACGTGGTGGCAAATTTTCAATATGACTGAGTGGCTCAAGAAACGTCCCTTTCAGTTCCCCCTCCCTCTATCCCCCCAAAAGGAAGATGGCAGAAATCCAGAAGGGTAACCACAGGCTGCAGTCCACTGGGTTAAGGTTCAGATCAGCCCTGGGATTACAACTACTATACTCTTTTTACCTTAACCTGGCTCAGAGTTTCATCCTTTTGCATTTTATTTCACATGGCTGAGAGGAGGACAAAGACATGGCACTTCTTTGTAACTATCATCATATTCTGGTTTTATTGTTACAACTGAGGACTGAAGATGAAGAGATGACAATTTGAGGTCGTTAAAATAAAAGCAATATAGTATTATGCTCCTTTAACTTTAACCTGGCCTAAAAATACCATCTCTCTAACTTTTAAACTGAGTTATGGCAATAGATAAAGACTAGAGAATGATGCTAGTCACGAAGAAGTTCTATGGAAAATACGTCAAACAGTAGCCATGTATTGTCTCATTCTGCCACTGAACTACGAGAAAGAAGCAGCACAAGGGCGAAAATCTGGACCAAATTAAAGTGAAAAGAGCATAACTTTCTCAGACTCTTATGACCCACAGTCAGTTAAACAAAATAATCTAGAGTTACGTGAAATAAAAGTACTAGAGTTGTCCCGGCCATGACAGGGTGAGGGAGACAGGATTAACACATACCTAGAGAAGCATTCGATTTAAAATATGGGAGTTACCGCCTAAAAACATTCTCTACCACTCAGAAATCTTCTCAGTATATGTAAAACTCTGCGGATTCGTGTTGCCCCATTCCACTTAAACTTTTGACACATTAGTAATCGTGGTAGCAATTATTACACAGTTAAGAGTTGTTTTTTCTACAGCTAATGTGTACTTTGGTTGCTTTCATAATAATGTCATAAAAACGATTTTTTTTCTTTTTAAGATGTAGAGATGGAGTGATGAAACAAGAGATAAAACACACACACACACACACACACACACAGACATAAATGCTGTCTTGTGTCTGTGTTTTTATTCATTTTTTGATTCAGTGCTTTTTCTATCCCTATATCTTAACATTATTAAGAATATCTCTGTCTGTCTGTCTGTCTATTCATTTTTTCATCCACACAGGCTCGAGGTGGTGAAGTATTGAACCTAGAACATCTACAAGGTGCCTTCATGGCGCTGGTCCTCGGAGTGGTCGCTTCTGCCATAACCCTCCTCATGGAACTCTCCTATTCAGTCTCTAAATACACAAAAAGCAGGAATTCATTGTTACAAGTGCCTTCGAAAGCACAGAACGATGGTGCTTAATCCGTTGGGATTTGACGCCGTCACAAGAGCACAAAAGTGGACAAAGAAATCCCTCAGTGGACATCAATCTAATCTCTCTCTGTTTGTCTGTCTGTCTGACAGGCAACGATAATAGACATGGAAACACACTAAAAAAAAAAATGGCTGAACATGGGAACAATTATAAATAAATAAATCTATGTTATACGAGAAGAAACGAATCGGACGCCTGTTACTGCTTATTATTATTACTTTTATGATGATGATGATGATGATGATTATTATTATTATTTTTTTATCAGTGTCTCTTGAAGGCTCCCCTAGCTTGTATACTGTGCAGTGTATTTCTCTAACTATAAAATTGACTCTTATGTATTAGTCTAATAAAATAATCGTTTTTTATGTACTTGTCTATGTATCTCTTGAATAAAATAATCAGCTTTATGTGTTTGTCAATAAAATCATCCCTTTTTTTCTTTACTGTTCTCTCGCAGCTCTATTTGTGTGTGTGTGTGTGTGTGTGTGTGTGTGTGTGTGTTTCTCTCTCTCTCTCTCTCTCTCTTACAATGGAACCCCAGACATAGCATACCATTTTTCAAATCAATATCAAGACAGGTTAACCGCTGCGACTCTACATCTTTGACACAGCACTTCTTCATGACTAGCATCACAAATAACCTGCCGAAGGAGTGTTCAAGTCAGTGATCTTTAGTAAGGCAATAAAGACTCCCTAATCAACAACACATGCTGGAGAGGGGCGCTTTCATGTGGTGGCACTGATATGGCCGGGAATTTCTACTGCCTGGTAATAATAAATCCCTCAGATCCATCCCTATCCCCCGAAAGAAGAATGGTGGACTGAAGAAGGAAGTCAGCTTCAGACTGCAGCCCACTGGGTTCACGTTCAGATAAGTTTGCTGTTGCAGCTACTACTATTACTGCTACCATTACTACTACTATTACTACTGCTACTACTACTACTACCATTACTTAAAATTCTGCTACTGTACTACTACTAGTACTACTACTGCTGCTACTACTACTACTACTATTTCTACTACTACTACTACGACCACATGTGCTATTCTACTACTACTTCTGCTATTTCTACTACTACAATTACTATTACTACCCTACCATAAAAATACAACTCCAATAATCTAGTAGTAAATTTACGGTCATAAATAATACAATATTCGTGTTACTCTAACTTGGCCTAAAATTGCCATCTCTCCATCTTGAATACTGAATTGCAACAGAGGAGTAACACTCAGATATGATGATAGTCACGAAGAAGCGCTGTGGAAATAGTATGGAGCGGTGGTATCAAATTCTACCAATGAGCTATGTGAAAGAAGCTGCCAAAGAACGTAAATCTAGGCCAGGTAAATGTAAACGAACGACAGTCACGAAGAAGTGCAAGGGAAAGGATGTGGAATTATGTTGCAAAAGGACGAGAAAAACACATATACTTCTTATCAAAGGTCGTATGAATATGAGAGACACACAGTATCTTGATTCAGCTCAAGACCCACCCCACCCTTGTAAATTCATGTTGCATCACCAAGAAACAAGAAACTAACAACTGCACAACATTGTACAGAGTATTTCAGCAACATCCCCCCTCCTTCACCCAACACTACACTTCACAAACACACTTATAAACACATAACCACCACAGCCAACCAAAACCTCCAGCCAAACAGCCTCCTTCATGAACCACCACCAGACATACACCCCTCAGAAACTACCCTACCCAGAGAGACAAGTACACCCAACCACACTGCGAGGCGGCCACCACCCTTCCCTGCCACAACACCAACACATAATACACCTCACAGATAATCCACTATACCCACAACACACTCACCTTATGCCCCACACTATCACAACACAAAAAAATCCTTCAATAAAAGACCTTTGGGAGAGACCGATTGAAGCAGTTGGTGCCCTACAGTCACTGGGTTCACGTTCAAATAAAGCTACAGAAACGACAATTTTTTTTATTTTTTATGCAAGGAAGAAGGAACGAAAAGCCAGGAGCCCGCAAATAGCTCCCTCCAAGATAAATAAAACAAGATAACAGAGAGTCAAGTTCAAGATCTGTTCATTTCGAGATGCCTGGACACACTGTGTTTTAAAGACCGGAGGTCATATGCAATAGGAAATACAGACAGATGAAGACAGTACCAGAGATGACCTGTTGCATACGTGAAGGACAGGAAGAAACGGTTAACTCCTGCATTTGAGAGTTGGACAGAAAAGGGATGAGAGTTTGTTGATAGACGATTGCAACTAGTGATGCAAAAAAAAAAAAAAAAAAAAATGTTCATGTTTGAAAAAAAATGTATTTTTTTTTTTTTTCTCATTTCATGGTACTAATATTTTATTTTTCTAATACCATTTTCTATGCCAAAAGTTCACATTTTGGGGGTCAGATATTAGTCAAACATTCTGACAGTCCTGGAGATAGTAAAAACACAATAAATATTTCCCCTGTAACCTGTCTGAACTGTGTTGACAAGGTGTTTATGTATCCCAAAATTTGCAAGAAAGTAACCAAGTTTCCTACTCCACGTTAGAGAAGGTAGCAGGGCCAGGAGTCAGGACCAGAACCTCTGACGAGTCTGACCTTCAGGCAAGATAACTTACTGCTTTAAACCTTATAACCACAGTGAAATTTCTTTACTCCTTTTTTTATTCTTCTTCTCAGGACCGTAATTATTTGATAGTACTGCATCAGGTCAAGGCTCAAGCTGTATCAGTTTTTGTACAAAGGACCTCTACAGTAAGTACACATGGTTCTAATTCTATTACACATAAGGTGGATTGGCTTAAGGAACTCTTATATTGCTGTCGTTTCCGGTAATAACCTTTAAAAGAAATATTTTTTGCCTATTCAAAAATACAATTAAAACAATTTTTTCTACTTAAAAAAAAAAAAAAGTTTTTTGTTTAAAAAAACGAACGCGTTTTTCTTCTATTATTATTTTCCTTTGCATCACAAAGTGCAACGCGCCCGCCGTAGTGGTGGAGGGATGCAAACAGACAGTTCAGAGGAGCAGTGGCCATTGAAGTAGCGATAAAAAAGATATTAAGATGCAACAGTGCGGCGAAGAAACAGAAGTTGAAGGAAGGCAGTAAGAGGAGGTGAGTTACTGAGACGAAAAGCCTTTGACTCCACCCTATTGAGTAGAGCTGTATGCAGGGAGCCTTCTCACACATGGGAGTTGTGCTTTACACAGGGTCGAATAAAATCCGTGAATAAATTACAGCTACTATTATCACCACCAACACCACCACTACTACTACCACAACCATAGTCTATCTGCCGTTTCGACAAACATCATCTCTTTTAAGAACAACCCAACTTGAGTAAAGGTTATGTAAACAAGTGTGCTTGGCTGAGAGAAGGAATTAGACCAGGCGTCTGGGATTCGATCCTCTTTGTTTATCTGTTGGTCTATTAGAATCTAGGGCTTGATTTTTGATGCCACTTATTTTATATTTTAATTTTTATTTTGTCCTAAGCCCGTCATCCCAGGGTCGACTGTGAGATCCTTGGACAGTGAGTGAGTGACACCGTGAGTGAGTTAATGTGTGTGTGCGTGTGTGTGTGTGTGTGTGTGTATTCCGAGATTCTAACACGGTGTACATCGTTACAATGGAGAACGAAAAACAGATTTGGAAACAAAACGCCAAGTAAGACGGATAAGAAAAAATTGAGATTCGAGTAGGAGTGAGGAAGTTTGTCAGTTATATGATAGAAGAGGGAGTGGATGTGATTCTCTCTCTCTCTCTCTCTTAGTTTTGAAGATGAAGAGTAAGAGTAGTAGAAATGGGACTGATGAGGAGTGCATATGGGGAGTGTAAGTTGAATAAAATGTTAATTTTAGAGATACATGGAAGAGGTGGAACAAGGAAGTCTATGGGTACATATCAAAATATAGATAACCGTGAAAGATACGGAGTAAGGAAGCTTAATCATCAAAGGGCAAGAGATAGTGCGGCGATAGAACTGATAAGGAATGAATGTGGATTACGTGAACTGGATAAGAAACATGAAGATTATTATATGTTAAAAAAGCCTATTGAGAGTAAACTTAGATGGCATTACTTGTTTATCAAAGATGCTCATTCAAAGTAAAGGATTTCCGAGTAAGTTGTAGAGGAAGGAATATTATGGTTATGATAAAATATAAAGATTCTGATAGATGTATAATAAGGAGGAATACTGAGGAATATTTGGATTGTGTCATTCATTTTATAGAGAGTCATTCAGACTTCCTAATCTCCCTTAACTTTTCTGTGAGGAAACTAACAGCACAATGTTTTCTATTCTTCCATATCCAACTTGTACACACTCACATATATACTTTCATAATCTCTCACTCTCTCTCTCTCTCTCTCTCTCTCTCTCTCTTACACACACACACACACACACACCCACACACACCTTCTCGCATCATTTGTGGGGCTATTTGAAGTTTAATGATAAAGTGTTAGTAAGGATTGGTGGGAGGTGGTGGCTGGGCAGTGTTGTATGGACTGGGTTGGTAGGTCATGTAAGACAGTAGCTAGGTAGGTCAGATTGGTAGGGAGGTCAGGTTAGCAGACTGATGATCTGTTGGTAGGTAGGTAACTTTGAAAGGAACGTTGGTAGGTAGGCTAGGCTGGTAAGTGGGTGGTGCTGATAGAGTGATATATTGGTAAGTAGGTATGGTACGTAGGTATATACTGGTTGTTTGGTTGCTATGGTAGGTAGATTATGTAGCTGGGTAGGTAGGTGGGTACGTCAGGTTGGTAGATATGTAAGTAGGCCAGGTTGGTAAGCAGGGGATGTTGATAGATTGAGGAGATTTGTTGGTAAATAGGCTACGATGGAAGGTTGGCAAGTCGGGTCTGTAGGTAGGCCATGATGAGAGATGTTAATATGATGGTCATTTTGGTTATGTTGGTCGCCCGGTAAATAAGTGGGGGGGGGGGTAAGTAGGAAGGAAAGTAGGTAGGAAGGTTTCGGGAGGTAGGCTTTCTTGATAGGTAGGTCAGTAGGTAGTTGAGGTTAGCAGCTGAATGAGTAGGAAGATGGTAGATGGATAGGTAGATTATGTTGGTAGGTAGGTAGGCAGGCAGAGTTGTAGGTAGGTCAGGCTGGTAGGTAGGTAGGGAGGTAAAAAAAATAGGCAATTAGGTCAGGTTCGTAGGTAGGCCAAGTTGCTAAGTAGACAGGGAGGGAGGCTGATGTGATGGGTAGGTAGATAGATAGATAAGGTAGGTAGGTAAGTAGGTAAGTATGTTAGACTGGTAAATAGGTTAGTAGCTTTGTAAGGAACATTACTAGGTGTACAGGTCATATCTGTAAGTAGGTTGGTAAGCAGGTAGGTAGACAGGGAGTTCAGGCTGGTAGGCAGGCGAGTTGGTACATAGGTCAGGTTGGAAGATAGGTACATAAGTAGGTAAATACAGTGGGCAGGTAGGTACGTAGGTTATGTTAGTAGGAGAGCAGGGCATGTAGGTAGGTAGGTAACTAGGCAGTTCAGTATGTAGGTTGGTGGGTAAGACTTGAATGTAGGCAGGTCATGTTGGTAGGTAGGTGGGTAGGTATGTAGGGCATGGTGTTAGGCAGGGCATGCTGTAAGTAGATCACGCTGGTACTGTAGACAGGTAGGTCATGTTTGTGGGAAGGACATGATGCAGGTAGATGGGTAGGAAGGTACTGTAGGTAGATTAAGTAGGTAAGCATGTAGGTTTTGTTGGGAGGCAGGGCATGTTAGTACTAGGCAAGCAGGTAGGTAGGTAGGTAGGAAGGTAGGTTAGTAGGTATTGATGTAGGACATCGCAATGTTATTAGCAGTTAATACCCAAGTGGTGGCATGTGAGGGTGTGTGCAGTCAATGGGCTTGAGTGTGACTAGGCGATTGTGGTTCGGTCGGTAGAGCTTTCGTCTCGCAGTGCCTGTTATTTGAGTACTGGGTTCGAAGATATAAAGTGAATGTCGGTAATACAAGCTTTCATATGCACACACACACACACACACACACACACACACTTACGACATGGGAGTAAGCAACACAAGATGACTAAATCTGACTGCGTAAAAATTAAGAAAAACAAAGTGAAAGTGGAACTGAGCAAATAGTTAAATGATAAAAAACAAACAAACAAACAAAAAAAGCACTAACTCCAATCTCGCAACACAGGTCCGAAAGTAAATAAAATTAGCTGACGTTACCATGGGCAAAATAAACACAATGAAAAATACCTAATATAATACAAGGTAATGATATTTAGAATATTTACAATGAGATAAAGGAGCACAAGAGAATGAGAAAAACAAGCAACCTGATAATACCCTGAATAATCACACTAAAGGCTGGGAACAAACTTGCCGGATGAAAAAAGTAAAATCATACAAAAAGAGATAGCTAAACTGCACTCAATTGCCACAAATAATAGTAACAATAATACTCGCGATTGGATGCTGATACGAAGTGAAAAGATGTTCAGAAACATAAATAACATACAAAATACTGCTTCTCCTCCCTCTCTGATCTCCAGTCCAAACACTACCCCTACCGACGCCTTCTTTGCCTTATATACTGTACACTCCGGCTGCATTCACGCGTCAACACGCAGGTGGAGGCCAGACGACAAATATACAGAAAAGAGTTAAGCAAATTAACCCTTTTCACACGCATAAGTTAATAAGTTTTGAGGAACATGATGCGCCTGTTTTTCTCCCCTCCCCCCACACGCTGCGCACTCCAAAAATGTGTATTCTTGGCTTATTTTCACCACCCAAACATATTAATTTTGCCACAAAACCCACATATTCCTATTCGTTGAGGTTTGTTCTACACGATAAAAAAAAAAAAAAAACACTATACATACGTCAGAGCTGTGTGAATAAACATTCAAGAGCATGCATTTCACTTCCCAACATCATAAGTCGAATGTTTACTACTCAATTTCTACATGTTATACATCATTGGAAAGAGAATTTTAGTAGCTTTCGAATGCCGGAGGTCCCATTTTGATACGAGGTATGGTGTTCGAGTAATAAGCGAAAAAGTAAAACCCATTTCCGACAGACAACAAATTTTCTTATTCGGGGAGATCTAGTGAAAAACTTTTCATGCCACTGTCATGTTTTTATCATCCTATGCAGAATTTAATTGGCTTTCATTTGAGCCCACAATGGTGATCCTAGGCCTCATAGTTTTCGAGAAAAATACAAAAAAAAGTATGGTGCACCAATGCCGTGTCGTGACTGTAGGGCAGTTTCCTGCCTTCCTCTAAGCTACTGCATGTATTTCACCAATTCTTTGTACACTAGATATGCACACTATATTCATGATTCACTGTCACTATTATTATAGCTGAATACTCACATTTGGTGCAGGGTAGAGGCAGTGCAGTTGATTAGAAACAGTAGCATAATCTTCGGTGGGCCAACGGCTGATAATGACCAGGATTGCTTCACAAACACCAAATTTCCTATTGTAAACACCAAATCTAATCACAACAGTGCCCAAACACTATACACAAGCACTACTGGTATAGTCAAGTGTGTTGAACGGCCGGGACGGGAGAAAGAGTGGATATTTAAATGGACAGAACTGCACAGTACTTTCCCCACTCACAACTCATTTGGTACTGAATAACCTGTCTGATCTCTTGTTGGTATTAGAACCCACAGTTGCCAACTCATTACTCTTGATGAAAAGCAGGGAAGCTATAACGCCTCCAAAAATGACACCAATCGGCCGAAAACTTTTCCTCTGACGAAAGTTTTTATGCTTTAATGATGCCAATAGCACCAACGAGTATATTCGCAGCCACACCCATATGACGACAAATGAGTCATCATGCGCGAAGGGGTTAACCCTATTGCTTGCGGATAAGCTTTTAAGTTTTCCCGGCTCTGACACGCAGGGTTTTCTCCCCTCCCCCCTGCGCTGTGTGCACCAAAAATGTGTATTCTTAACTTATTTTCACCTACCAAACATATTTATTTTGCCACAAAACCCTTATATTCCTATTTGCTGATGTTTGTTCTACACAATAAGCAAAAACACACACCAAAAAAACAAACTATACGTACGTTGGGGTGTTCAGAATAAACATTCAGGATCATAGATTTCACTTCCCAACATCACAAGTCGAATGTTTACAAACCAATCTCTACATGTTATACCATCAATCGAGAGAGAATTTTATTAGCTTTCGAATGGGTCAGGTCCCAGTTTGATACGATGTATGATCCTCAAGTAATAAGCGAGAAAGTAAAACCCATTTTAGACAGAAAACAACTTTGTTATTCGGGGAGTGCGAAGAACTTTCAGTGGCACCCTTATGTTTTTATTTCATCATCCTATGCACAATATCATTTTCTTTCTTCTTAGTAAAGAACGATGATCCTAGGCCTCATAGTTTTTGAGAAAAATGCAAAAACTACAGCATATTTTGCCACACGCTGACCTGCCATCAGCCGTGCTCACTTACGCTGGTTTCCAGTAGCACGCTAACACTTTTATGCTTGGCAGCTTTGCTTTCTTTGGTTTAATACCAACAACTATTTCATATAATTGCTTCTGTTTTGTTTTTAGTTCTCTCAGAAACCACACATGAACACTAAACCTGTTGCTACCAACTGAATCTGAAGCTGTACTTACAGTATTTACCTGTCATTTGCGTTGAGGTAAAAACACTGTATATGTATATGTAAACATATTGATGTAAATAAAGGTTAACAGATAAATAAAAAAAGAATACCATGTACTTCTCCAGTGGCGATGATCTTCCTGCAGGACCACATCGAGGTGAGGAGTTTTGTACTGTGTGTGTGTGTGTGTGTGTAGGTGTGTGTTCTTACCTAATTGTATCTTTACAGGAATGAGTCAAGCTCGTACTGTCCTGTGTCTTAACCCGCAGTGTCCCGTCGACTTACTTCCACGTCCTCACGTTTTGTCACTGCCAATCCCGTTGACGTACTTCAACGTGCTGCAATTGCAAGGTTCATAATTTCCACAATTTTCAAAATTTGCACGAGATTTTCGATTCGCTCACGTACCCAAGCCTCCCCTACCTGCCGCCAGGCGGGCAGCGTCCCAGACCCCACGTGACCTGCGCTCGCCCTTGTCTCGGTAACTCACCTGTTAGCAGTGACCCAGGTCAGACATGGCGCAGAAAGGTCTCTCAGACGACGAAATTGCATCCGCCCTGGAAGCCTTCACTGGAGATAGTGATTCTCCACTTGACGATGATGTGGTGGATCACGATTACGTCCAGCCAGAGGAAGAAATAACAAGCAGTGATGAAGAGGTCCCTTCGCCCCGGAAAAAGCGGTATGTGACATATCGTAAGGCAAGGGAAGGCCAGCCTGCTCCCCAATCACGTGCACGGCTCTCTCTCCATCCTGAATCTGATGAGGACGAGGATGAGGACGATGAGGATGACGGCGGCTTAGGACGTGATATCGCCTCGTGGTTGGGTAAAGAAAAAATTCACCCCGAGGATCAGAAGGTGGGGCGAGAAGACATATCAGGTATGGTGCAAGTCTTTTGTCTGGGGAAGTGGAAAGTGGTGTGGTGGGAGTGCTGGGTGAAAGGGAAAGTGGTGTGGTGGCAGCGTGGGGTGAAAGCGAAAGTGGTG
Source organism: Coenobita brevimanus (assembly GCF_032717465.1). Taxonomy (NCBI): domain Eukaryota; kingdom Metazoa; phylum Arthropoda; class Malacostraca; order Decapoda; family Coenobitidae; genus Coenobita; species Coenobita brevimanus. The sequence continues at coordinate 23,006 of NW_027641853.1, read as the reverse complement.
TGGTGGGAGTGCGGGGTGAAGGGGAAAGTGGTGTGAGGGAGGCAGCACGAGCACGTGGCGCACGTAGGCCTAGGGGAGAGGAGGTGGAGCCACTCCCCAGCACATCTTTCGCCCCACAATATTCCCAAACTTCCTCCCCACAGCCCCAGGATGTGAGGAAAGGAAGGAAAGGGAAGGGAAAGGGTAAAGGAAAAGGGAGAGGGAAGAGAAGTGCGAGTGATGAGAGGCGCCGCTCTCCACCTCCCCAACCACCCCCACCACCCACACCACCCCACCCAGACAAAGGGGACGATGGGGACGTGGCTGGAGACGGTGGTGTCTCATGGAACTGGGAAGATGGGAGTAATTTTACTCCCATCATTCACCCTTTCACTGAGGAGTGGCGGTCTGGTTGCACGGCTCAAGGTGTGCATGCGGGTTCCTCTAGGGTGGATTTTTTCCACTTGTTCTTTGGGGAGGTGTTTGTGGGGCGCATAGTGGAACAGACCAATATATTTTCACGAACACAGCGCCGTGAAAGTGAACGTTTGGGAACCACGAGCAGGCATTCCCAACAATATGACTATCCCGTGACAATTTCAGAGATGTTCTTATTTTTTGCCCTGGTTCTCTTGATGGGTGTGGTACGAAAAAACCAAATTCCTGCCTACTGGACAACTGACCCAATGATCCTCACACCTTTCTTTGGAAAGGTGATGAGTCGTAACAGATTTCAGCATATTCTCGGCCGCCTCCACTTTTCTGATGCAGAAGATCCAGCCAATGCAAATAACACAGATAAAATGAGGAGAATTAGGCTGGTATTTGATCATTTACGGGAAATGTTCCACTCCTCATTTTATCCTTACAGAGACCTCGTCATAGACAAGAGTCTTGTGTTGTGGAGAGGCAATATTTCCTTTCAGCAGTACATACCCAGCAAGAGACACCGTTTCGGGTTCAAGATCTTTGTTATGTGTGACTGTAAGACTGGTTATGTGCAAGACACAGTCTTGTACACGGGCGCACAGACAGATATAACAGAAGATCGTAGTATAGGGCTCTCTGGAGCCGTGGTGAAGACAATGATAGAGGAGTACCTTCATCATGGTCATGTGTTGTACCTGGACAACTGGTACACTAGCCCTCTTCTCGCTAGGTTCCTCCACCAACACGACACCGGAGTCTGTGGTACAGTCAAGAGAAACCGTCGCCATATGGTCAAGATAGGGAGGAAACTTGACAAGAACGAGGTGGTTTTCTTCCAGGCTAATAACATCCTTGCCACCCTGTGGAACCACAACAGGAAAGTTTGCCTCCTATCAACTGTTCACAGCCCCCTGATGCACCGCACAGACTCCGTGGATCATCGTAGCGAGAGGAGGCGCAACGTCTGGAGACCCCGAGTCTGTACTGGACTATAATCTGAACATGAGGCAAGTGGATCAGTCAGACTCGATGATTTCCAGTGTTGACTGTGCCAGGACCACGATGAAGTGGTACAAGAAACTCTTTTTCCACTTGCTCGACATCACGGTCCTGAACGCACACTACCTGCACGCCATGACCACCGGAGTATCCGAGACCTTTGAGGGGTTTGTGAGGGAGCTGGCACGTGAAATAATCGCCAAGCATGCCCAGGACAGACCCACACACCGCACCCGCACCCCCATGGCTGCCCAGACTCCCCTACGCCTCGCAGGACGCCACTATCCTAGCACAATCCCTTCCGACCCAAACCGTCGTAAACCCCTGCGCCGCTGCCATGTATGCAAGCACTCGACAGTCAGACCATCCACTCATAGAAAAGACACAAGGTACGAGTGTGTCGAGTGTAATGTTGCTTTGTGCCTTCAGCCATGTTTCAAAGAGTACCATAACTTCCTACACTACTGAAACTGTGTGGGATGGCGATATGATGCTCATTATAATGGTACGGCCAGTCAGTAGGTGCTAAGTCATATATAAAGTTGAAACGGGTGTAATGTTTTCAGGAAAGTAATGTATAAATTGAGAAACAGTGTAAGTTGAAAGAAGTGATATCAAAACTACACCCACTGTGTAAATCTGCGAAAATATGACGCTCAGTATAACACTCTGGTCAGCAAATATGTGATAGCAAGAATATGAAGTGGAAACGGGTGTAATGTTAGGATGAAAAAATGTATAAGTTGAAAAATAGTGTAAGTTGTAATAATTGATGTCACGAGTACACCCACTGTGTAAATCTGCGAAAATATTACGCTTAGTAGAACATTCTGGTCAGTATGTGATAGGAATTATATAAAGTGGAAAAGGTTGTAATGTTAGTAATAAGGTAATTTATAAGTTGAATACTAGTGTAAGATGAAACAAATGATAGCGCGATAACACTCACTGTGTAAGTACGCGATAATATGACGCTCAGTAGAATCGTAAGGTCTGAAATTATGTGATATCAATTATATCAAGTGTAAACATGTGCAATGTTAGTGGAGAATTATTATATAAGTAAAAAAATAGGTTGTAAGTTGAAATAGTAGTCATAGCGACTTCACCGTCTGTGTTATTATGCACTATTATTACGCTAAATATTTACGTAAGGCCTGAAACTATCTCAAAACAGTTCTCTAAAGTGGAAAAGTGTATAATGTTATTAGGAAAATATTATGTAAGTAGAAAAAACACAATATGAGTTGAAACAACAGTCACAGCGAGTTCACTCACTACGTAAATAAGCGCTAACATTACGCTAAATGTTATCGAAAGGCCTGTGAATACGTAAAAACAGTTCAATAAAATGTAAAATGGTATAATGTTACTGTAGATGTATTATGTAAGTAGAAAAAATTATATGTATCATGATTCAGGAATGTTAGCGATTCATCGTGACCAGTCTGCCCGATTTCGCTCGTTTCGCACGATGGTACAATGCTTATTTCAGCTCTATTTTTGTATAAAATCCAATTCACTCTTTTATCACATGTTTTTATGTTTGTAATAAATACATATCTACTTACTTTCATTGGTTTTCCAGACTTATAATACCATAGAAAACGTTAGAAGCTCAGACCACCTACAGAGAACACGGTACCAGGTGTGACGAAGGTGTACCTGTTTAGAGCACTTATGGACCCCGGGGAACAATTTCTTCTTGACTGACCATTGTTTCTGACCAAAAGCGAAAGTTTTAGCAAAAAAAATTTGGGTCCAAAAATGGTCGGGATTGGGGGGTACCAGTGGTGAAAAAGTGGTCGGGACAGGGCAGGTTAAACCATTTTTATCGTACATATCCCTAAATTTGTGAATTGTTTTGTCACACACTATTTCATTCGGTAGTGCATTCCATTGATCAATTGCTCTGTTTGGGAAACTGAATTTCCTTACGTCTTTATCACCTCTCTTCTTATGCAGTTTTTTGCAGTGTCCTCTTGCTGATGCTTCTCCATATGTTAAGTAATCATTTATGTCTATTTTCTCCTTTCCTGATATGCACTTATATAGCATTAACATGTCACCTCTTTTCCTTCTCTCCTGTAGTGTTGGTAGATTCAGTTTATTTAGTCTTTCTTCGTAGCTTAGGTCCCTTAAGCTTGGTATCCATCTTGTAGCGGCCCTTTGAACTTTTTCAATCTTGTCTATATGCTTTTTGAGATGAGGACTCCAGACTACTGATGCATATTCCAGGGTTGGTTTAATGAATGATGTTATTATCCTTCTTAGCATGTCTTCATTTATGTATGTGAATGCTATTCTCATATTTCCAAGCAGTGTATACATGTTCCGTACCTTCTCGCTGATGCGGTCAGCCGGAGATAGTCTGTTATTGATAATCACACCTAGGTCTTTCTCTCTTTCTGATGTGTATAGGGTTTTATTTCCTAACCTATAATCCCAATCAGGTCTTTTTCCACTTTTACCAGACTTGATTACATGACACTTGTCCACATTGAATTCCATTTGCCATGTATTACTCCATTCATGAAGTTTATTTAATTCTTCTTGTAGCTACCTACAAGAGTCTGTGCTAGTAATTCTCCTTTGTATTCTTGCATCATCTGCAAACATATTCAGATAGCTCTCATTTCCAGTGTTACTGTTTATATCATTTATATACACTAAAAACATGATTGGTGCCAGCACTGAACCCTGTGGTACTCCTCTAGTCACTTCTTTCCATGATGAGTAGTTTCCTCTTAGTACTGTCCTCATTTCTCTTTCTACGAGAAAGTCTTGCATCCAACAAAACAGTTTGCCTCGAATTCCTCCTTGATGGTACAGTTTCCATAAAAGTCTTTGGTGTGGTACTGTGTCAAAAGCTTTCTTGAAATCTAAATAGATACTGTCCACCCATCCTTCCCTTTCCTGTATTGTGTTTGTTACTCTGTCATAGTAGCTCAACAGATTAGTAACACATGATTTTCCTTTTCTGAAACCAAACTGTCTTTCTGTTATCATACTGTGTTCTTTAAGATGATTTACCCAAGCTTTTCTTATAAGTTTTTCTAATACCTTGCTTACAACACTGGTCAGTGATACTGGTCGGTAGTTGAGAGGATTCTGTCCATTTCCTTTCTTGAATAAGGGGACAATATTTGCTTTTTTCCAAATATCAGGTAGTTTACCTTGACTCAAGGATTTCTTGAAAATTAAAAATAATGGTTTACTTAACTCCTTTGCACATTCTCGTAATACCCAACATGAAATTTCATCAGGACCACTTGCTTTTCCTCTGTCTAATCTACTTAACTCCTCCTGTATTACTTTTTCTGCTATTTGTATATCTGGTAGTATGTGTGGACATGCGTGTTCCACATAGTCCCTCTCAAAATTTTTTTCTTCTGTAAAAACTAATTGGAAATTCTTATTTAGTGCTTCACAAATATCTTTCTCTTGTGTATAAGTGATTCCCTCGTCTGTAATGGATTGTATTATATCTTTTACTTTGGTTTTGCTTCTGATATAGCTGTAAAACAGCTTTGGTTGATCACTACTTTTATTTATTATATCCTCCTCAAACTGTTTTTGGGCTTCCCTCCTTATTCTTGTATAGTCGTTTCTTGCCTGTTTGTATTATACGCCCTTTCACTATTGTGTCTTCTGTATCTATTCCACAACAAATCTCTTCTTTCTTTTGATTTTTTACATTCCGTATTGAACCATTTCTGTATTTTCTTATCTGCTTCTCTGTGCTGTGGGATGTACTTCTGGACTCCTAGTTCATAAAATTCATAAAATTTTTATATACAGCATTTAAATCTTGTCCTCTAAGCTCATTTTCCCAATCAACTTTTTAAGAAATACTTCTTTAGGTCTTGATAATTTCCCTTTTTATAGTTTAGGCTCTTTTTGTAACTGTCATTGCTGTTTACTATGTCACACGCTATCCTGAAGCTATAATTTAGTACTGCATGATCGCTTTTACTGAGTGGAGGGTGATATATTAAACTGTCAATATCATTTTCTTGCCTAGTAAATATTAGATCTAGCACTGAAGGTACATCAAGTCCTCTTTTTCTGGTGGTTTCCCTCACATGTTGCGTTAAGAAAAACTCTTGTACGAGATCCAGGAGCTTTTGGTCCCAACAGCTTTCTTGGCTATTTATATCTAGAGTATTCCAATTTATATTTGTATTGAAGTCCCCAGTTAGTATAATTCTTTCCGATTTCTCTTCCATTTTATGTAGCAATGATCTTATACTTTGAATTGTGCTCTCTGCCAGGTCCTCATATTCGTCTCTTTCCCATGTGTCTGATCTGGGTGGCATGTACAAATTGGCTACAATTACTTTACCTTCAGATGTGTCGATCTCTACTGCAATCAGTTCTACTTGTGATGGTATATCTAGTTTTATTTCCTTGACTTTTAGATTTTTCTTAGTTAATATTATAATTCCTCCTTTTTTTAAATTTCTGTCTCTTCTCATTATATTTTATTCCTCTAAGTTTAGTATGTCATTGGATATCCTTGGTGTTAATTTTGTCTCAGTTAGGCATATTATTTGTGGTTCATTTTCTCTGACATAATCATTCATCTCTAGTAATTTAGATACCATTCCATCCACATTTGAGTACATCAACTTTATCATCTTGTTTATATACTTGTCATGACATGGTTCTACTACCTTCCTCCTTTTTCTTCCATCTTGTTTGTGTACCACTTTCGTACCTGCAAGCCTAATACTTTGTAAAAAAATTTCTTCTCTTCTGATCTTCCCTCATTTTTTGTTTTTGCTTCCTCCCTTTTCTCTTTCAGTAATTCCAGTTCCTCTTGTGTTAGGCATCGTTTTATCCATACATTTTTGAACTCCTCTTTTTCCATAAGATTCTTTGCATTTTTTAGTATCTCTTCCACAGTGTTTACACTCTGGAAAGTCACCTTTAGAGGTCTTGTCTTGCTTTTCTCGTATTTCCCTAACCTTTTGTGTTCCTCTATGTCTTTACTACAGATTTCCTCTGATACTTCTTTCAGTATGTGTGTTTGTGTGTGTGTGTGTGTGCTCCACTAGTGAAGGTCTCGCTCAGTATGGTACCAGCCGAAACAATCACCCATGCAAAGCGGCACATCATATACAGGACACATGTTACTTGTGTCGTTCCTCCTCCCCAGCTTGAAGCACAAGGCACATCTGAGCCTCTTCTTTTCAGGGATCCTCGCCCGGTGGTGGCCAAGAGTGCAATCCAACCTCACGTCAGCATCGATGACCCAGCAATGCTTGCTTGGATGCCCTCGTGCTCTGTGGTCCTGTCGTGCGGGAGCTGCAGGCCCAGGCACGGGGTCTCCCGACAGACCAGCAAATGGAGGTGGTGGTTGTTCTTGCACCCCTAATGGGCCTAATGCAGATGGTGCTGATGGTGATAGTGGTACCTGTGATGGCCATGCTTCTGGTGGTAATGGTGTGGGGTCTCCTGCAGGCTGTGCTGATGCTGGTGGTGGCTGGGCCAGTCCTGGTGCTGGTGATTGTGCCTGTTGGGTGCCAGTTGATGCTGGTGCTGGCCGCCAAGTAGGTAGGTCTGGGGCGTGGTGGAGTGTTTGCCCAGATGCGGCCCAGTCCTCTTCATGGAACTGCAGAAGATCTAGATGATCTTCTCCAATAATTCCAGAAGGATTACTTGTGCACATCAGTACTTCTTATACAAGGCAAACGCGTTGAACAGTGCCATTTAGATGAAGTAGAAAGTGTTCTTCTTCGTCCACTTGACAGTTTGGCATTGGATGCAGTAGTACTGGACCATCTGATCGAAATGATCCATCCCACCCATATACCTTTTGTACTCCACAGTGATGGGCTTGTGAACGACCCTCTCCACATAGGTTGTCAGCCCGTCATTACCTTGCACCTTTCCTCGAACCATCTTCGGAATGGTGTCTGAAGAGTGGAAGGTGGACACAATGTTCACAATGTGCGTGTCCCTCCATAGTAGGACTAGCACATTGTCCTTGTGCCTGTATGCCATGCCCCCTCAGTCAGGCTCTTAGCCTTGGCAATGGCCTGCAGCTGGCATGGCACTCCTCTAGGCAGCCGTATGGTCCCACACACAAAATCATGCAGTGAAGAGTCATTTGCACAAGGCTACAGAATTGTAATAGTTGTCCATGAACAACTTATAGCCCTGGTCCTTCAACAGTTCCACAAGGCCGAACACGGTGTTCTGGAGGGTACGCTACACCCCTGTTTAGTCCTCCAGGTTCCAGATGTAGCCTGAGGATGACTCAGCCAGCATCTACATCTTGATGGCATACTTACTGGACTTCTGGGGGTTGTAGATGCGGAAGGACAGCCAGCCCTTCCACCCCAGAGAGCCTTCATCCACGCTAAGCTGCTCCTCGGGTAGATATACTGACTGGAACTGCTGAAGGAGGTACTCCACGATCGTGCGAATGCAGATGAGCCGATCTTGGTTGTCCCAGGGCATGGCATGTTGAAGGAGTGGAAGTGCTTCAGGATGGCGCTGAGCGCCTTCCATTAATCACCCGCTGGACCCTAGGGTAGTCATGCAGCTCGGAGCTCCTCCAGTAATGCCTGATGATCGGCATGTGCACGACCCCCATGAAAAGGTATAACCCCAGGAACTTGGCCATCTCCTCTTCATTGCAGGAGAACCAGGCATCCAGCTGAGTCCCCACGAATGTGACATACTGGTTGGTCTCCACAGTGAGGTATGACAACAACTCCCACGTGAAGAGCTGGAAAAACTGTAGGGGAGTTGTTGGAATATCCACCTTTATCCCCGGGGAGCCAGTCAATGGCTCATGGTTCAACGTGAACGGGCCACTGCTCCACCCAGGATCCTCTTCATCGGTGGTGGTGGCTGTGGCGAGTTGGCCAGTCAACACCCTTTGGCCTGCCCTCTGACCCCTTGGACGTCCCCTGTATTCAGGCAGCGGACCATGATGCCCTTGTCTAGGAGTGGACGCCTCGGACGAGAACGAGATAGAGGGCTCTGGGGACACCAGTCTCCTCGGCCTCACTGGCGAGGATGTCGCCGTAGCATCCTGCATGGCAGAAGCGGGTGCAGGGGCCATCACAACGAATGATGGCCTGGTTTATGGTGACACTGGCTTGCCAAGGGGGGCAGAGGGGTCTGGAGATTGGGAGCAGACGAAGAGAGCAGTGGGACCGGCAGGTCCTAGAGGTGAGGAGGGTTGTCCGATGAAGCCAGTTGATGATGGTGGTGTGGTCTCCCTCAGAGGAAGGCGGCGGGGCAGTTTCACTTGCTGACCGAATGGCGTTAGCTCAACCTCCTCCACCCCAGAACGGTCGTTCTCAATGTCGCTCTCCAACGCTACCTCCTTGAGGATCTGATGCCACTTGTGTGGTGCCAACCCGCATTTCATTTCTGCAAGACTGCTGTCGTTGCAAGCCAGATGGAGAATAAATTGTGTCTGAGGGATTGTAGACCCTGTGGCAGTCAAATGCTGTGGTAGGAGTGTCAGCTGAAATAAAGGAGTCAAGATATGTTATTCACAGCCAGCCAAGAACTTGGCTCAACATTGGTACAATGCAAGGGTTCATGATATACAGTACGTGTATGTCCTTGGAAAGCATTGTCTTCTACACCTGACTTAGCACACAGGTAGGGGCCACTAGCACGTGGTTACCCCTTTCATTTTCTTTGGACATTACACATAACCAAATCTATCATTTTTATAAGGTACACAGTACATTTCACCAGCAACATGTAAGTGGAAGTGTTCCGTAGGGCGTTACCTGTGCGCTAAGGTGTAGCAGACGGTGAGTCTCTTACGAGAATACGCTGCAGTAGGTCAGTCTGTAACTGTCTTTACACATAAAACATAGCCATATATATCAGTATATGGGAAACACAGTAGATTTCACCAATATATATATCTATATATATATATATATATATATATAATATATATATATATATATATATATATATATATATAATATATATATATATATATATATAATATACATATATATATATATATATATATATATATATATATGTGTGTGTGTGTGTGTGTGTGTAAATGTACGTGTTCCAAATCTCTCTTTGCATTTCGCTACCTTTGTGCTAGCTCAGGTGTACGACACACAGTCTTCCTTACGATCAATTGGCTCACTTTTTCACTGTCTTTTCACATAAAACATAGCCAATTATAACAGTACATGGGAAACAGTAGTTTTCACCAAAGAAAAAAAAAAATACATGTAAATGCATGTGTTCCAAACCTCGCGTTGCATTTCGTTACCTTTGTGCTAGCTCAGGTGTACGACACACACTCTTCCTTACGAGGACATGGCTCACTTTTTCACTGTCTTTTCACATAAAATATAGCCAACTATATCAGTACATGGGAAACACAGTAGATTTCACCAAGAAAAAAGAACATATATATGTAACCCTTCAAAGCCCATTCATTTATTTTTGAAGCAATCTTTTCGAAAATTTGATATGTTACTTAGAAAGGAATTGCAAGACACTTTTACTGGTATGACTTTTTTTTGTAAGAGCCATAGTTTAGCTAGAAAATGGGTGTCACCTACGGGGGACACTGGGCTTTTGCCGGAGCAACTTGATGTGGAGAATGCTTTATCCCATCCATTACATATGAAATGATATTTGTTTGCATAGTTTACATAACTTTTGTTATTAGTAGGCATGATAAATGGAATAAAATGCATTATAAGTGCTTACTGAAGATTTATTTTTCAATATTTGTTCATGATGCCATACATTTCTACTGAAAATATTAATTATAAAACAGTAACGACTATAAGTATCTAAACTATGCCAAAAGAGAAAAAGATTTCCTTCTGGTTGAAATACCAAAGTACTCACATTTCATATCTGCATTCATAATGAATTATTCAATAGATACAAGTATTCTGTATACAGGAAAAAAAAAATCATAATCATGTGATGTCATTTGTCCATAAAAAAAAATACTGTAGGTTCTGAATCAAAGCAAATGAAACTTGACTAAACACATATAAGTAATCAATGTAGAGATAAAAAAAAACAACAACAGTAAACTAGGTTAGTCTATTTGGAATGGAAAACAGTACATTTCACCAGCAACATGTAAGAGGTACTTTGCACTTTTTGCAGATGATTCTGGTATGCCTGACACTCTGCACATCGAGCCTGGTTGCATGAGTCTTGTACATGACCAGTTATATCATCATCATTGCGTACTTTCTGATGCACTCTTTTTTCCCCTCTACCACTACAGTAAGGTGATTTTGTGGGTGGTGACTGGTAAGTTCCAAGGTAACCCTGCACCACTGATCGCCTAAAGTCACAATATGTCATTTTACTAGTAGCACACACTTTATGAATCTGCCACCCATTCTGACAAGCTGCATCAATTCCAAATGCAAGTAGAGGATACCACCATTTCTTTCCTCTAAATGCCACCCTTTGTGAGTCTACATTTTGGTCAAATCGATCCACTCCTCCCATATGCTTATTGTATATGGTCACTACATGTGGGCAGTCAACTTTGATTTTCTGTCTCTTGTTATTCACAGTTGCTATTCTGTCTGCTTTTGTAACAGGCTGACATCCATGACAGTTAGATGCCAAAGTCACAATATTATCATTCCACCTGACAACACTTATATTTTTTGTTGTTCTCATGGTCACTGATCCTCTTGCCTTTTTCTTCATCACTTGTAGACTTTCCAAAGGACACTTCTCAGCTCTGTTCTCTCAGATTGTTCCTGTTCCTTTGTGTCCCAGTTCAGTTAGTTCATCCAGAAGTGGCAGACTAGTGAAAAAGTTGTCAAAATAAAGACTGTAAGACTTGATTGTCTTAGGTAAGTGAGATGTGAGAGACAAAACAACAGAAGCACCAAGTCCTAGCCTCAGTTGATCTGGCAGTGGGGCTGTTTTTGATCCCTGGTATGGTATGAAGTATACCAGATATCCTCCTTGAGTTGCAGATGACCATAATTTATATCCAAATCTAATTGGTTTTGCATGTATATGCAATTTACTGCCATGATGCCCATAATATGGCACCATTGTCTCATCAATAGATATGTTACTAGTTATTACATACTTTGAATTTTTCACAAAACATTCATTCAAATGATCAAAGTAATGTCTCACTTTTCCAAATTTGTCATTATCAGGGAGTTGCTCATTGTCACATGTGTGTAGGTATTTGTGAATCTCAAAAAATCTCCCCCTTCTCATGCTATTTGAAACCAGTTGATTGTGGGTGTCAGATTTTGTCTCCCAAAACATGCGTATGTTTTTTGGAGTTAGATATCCTGTCAATAAAAGGATTCCTATATACACCTTCATCTCACTTTCAGTCACCTGTAGCTCATGGTTTTTCTGAGATGCATATCTATTTGACATATCCACTAATAGCTTCACCAATGACTTGTCAAAGCAGAGTTCAAAACATTCAATAGGCGTCATAAACTCTCCCAGAGTGTCATTCACTTGCACATCTTGCTCAGGTACAGATAATTTAGGGAGTTCTACATTAGCTTTCCACAGTCTGTTTTTTTTCTTGTTCCTTGATTTACATTTATCCTCATTATTCTCATTTGTCCTGTCTCGTGCCTCCCTGACAGCTACTTTTATCTCACATTCTGACACTAAGATGAAGTAAGGTGATTCAGGTTTCCAGAATTTTCATCATCTGAATCATTATCTGTTTCAGCCCCATCTACTGGAGGGAAAATTGTGATTTCCTCTACATCTCTGCCTCTAATTTCTTCATTTGGACCCTGGTTCTCATTGTCTAGTTTCTCTAGTAATTCAACTGCCTCTTCAAGACTCAGACTGAAAATAAAAGAAAAAAACTATGAATAATCTAAATAGCAGTTCAATCAATAATCAACATATAATCAAAGATTACAATATATTCAAGGACATATAAACTGCAAACCATGAAATAAAACCACAGAAAACCATAAAATCATCTGTTGTTACTGGGCACAGGTTTCACAGTATTAGCTTGTGCTCAGTGTCCCCTACAGGTGACAGGCTTTATAAAAGATGATATAGAGTTGATGTCAGTCATCATATGGTTATTTAGGTGGTTTGCTGTAATTTAGCAACTATTTAGGCTGTTCAAAAGAGACACTGAGTGACCATCACTTACCTCTTTACTTTTCTGGTAGCCATAATGAGTAGAGTACTCAATAATTTGGTGAAAAGACTTCAACACTCCCTCTTTCACCTCTTGCTGCAGCTTCATATGTAAACAGTGGGCCACACTGATCATATCAAAGAAAACAGACATGCTTGAGCTCCACAGAAAACCAAAATTTAAGGACAAACTAATAAAGGTTAATAATCCACATCCAGACAAATTTGTGTAACCTACAGGGGACACTGGGCTCTGGAGGGGTAAATGCATGTGTTCCAAACCTCACGTTGCATTTCACTACCTCTGTGCTAGCTCAGGGGTATGCCACACACTCCTCCGTACGAGCACGTGGCTCACTTTTTCACCGTCTTTTCACATAAAACATAATCAAATATATGAGATAAAAAGTATGTTACCTGTCCGATATGGTTTAGAAATGATGTTTCCCTTACCAGAAAACGCTGAAGTGTTTACGATTTTATTTCACAGTACACATAATCAAATCCATTATTTTATGAGACATACTTGATATTTCACAACAACAGTACCTGATCATGCTCTATATGTCACATCTACGATACCTAAGGTATCGCAGACGATATTTTCCGACGAGCACATGGTGCAGTATTTACGTTCATCTACACAAGCATACGATAAACATATCAATTACACTCATGCTTTATTTCACACAGAAAGATACAGAATAAATATAATATGATAAAATCAGAAATCCCTAAAAACCTCCTGTATTTTATCCCCTCCTGACAATGTCGTGCCGTGGCTGTAAGACATACGTGACTCCTGCCCTAGCCAATATTTCATTACGTACACTCGCTGCACTATACTACTTTCTATTGCACAGTAACATCCACCATATATCAGCATAAAACAAGGACATCATCAACACATTGGCAAATATTCCCATCAAGACAACGCCGTGTCATCAGGCGGTTTCCCGCCGCCCTCAGCTAAACGTTTCACCATGTCCTACCTCACTGGCTATTGCACACTATATTCTCCTGATTCACTGTCACTATTATTCAATGGTTCAATACTCACATTGGGTGCAAGGTAGAGGGAGTGTAGTTGTTGGGAACCACCGATAAACAGGGTAGGCCTACCACAACCTTCGTTGGACCAACGGTAGAATTACGGCCACGAATGATTCACAAAAACCTAATTCCCTATTGCAAACACCAAATCTAATCACAATGCTGGCCAAAAAGTAAACACAAGCACTGCTAATATAGTAGAATATGACACGCGTCCCGGTACGGGGTAAATAGAGTAAGATTTAAATGCCCAGCTATGCGCTACCTTCTCCCTCGACATCTGATGCGGAACTAATCACCCTGGCTGGGCTGCCGCCAGCGTTGCCAGATTCCTTTAGCAAAATTATTGTACCACACTGGTCAAAATTATCGTACTGGGAGCAAAATTATCGTACTCTATTTTTTTTTCTCAAAATGGTGCATATATAATACAAATTTACATAAGTAAAATACTGAATAGGGATTAAGTTTGCAATAACATAATACTAATTTAAATAACGTCAATTAATCTATTCTTGAGGTGAAAATTTATTGTATTTGTGCATACTAGAATGCTTATGTCCTCTACTTCACCAAAATAAAACACCTTCATATTATGTACAACTAAGAAAATGGCAGTAAATTAGGAAAGTGTAGGATAATTCAAATAATAGTTAACTCACTCACATTACCAAATGACTCCATTATAGTTTTTGATTAGGACGGCACATACATTTTCTTATGCCTTGCACTGTTTTCATGCATCTTGATGGTTGTCACCTGAGCAGTTATTTCAACATGACAGTTACGACAAAGAGCTTTATAGGGATCTCTTTTCAAAGGCCTCAACCAAGGAAACTGTTTCTCCCACTCTTGTCTGTATTTCTGTTCAAGTCTTGGCTTTTTCTTGATGGCACCAGACCCTTCACCTCTTTCCACACCTTTTCGCTTATCACAATGTTCAGACATGATGATATCACGTTAGTGGAATATGAAAAAAAAGTTCTCAGTCCGCAGCATCAACACGACTATTAAAGTGTAAACAGAGCACTGAGCGTCACGCCGCACGAGCCAGCCGTTTAGCCGTCCTTTTGTTTAGGGGACAGGAACGAGACATGTCCGTGAGATAATAAGGTTGGTTAATACATGTTCATCTAGCACGTACAACTATTTTATTATCAGTCCGTATGTAAGGTTTTCCGATATATTTTAGGTTTGCTCTCAGAAAAAAAAATATTGCAAATTATAAAAGAATATCGTACCATATTTCAAATTATCGTATTATCGCATGACTGCTATTGTACATCGTACACGGGCTAAAATTATTGCACATGTACAATAATTACGTACATCTGGCAACGCTGGCTGCCGTGTGTCTCGGGCCCTGAGATGCCAAGTCATTACTTTTACCGAGACACGCGGGAAATATGACGCATCCAAAAATGACGCCGATCAGCCGAAAACTTTTTCTTTGACATAAGTTTTTACCTTTTTAGGATGACAAATACATCTTCGCGTATAGTCACAGAAACTTCCAAATGACGACAAGTGTGTCATCCCGAGAAAAGGGACTAATCTTTCCCCCATACTCCAAACGTTATAAATAGCGCTGGTGAATACAAATCATTATGTAGCCAGTTTAAGTTCCACCAAAAGTCACTGATATTTAAAACATTTTTAGTCACACCCACGTCGAGAGAGCAAACAGAATTAACTAAAATTATATAAATGTGTACACACTAAACAGGCAACAACATGAGTGAGTGCATGTGCGTAGATGCTAGTGCACACATAGCATCGACGCACACACACACACACACACACACACACACCTAGCGACACGCACGCACTATACATACATGTACAATAATATACAGTACACAAATATATATATATATATATATATATATATATATACATTGTTACACACATAACACTCTGTTCTTGATACTCCCAAACTTTTTTATGTATATATATTTTTTTTAAATTATTCATTTACTTTTAGGTTCACAGGGGCTTTAAGAGATGCAAGGTTTAGATTAACCTCCTTTTCTATGAGATGGTTTTCAAAAAAAAAAAAATGGATGTAATATATATATATATATATATATATATATATATATATATATATATATATATATATATATATATACACACACACACACACACACACACAACAGACATGACGATGAATGGGTTTCATTTCCATTAACCCCTTCTGTACGAGAGGTCTTTCCCAAACTGAAAAAAATCCCTTGGAAATAAAAATAAAAAGTCACAGAAAAAATGAACTCTGCTCGATATTATACATTTTACGTAACAACAAATAGACCGAAAGTTGAACCCCTAAGAATATCTGGCTATTGATATCAGTATAATCCTAAATCTTTAAGACTCTACCGACACTGCATTTGAGATATGCTTCTATAAGACGATTTCATTCAGCTCACAGAACCCCCCCAGTCAAAAGGGTCAACTCTCCACAGAACCCCATAAACCGTATTTCAGAACTTAAGGCTCTGATGACCTATTTTTAGGAGAGATAATTGTAAATGGAGTGGCGTAAATAAAGTTCCCCAAAGTTACGTGAATTGCGGCTAAAATACTGTATGTCGGAGACTGCTATTATTATCCTAAGTAGTAGTAGTAGTAGTAGTAGTAGCAGCAGCAGCAGTTGTTGACTTGTTGCGTTTGTAACTCTATGTTCATCTGAAATGCGAACCCAGTGGACAGCACGCTGACGCTGTCTTCCTCCTGCAGTCCACCATCCTGCTTTTAACGGCTAGGAGGGTACTGAAGTATGTTTGTATTACTGGGCAGTGGACCCTCCCAAGTATATAGGTGTCACCAAGTGAAGGCGTCCCTCTACAGCACCATTATCCTATGCAGGAATGTTACTGCAAGGCCAAACCAAAGAAAATTATGTTATCAGACGATTCAATATATTTTATTTTAATGTTTAAATCTACAATATTAAAAGTAACAGCAGTTTAAAACAGGATCAGCGATAAAAGCTAACGTAGTAAACATAAAAATACACGTCTCAAAATATACTAGGGTGTTCGTCTAAACTCCTTCAGTTTATTTTTATTTTTTTGTTTATTCATTATTTTTTCAGACGTTTAGGGTCAGACTGGGAGAGAATTTTCGAAGTAAAGGGATTACATTTAGTTTTCATTGACCACTTCACTGCTAGAGGTTTTTCCTAATTAGAGAAAATTAATTAAAAAAAAGATTTAAGTCTTGCAAATCTTCCCCCTCATCAGTAAGGCCTGCAATGAACACTGCAACATCTGCTTTGAATATCTCGTTCCAGTTCCACTTGATATGTCCACGACTTGTCCTTCATGCTATACCTGCCCCCAAGCAACCTGTCTTTTAAGCCCTGCCCTTCCTAACCAGCTCTACGGGCGGTGGGTGAGGAGTGGCGGGGCTTAAAGCAACTTGTCTCTTTATCCCCGCCCTTCATCACCAACTCTACGGGTGGTGAGTGAGGATGGGCGGGGCTTAAAAGACAAGTTGCCTGGCGGGAGTCTAACTGTTTATCACTTTATCCTTGTGATGTAGTTATTTCTTATTCTTGCTTGTTCCATATTTTTTTTATTCAGCTTAGGAAAGAAATTAATAAGTGAAGGACTTCTGTAATTCTGCAGCTAATCCCTCCAGTTCGTAAGTTCCCTCTTAAGATGAGTAAAATCTTCTTGAGATACTAGGACTGGGATACAAAGATGCCCTGACCATCAATTCCCTGTCGTAACTTTGATTCTGATTTGCAGGAAGAACAAGGGGGCTGTCGAATCTTCCCCTGTCTCCTATTCTAAATTCATAAATAAATCTTTAACTGTTTTCTGCAGGACGATCAGAAAAAGGAGTGCAAAATCTTCCCTTGTCTAGTTCTTCCTGTAAAAACACACCAAAGTTACGAAGGGAATCGATCGTAAATATGTTCTAGTATCCCATCCTAGGAATAGAAATCATGTCCTCTGGCTGAAGGGATTAATAAGAGAAAGGGAGCTGGGCATATTACATACCATTCTCTTTAACTTCACCTAAAATTGCCATCTTTCCAACTTGAATGTTGAGGTGTAGCAAGAAATTAACATTAAAATATGTTTCTAGTCACGAATAAGTGCTTTGGAGAGGATATACAGCCACATTACTGTATTTTTCTGCCGCTTAGTTACATGAGATAAGCTGCAAGAGGAAGAACATCTGAGCCAAGTTAGAGTAAAAAGAGAGTAGTTCAGAGCTACTGAAGGCTCTGTCAAACCCCTCCATTCCGGAAAATCCCACCCCCTTAGCTGAATAAAAACATCTGGAGACAGCTAGATTAAAGCAGAAAAACATCCTCTACCTAATCATTCCAACAGCTTTGTTCTGAATTTTGTCAAGTTATTTTAATGCAACCTCGTCACATCCATTCCACAAGGGTGAGCAATATTCAAGCTGAGAGTGCACATGACTCATAAATTATAGCTAACTGCTCATCAGTGAAGAAGTTACGGACTCCGTACTATAATCCAAGTCTCTCTGAGGCGGTTTTAACAAGTGATCTGATATGAGAGGTCCAGCTGAGGGCATTGTTAAATGAGACACCGAGAATTTCAATACTTTTGGAGATGGGAATATTAGTAGCATTGAAGGTAATACACGAATCTGGCAATATCTGTCTGTTGGTATATATTTGCTTTTCTCTATCTATATACCTAGGCTGCTTCCCCCAAGGAAAGGGAGGTAGCCGAGACAGGACGGCACACTCGCCATTTACTCATCCATTTAAACACATTCATTCGCATCTTAGCCCCAAAGGGGAGAACGGACAGATCCTCACCGCACCACACCACACAAGGGTCAACTGCGCAATGCAATCAGTGACATCCGCAGCACGGCCCGACAGCAGAACTGGTTTACCCCTGCCACATCATAACAGACCCATCCCCTTACCCGCACCTGACCTGACTAGCTGATCAGACCAAATGCGGGAGAATATCCCCTCAGGGCTGCGTCATCACTTATTCATTCACAATTTCTCTCCATTTATTTCTGTCACGCACAGCCACTCTTCCTTGCTCAACAGACATCCCTCTCGCATCCAGTGCTCTCTTCACACTGTCCATCCATCCTATTCGTGGTCTTCCTCTCAGCCTTACACCTCTCACATCAGATCTAGTTATCTTTTTCACCAATCGCTCATTATCCATTTTCTCCATATGCCTAAACCATCGCAACACCCTCTGCTCAACTCTACGAGCCATCTCCCGAACAACTCCAGTTCTCCATCGCACTTCATCATTTCGCACTCGATCCATACGCTTCACTCCACACATACTCCTCAGACACCTCATCTCCATTACATTCAAGCTTTTCCTCTCTGTTACACCCATATTCCATGTTTCAGCCCCATATAATGCAGTCGGTACCACAACACCCTCATACAGCCTTCTCTTTACATCCATTCTAAGCGAACGACATCTAAATACTTTTTCATTCCTCCCAGCACCTTTCCTACTTCATTTATTCTAAACTTCACTTCTGCATCTATTCTTCCATCCACAGCAACATGTGACCCGAGATATTTAAAACACTCTACCTCCTCAAGCAACTCGCCATTCAAAACTATATTCATCCCCCTACCATCTACCAACCTCGTACACTTCATCACTTTACTCTTATTCTCATTTACTTTCAATTTCCTCCTTTCACACACCCTTCCAAACTCCTCTACCAACTGTCTCAATTTCTCCTCTGAATCAGCCACCAGTGCGGTATCATCTGCAAACAGCAGCTGCTTCAGATTCCACTCTCCACCATCAACATTCACCAGACTCAGATCTCCACCTAAAACTCTTGCATTCACCTCCCTTACAACACCATCCATGTAAATATTAAACAACCAAGGCGACATCACACATCCCTGTTTGCTTTTACTGGCATTAAATGAGACAAGGTTGTTTTGTCCCCATTCACCGATCGTAGATAAGTCTTGATTTATGGAGATGGCTGTATTGAGTTGAGAGTTAGAGATATTAGACTTTGTAAATGGGCGTTTGACTGTGAATGAACTGTGATGTATTGAGTCATCTGCATATGAATGGATGGGATTGTGGGTGACATAAGAGATCAGGACCAGGAACAGGGTTTACGCCAGAAATGATCCCTGTGGCACGCCGGCGTCAATTGAGTGGAAATTGGAATATACATCATCTACTTTTACTCTTATTTTTCTTTTAGCTGAGATATGAGATCAAAGGAACAAAAGATAATAGGCCATAGCAAGGGAGTTTGGACAGCAGGGAACGGTGCCATACTCTGCCAAAAGCTTTAGAAATATCAAGGGCTACTGCATAAGTTTCTCCATTTAGGTCGATTGATGGATGGATGGTATGATTCAGGAGATTGAGTATGCCAATGGTGAATCTTTCGTGGCAAAAACCTTATTGTTTACCACTAATGAAGTTGTTGGATTCAAGATGTTTATTTATATGCTTATTAATTAAAATTTCAATTATTTTACCAACAGAAGATGTGACAGCTATTGGTCTGTAATCAGAGGGGTCAGAGGAACTTCCTTTCATTAGCTTTGGGTAGATATTGGCTTCTTCCCATGAATTAGGGAATGAAGAAGTACGTACGCATAGTCTGAATAATTTAGCTAGAACGGAGGCAGGTTCTGGGGAACACTTTTTCAAAACAATTGACGGAATTCCATCTTGGCCTGGAGCTTTCTTGGCTGGTAAATTGTCTAGGATAGATTTTACATATATTGTCAGTATTTTAAGTGGAACAATTTTAGGAGAGTCAGGTTTTAGTACTGCGACGTTCTGGTTGACTTCCTCTATGGTAGAATTTCTGGCAAATGTACTTGCAAAGATGTTTGCTTTCCCACGCGAATCATTTGTAATGTTGCCATCTCAAGATTTTAGTGGGGGAACGATGATGACTTGTTAAAGTTATTATTGAAAGAATTGAGATTTGACCAGAATATTCTATTGCCATTAGGGTTATTAAGTAGTTTTGATGCTTGTTTTTGAAGAACGTTTGATTTAGCGAGAGCTATTACAGCATTTGCATGGTTTCTAGCAATTTTAAATTGACAGAGTGATTTAGATGCTTTTGATTCTAAGTAAGAGTTATATACTAATGGCTTATGGGCTGTTGCTCTGGCACAATTGCTATCCAACCATTTTGGAGAGTTTGATCTTTTGTTGAACTGTTGACTTGGTATGAATAAATCCATACCAACTGATATCTATCTATCTATCTATTGCCAGACGCCATAATCCCGTAAGGGGTGGCCATTTGACTTTGAGTTATTTGTTTTACGGCGAGGGGCACTAACCCTCCACCAACCCAATTGTTGACACGTAGGGAGCACGTATGGTTTGCTTATATGGTGACCACCCGGCGTTCTAATGGTTTCTTGGCTTACAGAAAACCATTTGGCTTGTCACTCTGCGGGACTTGGTAGAACTGGCATCACTTGAGAAGAAAGACTGCCATGGAATGTCAGCAAGATAATCTCTAAATCCATCCCAGTTTCCCCTATCAAAGTGCCATTGGGTCACGGACAGGTTCAGAATGGGGAGGTTTGGTGGGGGGGGGGGCTAACTAATGAGGCTTTGATGAGATTGTGGTCAGAGGGCCTAAGTGGTGACAGTACTTGTATCCTGCATTGATCTGGATTATTTGTCAGGAATAGATCCAAGAGTTGGGCATTATTGCCAAGATTATATTATTCTGGTTGGTTCCTTTACCAGCTGCTTGAGATTGAACGATTCTGCAAACAGCTCGCACTCTAGACCAGCATCGTCAGTCCTGCCAGAGTGCAATAACCATTCAACATTATGTAGATTAAAGTCACCCAAAATGGTAATTTCGGTGCTAAGGGCAAGGTTAAAGTTACTCAACTGTGTGGATATGGAATCAAATACACTGGGTTCTGAAGAAGCATTGGGGGAGCGATAGACTACATAGATATATTTGGTAATATTTAGATTATTTAGTTTATACAGTAAGTAATCAAAATTAGTTGAAGTTAAGTTTAAAAGTGTCAACTGTATATTGAGATAAGATATAACAACAGGTCCTGCCTTTGTTACGGAAGTTTGTAAGGGGATGGTAACCAGGAAAACAAAATGGGAATATTTCGGTAGAGGGAGAGATTTGTGGTTCTGTGAGGAATAGGGCCAGAGGGGATATGAACTGTAGGAAAAAATGAACTGAGTTTAGATTGGTGCTGAGACCATGGATAATGGTGAAGAATAAGGCCGCACCTACACTTCCCCGCTAACAAGCATGACTGGAAACTGCAACAGTCGCTGCCAACGCAGTTGCTTGATGGCGACCGGGAGGACCCTGTGCCGCCAGCCGTACCCTGCCGGTGGTGGCAATCTGAGATACCACCTCGTTTGCTAGTAATAATACAGCGGCCATTGCTAAAGGGAGTGGGAACAGAAGGTGTGATGTCTTATGTTCATGAAGTGTGGTGTAGACAGTTGCAGTTACAGGTATTAACCCCTCGTGGGCAAATGGGGTCCCTGCAGACCCCTGCATGTTTTTAAAATGTTGCCATTAAGCCATTTTTTACTTTCACAGCCTGGCCTGTCATGACTTTTATTGTAGATGGTTATTTTATATCCTCATAAAATCTGAGCAAAAAATCTCTCACGATTAAGGAGTGACATTGCAATAAATGTCAGCCAAACTTGTGTTTCGTGTGACTAATTTTTTATATATTTTTTCAGATATTTCAGATTATAAACATAAGACAATGTCCATACCAGTAGCAAAGTTTTATGCCTCAATGGCGGTGGCAGAAGCTGACCAAGAAGAAGAAAATTATTCAGATGGTGATTTATCTGTATCCGACGCTGATGATTATGAAGTGCTTGAACGATCGGACAAAGAAATTAGTTTGAGTAGTATTGAGTCTCCTGTGAGTGCTGATGATAATTCTGAAAATGCAAGTGGTGGTAGTAATACAGACGATGCTCATCAAGAGGATAAAACAAGAAATTGTTGTACCAAATTTGAACATTATAGGGATAGTTTTATTTTATGATCATGCTAATTTACTTTACACAGGAACTTGTTATTATTTTCAGAACCTGTTCCAAAAATACTGACAATCAGACATTCAGATAAGTGTAGAATCAGTACTTCCACACTCAAACTTTAATAAAATTGTGATAAAATGAATTTTTTTTGTTAAAAAAAAAAGAAAAAAAAAGAAAAGGGGACACTTGGTGGGTTGGTTCCACGTGCCGTGTCCTGGCCAACATATGTACAAAGTTTAGTAGATATAACTTTATGAATATGGCAGAAATACACCATTAACGTTTGGGGTCCGCCGGGACCACACCAGCCTTTGGTATAACTTGGTAACCCCTTGCCCACGAGGGGTTAAGAGAGTATGCTGGCCTACTCTCTGT
>NW_027641852.1:0-4995 GCF_032717465.1 Coenobita brevimanus | reverse complement strand
GTAAATGAAAGCACTGAAAATGTGCAGCAAAGGGAGATGATCAGGATCAAGTCCTGAGGGCTGGTGAAACGGGACCTCCAGCTCTCCCTATCACCAGCTTACCGTCCACCTCGGGAGTACTGCTATGTTCGACTGGTGCTGCTGTCTTCTCTCTCTCTCTCTCTCTCTCTCTCTCTGTATATACTGTATATATATATATATATATAAATCATTAAAGACCAAGGCGTAGCCATTGTTCACTATTTTTCTGTTGATCTTTTCGAGTTTTCTTACACATTGTTTTACACTATGATTCAGGTTGTAGATAATATGTCCAAGATCCATGTCGTAACTATATTTTATTAATTATTTATTTTCATTTTTCGTAGGACGTTTCGTGTATCCTTACACATCATCAGCGACTGTAATATAGATACAATACACTATAAAACATGACATATACAACATAAACCTATACAATATATATACTGAAATGTACAACAACGACTAATAAAAGTGTAGAGTTACAAGAGTATGGATAAAAGAGACAAACCCTTTAGGTGAAGTCAAGTATGAGCTACAGTTAAAAGTGTATGGATAAAAGAGACAAACCTTATAGGTGTAGTCAGCTATGAGCTACGTGGTTGACTGCGAAGGTTGTATGGGTGAGTGGGTGTTTGTGGCTGTGTAGTGTTGCCAGTTGTGTTATTGTGTGTGTAATGTTCATTTGTAATTGTCGCTGCTTGTGGTTGGGCCTTTGTGTATTTAAACAGTTTGAGGGTACGATCTAGTCCGGTAGTTTGGTTGTTTATGGCCGGCGTGTTTTCACGTATGAGAAGTGCTTCTGCCAGTTGTAGTCTAATGTGGTCATGACATTTTTTTATTATATTAGTATTTTCTATTAGAACTTGTCTGTTTATTGATGTGTGATGTTGAGTCATATGATCTTTTATAGAACCGGATTGTAGGTGCATGGTTAAACGTCTGCCACGTATTGTCGCTATGTTGATGATATCTATGTGGTCGTTAGAGACGAAAACCACCTTAAACAACTAAGAACTGCCATGGAACATAACTCAATATTAAAATTTACTTATGAGATAAGTGCAAACAACAAAATCCCTTTTCTTGATGTATTAATAGAAGAGGAGAATGGTAACTATAAAACCTCCGTATATCGTAAAGCTACGGACTTGGGTAGATGCCTTAATGCTGTGAGTGAGTGTCCGCAGCGGTACCAATTGTCAGTTATCAGGTCATACTTACGTCGTGCTCATAGGAACTGCTCATCGTGGGAACTCTTCCACTCAGAAGTAACTAAATTAAAGCAGATCTTAATTAACAATGGTTATTCCAATCAAATAGTTGACAGAGAAATATGTCAATTTATTTCAAAACAAGTCTCAACCACAAATGTCCAACCGCTTCCCCATACTGTTACCCACAATGTGTATTATGGTAATCACATGTCCCCTGCTTATAAAACGGATGAACGTGTACTTAGAGAGATTGTGACACGTAACACATCATGTGTTATCCCCTCAGACAAGCTCAGTTTAATTATTTACTATAAAAACAGGAAAGTTAGCAACATGATTATGAAAACACAGCTCAACAAACCAACAAACTTCAACATACCAATGTAGTTTATGAATTCACTTGCCCACACGAAGGTTGTAAACTTCGTCACATGAAATATATTGGTATGACCACAACCACACTAAGCAGACGTTTAACTATGCACCTACAATCCGGTTCTATAAAAGATCATATGACTCAACATCACACATCAATAAACAGACAAGTTCTAATAGAAAATACTAATATAATAAAAAAATGTCATGACCACATTAGACTACAACTGGCAGAAGCACTTCTCATACGTGAAAACACGCCGGCCATAAACAACCAAATTACCGGACTAGATCGTACCCTCAAACTGTTTAAATACACAAAGGCCCAACCACAAGCAGCGACAATTACAAATGAACATTACACACACAATAACACAACTGGCAACACTACACAGCCACAAACACCCACTCACCCATACAACCTTCGCAGTCAACCACGTAGCTCATAGCTGACTACACCTATAAGGTTTGTCTCTTTTATCCATACACTTTTAACTGTAGCTCATACTTGACTTCACCTAAAGGGTTTGTCTCTTTTATCCATACTCTTGTAACTCTACACTTTTATTAGTCGTTGTTGTACATTTCAGTATATATATTGTATAGGTTTATGTTGTATATGTCATGTTTTATAGTGTATTGTATCTATATTACAGTCGCTGATGATGTGTAAGGATACACGAAACGTCCTACGAAAAATGAAAATAAATAATTAATAAAATATAGTTACGACATGGATCTTGGACATATTATCTACAACCTGAATCATAGTGTAAAACAATGTGTAAGAAAACTCGAAAAGATCAACAGAAAAATAGTGAACAATGGCTATGCCTTGGTCTTTAATGATTTTTGTATAAAAGAAAACGTTCTGCCTAAATATACTAATATATATATATATATATATATATATATATATATATATATATATATATATATATATATATATATATATATATATATCAGGCCCTTAGCCTTGGAGATCAATTGGGACCCCCCCCCATGCCTAAAGATTCGCTTTCTTACGGACTGTTTTTTTAATATCAGTGCAAAAAGAGTTACTCTCCGTAGTTAAGTTTTGTGCTGCTCTCAGCATCGCTTATACATACACCCAGAGTCCCAGACCCTTCCATAACAAGCATGCAGAAGTCCTTTGACTGCTGTAGTATGGAAGTCCAGATTTAGTAGAAAACGATCCCCACCCCCCCACCCCGTCTTCGAAATGTTTAATGATTATATACGGGCTAGAGAGAGAGAGAGAGAGAGAGAGAGAGAGAGAGATCGTCATCATGCAGACCTTTCCCATCCAAGGGCAGGGTGAGGAGTAGAAATGTCCAAACAGCCTAAATTTGCCCAGTCTAATGGGCCACCCTTCCATTCACTCATCACTCAAGCCCCCGGAATCCTGGCTCTATCGGATACGTAAAAAACATTCAACACGTTCTGTAGCTTCACGTAAACGTATCCGATAGATAGATAGATACTGGGAAGGAGAGGAAGGAGCATTCAGTATTCTGCGTGACATTCTCATATATACAGTAGCATAATTATCTGAGTTACGACTTGGCCTAATATTGCTGAATCATACATAGTATCTGGTTCGTTGATCAACAGACAGGAAAATTTGCTGTAATTACAGTGATTTTACAGACACCTGACTGAAACATCAAGTAAACACTAAGATTGATAAGGGTCATTCACCTTTATCTGGTATAACTTAAATTAAAGAAATAAATCCAATAATGAAATTACTTACAAGTTATCAGAATCAATAAAAGGCCTATCTCTGGGGACATAATTAATCGCTGTAGGCACAGTACTTGTGATGTCGAGTATATTTAGGATACAGTTGTTTATACTAAAATAATACCGTTTTCTACAATACCTTAAAGAAAGAAAATTTCTTAATAGTAACTAAATTACAGATTTCCAAGTTCAGTAACAGAAGTTATAATTAAGTTACAAGACTGTACCATAGGACTGCCATGTTAAAGTGTATGGGATACGGTAGTATAGTGTGCGTTAGTGTGAAGTATTGTGGGACAGAACGAAATAGTGTGGCATAAAGCATTTAGTCTAGCCTGACCAAAATCCCTAACTCTTTCAAGATCAGATGATGTCCAAGTGAAGTCATTCTCGAGGAGTGATGTGACCAGTAACCAAGGAGACTCATTCCAACCTTACAACCAAGAGTCATTATGCAACCACGAAAGTTCAGAAATTAAAGGAATGTCCCAATTCATTACTCAAAAAAGCCTTTCTCAGAGAGACTATATTCCACTTCGTTACAACCTGTAAACCTCTCTGTTAAAGCAGAGGAGATATAAAGGATTTATGGTTTCAAAAAAAGAAAATTGGTCATAAGTCGGCTATCTTGGAATTTTTAAAAATGTCGAAAAGACAGACATCAGCATCCTATATGACCCTATAATCACACAAAATATGAAAAAAAAAAAAAAAAAAATCCAACAACTGGTTTCAGAGATACAGCGTGGAACGGACGGACATGACCTAACCTAAGATTCCACTTCGTGAGAAACGAAGTGGAATAACAAAGCACAGTCGGCCAAATGTAAGCCTCTTGGATCATCTTGCTACTCCCAGACGATTTTGATCAGCTTAGGAGAGACTTCTCGAACTGAAGGAGTTAAAACTAGCCTTGATGAAGCCCTTCTGTAAGAAAGGCCTTTGCTTAGTGAAATTAAGTCGTCTGGCGGTAGCAAGAATAAACAGAGCAGGATGTCAGCCGGATTTACGGGACTGTATAAGTAGGTAGGAGAGAGAGAGAGAGAGAGAGAGAGAGAGAGAGAGAGAGAGAGAATTACATATGGATAAATACATAGATTAATAGAAATAATAACATGGAAGAAGGACAGATAGATACAGACAGACTGATAGAGGGATGTAGAGACAGATAGATAAAGAGATGGATGGATAGAGAGAGACCGGCAGACAGACAGACTGATGGATTGATAGATAGATAGATAGACAGATGCAGGCAGAGACATGGTATTGTTACGCATCCCTATCAGTAAGGATTTTAGTGTTTTTCAGTAGCCCTGTTACCTGTATTTACTCAATTACCTGATTTCTTGGTGTCTTGGTCTGGTGAGGGACGCCTTCATGTGGTGGCACTGATATAACCCGGTAAAGGAGCTGCCCGGGTGTAGATTTCCTCCCTGTACACAATGTTTTCACTACACGCTAAGTTTGATTTTTCTCATCCGTCGAACTTTCTTAGATTTTTTTCCTTTTTCTTTGACCTAACTTAACCTATACTGACCTAGTCCAACCTAACAGATTAAGCTCACTGACTCCCAAACTACCCTAACCTGAGACTAAGATAATAAACCTAATCTAATCTAATCTTTTCCTGATTAAA
>NW_027641851.1:0-15514 GCF_032717465.1 Coenobita brevimanus | reverse complement strand
ATATGGTTAACTGCAATAGCCTCTATTAACACGAAATTAGCAAGAGTAAATTTATCTAAGTCAGCCCTGATAAAATGAGATAACAGATAATACTCAGTGAATGCCAGATAAATTATTACAGATACAAACTGTTATAAAAAATGACTGACATAAAACCCAACATCATTCAAAAACCTCACTAGGCCTAAGAATTAACCTTATGCTACACAGTACAAGAGAAAAAGCAATAACACTTATACTCAAATTACACACAGCTGCTAGATGTTTGGAGATTTCTTGAGCACTCACAATAATAATATCTGTACAGGGGAGGACAGAGATGTGAACAAAATGAGGAGCAGATCTAAGTGGCAATGATGCAGAGACTGAGCTCATTATATAGGGGCCAGGAGAGCTTGATACAACTTGTAAGAAGGACGCGCAAATGAAGCCATGGGGACAAAGAGCTGAAAATCCCGCTCTGAATAACAGAGAGAACTACTTACTCTACTATAACGGTAGAAGAGGGGGGGACTGAGGCAGAACACGCTCGTGATCAAACATGCAGCAACTGTGCGTTAAAATTACACAAAGGATGATGAAATCATAGGCTATGTAACACCTCCCCACAAAGAAAAAAGAAATTTACAAAGGAAATTTCTTATTACTCTTAAACTATCTGTATATGGCATTACAGACCATGCAAAGGTCCTTCCCAATGTTACAAAACATGAGATCTCCCACGCACGCTCAGTCACAGGCACTCGCCAGCATCCCTTCAACAAACCAAACCCACTCATGCACCCAGCCCCTCCGATCTTGTCTATGCAATCTTCCACGCGAGGGAGAGGGTAAGTGTCTGTTTTAGTTATCTGATTAACACGTCTGTAGTCGATGCAAAGCCGCTGTGACCCACCTGGCTTAGGGACCAGAGTGACAGGAGAACTCCACTCGCTCTGACAGGGCTCAATCATCTTGTGGTCCAACAGGTAGCCAAGCTCCTTCTGGATGAGAGGAACTTTCACTGGGTTCACACGGTAAGGAGGCAACTTAATCGGCTTTGCGTCTCCAACACCGTCATCATGCACCAACACAGCGGCCCCCCCTGGAGTGGCACGGAACACCTGCGGGCACTCCCGCAGCAATGCCGAAAACTCCCGCCCCTCCCTGGGAGGCAGATGAGAAAGCTCAGTCTGGAGATCATTGATGATATCAGGATTCCTCCCCAAACCATCACCCAGGCACACACTGCATGGGAGAGCTCCACTTGCAGACTCGGGTGGAACAGCTACAATGCAGACTGGATCACTCTCGTCCCGCCTGTGATATAACTCTAGCATGTTGATGTGACACAGCTGCCTGCTCTTTCCACGATCTGGTGTGGCTGACATCACTGAGCCTCCCCTCCACGAAACCAGGGCCACTAAACTTGGCTTGAAGAGGTTGCCCATGAACTGGTAGCAGAATCAAAACCTGATCTCCTGGCTGAAAGTGGCGTAACCTGGACTTCTTATCATACCAAGTCTTCATCTTCTCCTGAGCAGCTCCTAAATTCTCTCTCGCCAGCTGTAAAGCAGTGGACAGCCGTTCTTTGAACTTCATCACATACTCCAGCAGGTTGACGTCATCTTCCTCCGACAGCCAGCATTCCTTGAGTAACTTAAGGGGTCCTCTTACTTCATGGCCAAACAGTAGTTCAAAAGGTGAGAAGCCCAGTGATTCATTTGGAGATTCTCTTGCAGCAAACACAACGAATGGAAGACCTTTATCCCAGTCTTTCTGATGTTCCAAACAGTATTTCTTGAGCATCGATTTGAGTGTTTGATGATATCTCTCCAACGCTCCTTGGGTCTGGGGATGGTAAGCTGAAGACGTGATCTGGGTGATGCCCAACTCTTTCAGAGACTGCTTGAAAACATTCGACATGAAATTACTTCCCCGGTCTGACTGTACCTCCTTGGGCAGAAGAAACTTTGTGAAGAACCCTAGCATTTCCTTAACCACGTTCTTTGCTGAGATGTTTCTAAGTGGAATGGCTTCAGGATAACGAGTAGCCATATCAATCATGGTCAACACATAAGAAAATCCTGAAGAAGTCTTAGGAAGAGGGCCCACAATATCCACCAACACACGGGTGAAAGGCGCCTCAAAAGGAGGAATGGGAACTAGAGGTGCAACCTTTTCGGTCTGATTACACTTCCCCACAACTTGACAGGTGTGACAAGACTTACAATACCAGGAAACATCCCTGAAGATACCTGGCCAGTAGAAGTGTTTCAAAATGCGTGCCACAGTCTTCCTCACTCCAAGGTGTCCTGCCAAACTGGAATCATGAGCCACTCTAATGATATTCTGCCTACAAACACGAGGGATGACAACTTGATGTACAACCTCCCATTCACAGTCGGCTGATGCTGTTGCGGGTCTCCACTTCCTCATAAGTACTCCTGACTTTACCTAATAACAAGTAGAAGCACCGGCTGACTCTTCTTCACTGTAAGCAGAGTTAGCTAGACCTTTCAACTCAGGGTCAGCAACCTGCAACTCAACCAACTCTTGACGAGACAAATTATCAACACTACGGGGTACTGTCTCATCTGGTGAGTGGTCCAAATTAGCAAGAAAAGTGTCAGCTAGGATAACATCATCATCATCATTATCCTCTAAATCACCAGTAACTTTAGACTTAGCCCTAGTGACAGCACATGCAGGGAACACATCAGGGACATCACAATCCTGGGTCGCAGCCACTGGCTCACCAGACAACTGAGGAACTGGACACACTTGACTTCCACCAATATCATTTCCAAGTAAGAAAGTTACACCTGACATTGGGAGTGTCTCAATCAACCCAACCATAACGGAACCATTAACAAAACCAGACTCTAAATTCACTCTGCACAGAGGGACAGAGAAATA
Source organism: Coenobita brevimanus (assembly GCF_032717465.1). NCBI lineage: Eukaryota > Metazoa > Arthropoda > Malacostraca > Decapoda > Coenobitidae > Coenobita > Coenobita brevimanus. The sequence goes on along the minus strand of NW_027641851.1, from coordinate 12,616 downwards.
ATTATTCCCTACACCTTGTAAGATTACAGTTTCATCAGAGGAATAAACATTAGAGCCTAGAACACTGGTCAGCATAAGGGATTGGCAAGCACCTGTGTCACGATATATTTTAACTGATTTCCTGTCATTACTGTCCAGAGGACTGACAAAACCATCAGACAGGAAATTAGCACATGAACTCTTGGGAGTGTCACCCACGTTACTGCTCAAAAGAGGAGCTCCATCATGAGAATTTAAGTTACCCCTCAAAGCAGGTTCAGTTAACTCAGTTAAAGAATTCTGGGAACTCTCAAGGGTGGACACTAGACCAATTGACTGAATATTTAAAGACTCCTTTTTGTTCACATCACGCTGTCTCCTGAAACATCTCTCCGTAGTATGACCAAGCTTACTACAATAAGTACATTTACTTTTCTGAAATCTAGAGGTGAAGCTGGTATTTACTTCCTGAGAAACATCATCTTTATTCTCTTTCCTGTTACCTGTACTCTGAGTAGAGGCAACGTACTTACTCTCAGCTTTCCCTTTTTCTCTAGAATATCTCTTGTGAGTGAGAACATACTCATCAGCTAAAACTGCAGCATCAGACAAATTATCTATTCTTTTCTCATCAAGATATAGGCTTACATCTTTATAAATACACCTTTTGAAGTCCTCCAGCAAAATCATCTGCTTAAATTTGTCAAAATCAGAATCCACATTCTTAGAATTTAACCACTGCTCTAACAGAAATTCTTTGATTTTTGCATACTCAACATGGGATTGCTTATCTTGCTTGTAAGTTGTCCTAAATTTTACTCTATAGGCTTCAGGAACAAGCTCATAGGCCTTAAGAATCAAGCTCTTAACTACATCATAATTATCAGATTGATCCTGAGGCAAAGATGCATAAGTTACTTGAGCTTTACCGGTGAGAACAGTTTGAAGGAGTACTGGCCAATACTTTTTTGGCCAATTAAAACCTGTAGCTACCCTCTCAAACAACTGAAAATACTTAGTTAAATCAGATTCATTAAAAGGAGGGACAAGTTTAACATTTTTAGCCACATCAAAATCATCAGAGCTAGATGATCCAGTTCCACCTTGTTTCATGCGATACTCATAGTCTGCCTGAATCCTAGCAAGTTCAATTTGTGCCTGAGCCTGTACCTGTGCCTCTTGGATACGAGCATTTGCCTGAAATTCAGCCTTCTTAGCTTTTGCCTCCTGCAGGGCTAGCTGTAACTTAGCTAATTCAATCTGCGTTTGCTCATTTGGAGGAGTTACATTAAACAAGCTTTCATTAATCATGTCAACAATTTGATCTTTAGAATGATGAGAGCGAACAGCAATTCCCAATTGTTGAGCAACAAACTTAAGTTCATTCTTTGTTCTGTTTTCTACATCACACACTGTTTGCACATTTGACAAAAAATCTTTGGCTTCATCAAGTGTAGTAATAGTAGACATCATGAATAAGTAACAGTCACAAAATATCAAGCAATATCCTTATGATAATATCGTGAATATCCTGATATGAGGTCGCCAAATTTATGTTACGGAACAGAGAAAGATAATGTACACTTTAAGTGAGAATGCTAAAAATCACTACTGTCCCGTAACGTTCCAGGTTCAAAACAAAAGAGTTAGGTAAAATTACAAGTTAAAGTTTAATGCTCAAACTAACAACAAAACATTCAGGACTCATAAGGACAATGTAATGGCAAATAAACAGGTTAAATATATGGTTAACTGCAATAGCCTCTATTAACACGAAATTAGCAAGAGTAAATTTATCTAAGTCAGCCCTGATAAAATGAGATAACAGATAATACTCAGTGAATGCCAGATAAATTATTACAGATACAAACTGTTATAAAAAATGACTGACATAAAACCCAACATCATTCAAAAACCTCACTAGGCCTAAGAATTAACCTTATGCTACACAGTACAAGAGAAAAAGCAATAACACTTATACTCAAATTACACACAGCTGCTAGATGTTTGGAGATTTCTTGAGCACTCACAATAATAATATCTGTACAGGGGAGGACAGAGATGTGAACAAAATGAGGAGCAGATCTAAGTGGCAATGATGCAGAGACTGAGCTCATTATATAGGGGCCAGGAGAGCTTGATACAACTTGTAAGAAGGACGCGCAAATGAAGCCATGGGGACAAAGAGCTGAAAATCCCGCTCTGAATAACAGAGAGAACTACTTACTCTACTATAACGGTAGAAGAGGGGGGGACTGAGGCAGAACACGCTCGTGATCAAACATGCAGCAACTGTGCGTTAAAATTACACAAAGGATGATGAAATCATAGGCTATGTAACACCTCCCCACAAAGAAAAAGAAATTTACAAAGGAAATTTCTTATTACTCTTAAACTATCTGTATATGGCATTACAGACCATGCAAAGGTCCTTCCCAATGTTACAAAACATGAGATCTCCCACGCACGCTCAGTCACAGGCACTCGCCAGCATCCCTTCAACAAACCAAACCCACTCATGCACCCAGCCCCTCCGATCTTGTCTATGCAATCTTCCACGCGAGGGAGAGGGTAAGTGTCTGTTTTAGTTATCTGATTAACACGTCTGTAGTCGATGCAAAGCCGCTGTGACCCACCTGGCTTAGGGACCAGAGTGACAGGAGAACTCCACTCGCTCTGACAGGGCTCAATCATCTTGTGGTCCAACAGGTAGCCAAGCTCCTTCTGGATGAGAGGAACTTTCACTGGGTTCACACGGTAAGGAGGCAACTTAATCGGCTTTGCGTCTCCAACACCGTCATCATGCACCAACACAGCGGCCCCCCCTGGAGTGGCACGGAACACCTGCGGGCACTCCCGCAGCAATGCCGAAAACTCCCGCCCCTCCCTGGGAGGCAGATGAGAAAGCTCAGTCTGGAGATCATTGATGATATCAGGATTCCTCCCCAAACCATCACCCAGGCACACACTGCATGGGAGAGCTCCACTTGCAGACTCGGGTGGAACAGCTACAATGCAGACTGGATCACTCTCGTCCCGCCTGTGATATAACTCTAGCATGTTGATGTGACACAGCTGCCTGCTCTTTCCACGATCTGGTGTGGCTGACATCACTGAGCCTCCCCTCCACGAAACCAGGGCCACTAAACTTGGCTTGAAGAGGTTGCCCATGAACTGGTAGCAGAATCAAAACCTGATCTCCTGGCTGAAAGTGGCGTAACCTGGACTTCTTATCATACCAAGTCTTCATCTTCTCCTGAGCAGCTCCTAAATTCTCTCTCGCCAGCTGTAAAGCAGTGGACAGCCGTTCTTTGAACTTCATCACATACTCCAGCAGGTTGACGTCATCTTCCTCCGACAGCCAGCATTCCTTGAGTAACTTAAGGGGTCCTCTTACTTCATGGCCAAACAGTAGTTCAAAAGGTGAGAAGCCCAGTGATTCATTTGGAGATTCTCTTGCAGCAAACACAACGAATGGAAGACCTTTATCCCAGTCTTTCTGATGTTCCAAACAGTATTTCTTGAGCATCGATTTGAGTGTTTGATGATATCTCTCCAACGCTCCTTGGGTCTGGGGATGGTAAGCTGAAGACGTGATCTGGGTGATGCCCAACTCTTTCAGAGACTGCTTGAAAACATTCGACATGAAATTACTTCCCCGGTCTGACTGTACCTCCTTGGGCAGAAGAAACTTTGTGAAGAACCCTAGCATTTCCTTAACCACGTTCTTTGCTGAGATGTTTCTAAGTGGAATGGCTTCAGGATAACGAGTAGCCATATCAATCATGGTCAACACATAAGAAAATCCTGAAGAAGTCTTAGGAAGAGGGCCCACAATATCCACCAACACACGGGTGAAAGGCGCCTCAAAAGGAGGAATGGGAACTAGAGGTGCAACCTTTTCGGTCTGATTACACTTCCCCACAACTTGACAGGTGTGACAAGACTTACAATACCAGGAAACATCCCTGAAGATACCTGGCCCAGTAGAAGTGTTTCAAAATGCGTGCCACAGTCTTCCTCACTCCAAGGTGTCCTGCCAAACTGGAATCATGAGCCACTCTAATGATATTCTGCCTACAAACACGAGGGATGACAACTTGATGTACAACCTCCCATTCACAGTCGGCTGATGCTGTTGCGGGTCTCCACTTCCTCATAAGTACTCCTGACTTTACCTAATAACAAGTAGAAGCACCGGCTGACTCTTCTTCACTGTAAGCAGAGTTAGCTAGACCTTTCAACTCAGGGTCAGCAACCTGCAACTCAACCAACTCTTGACGAGACAAATTATCAACACTACGGGGTACTGTCTCATCTGGTGAGTGGTCCAAATTAGCAAGAAAAGTGTCAGCTAGGATAACATCATCATCATCATTATCCTCTAAATCACCAGTAACTTTAGACTTAGCCCTAGTGACAGCACATGCAGGGAACACATCAGGGACATCACAATCCTGGGTCGCAGCCACTGGCTCACCAGACAACTGAGGAACTGGACACACTTGACTTCCACCAATATCATTTCCAAGTAAGAAAGTTACACCTGACATTGGGAGTGTCTCAATCAACCCAACCATAACGGAACCATTAACAAAACCAGACTCTAAATTCACTCTGCACAGAGGGACAGAGAAATAATTATTCCCTACACCTTGTAAGATTACAGTTTCATCAGAGGAATAAACATTAGAGCCTAGAACACTGGTCAGCATAAGGGATTGACAAGCACCTGTGTCACGATATATTTTAACTGATTTCCTGTCATTACTGTCCAGAGGACTGACAAAACCATCAGACAGGAAATTAGCACATGAACTCTTGGGAGTGTCACCCACGTTACTGCTCAAAAGAGGAGCTCCATCATGAGAATTTAAGTTACCCCTCAAAGCAGGTTCAGTTAACTCAGTTAAAGAATTCTGGGAACTCTCAAGGGTGGACACTAGACCAATTGACTGAATATTTAAAGACTCCTTTTTGTTCACATCACGCTGTCTCCTGAAACATCTCTCCGTAGTATGACCAAGCTTACTACAATAAGTACATTTACTTTTCTGAAATCTAGAGGTGAAGCTGGTATTTACTTCCTGAGAAACATCATCTTTATTCTCTTTCCTGTTACCTGTACTCTGAGTAGAGGCAACGTACTTACTCTCAGCTTTCCCTTTTTCTCTAGAATATCTCTTGTGAGTGAGAACATACTCATCAGCTAAAACTGCAGCATCAGACAAATTATCTATTCTTTTCTCATCAAGATATAGGCTTACATCTTTATAAATACACCTTTTGAAGTCCTCCAGCAAAATCATCTGCTTAAATTTGTCAAAATCAGAATCCACATTCTTAGAATTTAACCACTGCTCTAACAGAAATTCTTTGATTTTTGCATACTCAACATGGGATTGCTTATCTTGCTTGTAAGTTGTCCTAAATTTTACTCTATAGGCTTCAGGAACAAGCTCATAGGCCTTAAGAATCAAGCTCTTAACTACATCATAATTATCAGATTGATCCTGAGGCAAAGATGCATAAGTTACTTGAGCTTTACCGGTGAGAACAGTTTGAAGGAGTACTGGCCAATACTTTTTTGGCCAATTAAAACCTGTAGCTACCCTCTCAAACAACTGAAAATACTTAGTTAAATCAGATTCATTAAAAGGAGGGACAAGTTTAACATTTTTAGCCACATCAAAATCATCAGAGCTAGATGATCCAGTTCCACCTTGTTTCATGCGATACTCATAGTCTGCCTGAATCCTAGCAAGTTCAATTTGTGCCTGAGCCTGTACCTGTGCCTCTTGGATACGAGCATTTGCCTGAAATTCAGCCTTCTTAGCTTTTGCCTCCTGCAGGGCTAGCTGTAACTTAGCTAATTCAATCTGCGTTTGCTCATTTGGAGGAGTTACATTAAACAAGCTTTCATTAATCATGTCAACAATTTGATCTTTAGAATGATGAGAGCGAACAGCAATTCCCAATTGTTGAGCAACAAACTTAAGTTCATTCTTTGTTCTGTTTTCTACATCACACACTGTTTGCACATTTGACAAAAAATCTTTGGCTTCATCAAGTGTAGTAATAGTAGACATCATGAATAAGTAACAGTCACAAAATATCAAGCAATATCCTTATGATAATATCGTGAATATCCTGATATGAGGTCGCCAAATTTATGTTACGGAACAGAGAAAGATAATGTACACTTTAAGTGAGAATGCTAAAAATCACTACTGTCCCGTAACGTTCCAGGTTCAAAACAAAAGAGTTAGGTAAAATTACAAGTTAAAGTTTAATGCTCAAACTAACAACAAAACATTCAGGACTCATAAGGACAATGTAATGGCAAATAAACAGGTTAAATATATGGTTAACTGCAATAGCCTCTATTAACACGAAATTAGCAAGAGTAAATTTATCTAAGTCAGCCCTGATAAAATGAGATAACAGATAATACTCAGTGAATGCCAGATAAATTATTACAGATACAAACTATTATAAAAAATGACTGACATAAAACCCAACATCATTCAAAAACCTCACTAGGCCTAAGAATTAACCTTATGCTACACAGTACAAGAGAAAATGCAATAACACTTATACTCAAATTACACACAGCTGCTAGATGTTTGGAGATTTCTTGAGCACTCACAATAATAATATCTGTACAGGGGAGGACAGAGATGTGAACAAAATGAGGAGCAGATCTAAGTGGCAATGATGCAGAGACTGAGCTCATTATATAGGGGCCAGGAGAGCTTGATACAACTTGTAAGAAGGACGCGCAAATGAAGCCATGGGGACAAAGAGCTGAAAATCCCGCTCTGAATAACAGAGAGAACTACTTACTCTACTATAACGGTAGAAGAGGGGGGGACTGAGGCAGAACACGCTCGTGATCAAACATGCAGCAACTGTGCGTTAAAATTACACAAAGGATGATGAAATCATAGGCTATGTAACACCTCCCCACAAAGAAAAAAGAAATTTACAAAGGAAATTTCTTATTACTCTTAAACTATCTGTATATGGCATTACAGACCATGCAAAGGTCCTTCCCAATGTTACAAAACATGAGATCTCCCACGCACGCTCAGTCACAGGCACTCGCCAGCATCCCTTCAACAAACCAAACCCACTCATGCACCCAGCCCCTCCGATCTTGTCTATGCAATCTTCCACGCGAGGGAGAGGGTAAGTGTCTGTTTTAGTTATCTGATTAACACGTCTGTAGTCGATGCAAAGCCGCTGTGACCCACCTGGCTTAGGGACCAGAGTGACAGGAGAACTCCACTCGCTCTGACAGGGCTCAATCATCTTGTGGTCCAACAGGTAGCCAAGCTCCTTCTGGATGAGAGGAACTTTCACTGGGTTCACACGGTAAGGAGGCAACTTAATCGGCTTTGCGTCTCCAACACCGTCATCATGCACCAACACAGCGGCCCCCCCTGGAGTGGCACGGAACACCTGCGGGCACTCCCGCAGCAATGCCGAAAACTCCCGCCCCTCCCTGGGAGGCAGATGAGAAAGCTCAGTCTGGAGATCATTGATGATATCAGGATTCCTCCCCAAACCATCACCCAGGCACACACTGCATGGGAGAGCTCCACTTGCAGACTCGGGTGGAACAGCTACAATGCAGACTGGATCACTCTCGTCCCGCCTGTGATATAACTCTAGCATGTTGATGTGACACAGCTGCCTGCTCTTTCCACGATCTGGTGTGGCTGACATCACTGAGCCTCCCCTCCACGAAACCAGGGCCACTAAACTTGGCTTGAAGAGGTTGCCCATGAACTGGTAGCAGAATCAAAACCTGATCTCCTGGCTGAAAGTGGCGTAACCTGGACTTCTTATCATACCAAGTCTTCATCTTCTCCTGAGCAGCTCCTAAATTCTCTCTCGCCAGCTGTAAAGCAGTGGACAGCCGTTCTTTGAACTTCATCACATACTCCAGCAGGTTGACGTCATCTTCCTCCGACAGCCAGCATTCCTTGAGTAACTTAAGGGGTCCTCTTACTTCATGGCCAAACAGTAGTTCAAAAGGTGAGAAGCCCAGTGATTCATTTGGAGATTCTCTTGCAGCAAACACAACGAATGGAAGACCTTTATCCCAGTCTTTCTGATGTTCCAAACAGTATTTCTTGAGCATCGATTTGAGTGTTTGATGATATCTCTCCAACGCTCCTTGGGTCTGGGGATGGTAAGCTGAAGACGTGATCTGGGTGATGCCCAACTCTTTCAGAGACTGCTTGAAAACATTCGACATGAAATTACTTCCCCGGTCTGACTGTACCTCCTTGGGCAGAAGAAACTTTGTGAAGAACCCTAGCATTTCCTTAACCACGTTCTTTGCTGAGATGTTTCTAAGTGGAATGGCTTCAGGATAACGAGTAGCCATATCAATCATGGTCAACACATAAGAAAATCCTGAAGAAGTCTTAGGAAGAGGGCCCACAATATCCACCAACACACGGGTGAAAGGCGCCTCAAAAGGAGGAATGGGAACTAGAGGTGCAACCTTTTCGGTCTGATTACACTTCCCCACAACTTGACAGGTGTGACAAGACTTACAATACCAGGAAACATCCCTGAAGATACCTGGCCAGTAGAAGTGTTTCAAAATGCGTGCCACAGTCTTCCTCACTCCAAGGTGTCCTGCCAAACTGGAATCATGAGCCACTCTAATGATATTCTGCCTACAAACACGAGGGATGACAACTTGATGTACAACCTCCCATTCACAGTCGGCTGATGCTGTTGCGGGTCTCCACTTCCTCATAAGTACTCCTGACTTTACCTAATAACAAGTAGAAGCACCGGCTGACTCTTCTTCACTGTAAGCAGAGTTAGCTAGACCTTTCAACTCAGGGTCAGCAACCTGCAACTCAACCAACTCTTGACGAGACAAATTATCAACACTACGGGGTACTGTCTCATCTGGTGAGTGGTCCAAATTAGCAAGAAAAGTGTCAGCTAGGATAACATCATCATCATCATTATCCTCTAAATCACCAGTAACTTTAGACTTAGCCCTAGTGACAGCACATGCAGGGAACACATCAGGGACATCACAATCCTGGGTCGCAGCCACTGGCTCACCAGACAACTGAGGAACTGGACACACTTGACTTCCACCAATATCATTTCCAAGTAAGAAAGTTACACCTGACATTGGGAGTGTCTCAATCAACCCAACCATAACGGAACCATTAACAAAACCAGACTCTAAATTCACTCTGCACAGAGGGACAGAGAAATAATTATTCCCTACACCTTGTAAGATTACAGTTTCATCAGAGGAATAAACATTAGAGCCTAGAACACTGGTCAGCATAAGGGATTGACAAGCACCTGTGTCACGATATATTTTAACTGATTTCCTGTCATTACTGTCCAGAGGACTGACAAAACCATCAGACAGGAAATTAGCACATGAACTCTTGGGAGTGTCACCCACGTTACTGCTCAAAAGAGGAGCTCCATCATGAGAATTTAAGTTACCCCTCAAAGCAGGTTCAGTTAACTCAGTTAAAGAATTCTGGGAACTCTCAAGGGTGGACACTAGACCAATTGACTGAATATTTAAAGACTCCTTTTTGTTCACATCACGCTGTCTCCTGAAACATCTCTCCGTAGTATGACCAAGCTTACTACAATAAGTACATTTACTTTTCTGAAATCTAGAGGTGAAGCTGGTATTTACTTCCTGAGAAACATCATCTTTATTCTCTTTCCTGTTACCTGTACTCTGAGTAGAGGCAACGTACTTACTCTCAGCTTTCCCTTTTTCTCTAGAATATCTCTTGTGAGTGAGAACATACTCATCAGCTAAAACTGCAGCATCAGACAAATTATCTATTCTTTTCTCATCAAGATATAGGCTTACATCTTTATAAATACACCTTTTGAAGTCCTCCAGCAAAATCATCTGCTTAAATTTGTCAAAATCAGAATCCACATTCTTAGAATTTAACCACTGCTCTAACAGAAATTCTTTGATTTTTGCATACTCAACATGGGATTGCTTATCTTGCTTGTAAGTTGTCCTAAATTTTACTCTATAGGCTTCAGGAACAAGCTCATAGGCCTTAAGAATCAAGCTCTTAACTACATCATAATTATCAGATTGATCCTGAGGCAAAGATGCATAAGTTACTTGAGCTTTACCGGTGAGAACAGTTTGAAGGAGTACTGGCCAATACTTTTTTGGCCAATTAAAACCTGTAGCTACCCTCTCAAACAACTGAAAATACTTAGTTAAATCAGATTCATTAAAAGGAGGGACAAGTTTAACATTTTTAGCCACATCAAAATCATCAGAGCTAGATGATCCAGTTCCACCTTGTTTCATGCGATACTCATAGTCTGCCTGAATCCTAGCAAGTTCAATTTGTGCCTGAGCCTGTACCTGTGCCTCTTGGATACGAGCATTTGCCTGAAATTCAGCCTTCTTAGCTTTTGCCTCCTGCAGGGCTAGCTGTAACTTAGCTAATTCAATCTGCGTTTGCTCATTTGGAGGAGTTACATTAAACAAGCTTTCATTAATCATGTCAACAATTTGATCTTTAGAATGATGAGAGCGAACAGCAATTCCCAATTGTTGAGCAACAAACTTAAGTTCATTCTTTGTTCTGTTTTCTACATCACACACTGTTTGCACATTTGACAAAAAATCTTTGGCTTCATCAAGTGTAGTAATAGTAGACATCATGAATAAGTAACAGTCACAAAATATCAAGCAATATCCTTATGATAATATCGTGAATATCCTGATATGAGGTCGCCAAATTTATGTTACGGAACAGAGAAAGATAATGTACACTTTAAGTGAGAATGCTAAAAATCACTACTGTCCCGTAACGTTCCAGGTTCAAAACAAAAGAGTTAGGTAAAATTACAAGTTAAAGTTTAATGCTCAAACTAACAACAAAACATTCAGGACTCATAAGGACAATGTAATGGCAAATAAACAGGTTAAATATATGGTTAACTGCAATAGCCTCTATTAACACGAAATTAGCAAGAGTAAATTTATCTAAGTCAGCCCTGATAAAATGAGATACCAGATAATACTCAGTGAATGCCAGATAAATTATTACAGATACAAACTATTATAAAAAATGACTGACATAAAACCCAACATCATTCAAAAACCTCACTAGGCCTAAGAATTAACCTTATGCTACACAGTACAAGAGAAAATGCAATAACACTTATACTCAAATTACACACAGCTGCTAGATGTTTGGAGATTTCTTGAGCACTCACAATAATAATATCTGTACAGGGGAGGACAGAGATGTGAACAAAATGAGGAGCAGATCTAAGTGGCAATGATGCAGAGACTGAGCTCATTATATAGGGGCCAGGAGAGCTTGATACAACTTGTAAGAAGGACGCGCAAATGAAGCCATGGGGACAAAGAGCTGAAAATCCCGCTCTGAATAACAGAGAGAACTACTTACTCTACTATAACGGTAGAAGAGGGGGGGACTGAGGCAGAACACGCTCGTGATCAAACATGCAGCAACTGTGCGTTAAAATTACACAAAGGATGATGAAATCATAGGCTATGTAACACCTCCCCACAAAGAAAAAAGAAATTTACAAAGGAAATTTCTTATTACTCTTAAACTATCTGTATATGGCATTACAGACCATGCAAAGGTCCTTCCCAATGTTACAAAACATGAGATCTCCCACGCACGCTCAGTCACAGGCACTCGCCAGCATCCCTTCAACAAACCAAACCCACTCATGCACCCAGCCCCTCCGATCTTGTCTATGCAATCTTCCACGCGAGGGAGAGGGTAAGTGTCTGTTTTAGTTATCTGATTAACACGTCTGTAGTCGATGCAAAGCCGCTGTGACCCACCTGGCTTAGGGACCAGAGTGACAGGAGAACTCCACTCGCTCTGACAGGGCTCAATCATCTTGTGGTCCAACAGGTAGCCAAGCTCCTTCTGGATGAGAGGAACTTTCACTGGGTTCACACGGTAAGGAGGCAACTTAATCGGCTTTGCGTCTCCAACACCGTCATCATGCACCAACACAGCGGCCCCCCCTGGAGTGGCACGGAACACCTGCGGGCACTCCCGCAGCAATGCCGAAAACTCCCGCCCCTCCCTGGGAGGCAGATGAGAAAGCTCAGTCTGGAGATCATTGATGATATCAGGATTCCTCCCCAAACCATCACCCAGGCACACACTGCATGGGGAGAGCTCCACTTGCAGACTCGGGTGGAACAGCTACAATGCAGACTGGATCACTCTCGTCCCGCCTGTGATATAACTCTAGCATGTTGATGTGACACAGCTGCCTGCTCTTTCCACGATCTGGTGTGGCTGACATCACTGAGCCTCCCCTCCACGAAACCAGGGCCACTAAACTTGGCTTGAAGAGGTTGCCCATGAACTGGTAGCAGAATCAAAACCTGATCTCCTGGCTGAAAGTGGCGTAACCTGGACTTCTTATCATACCAAGTCTTCATCTTCTCCTGAGCAGCTCCTAAATTCTCTCTCGCCAGCTGTAAAGCAGTGGACAGCCGTTCTTTGAACTTCATCACATACTCCAGCAGGTTGACGTCATCTTCCTCCGACAGCCAGCATTCCTTGAGTAACTTAAGGGGTCCTCTTAC
>NW_027641850.1:0-4995 GCF_032717465.1 Coenobita brevimanus | reverse complement strand
TTCATGGCCAAACAGTAGTTCAAAAGGTGAGAAGCCCAGTGATTCATTTGGAGATTCTCTTGCAGCAAACACAACGAATGGAAGACCTTTATCCCAGTCTTTCTGATGTTCCAAACAGTATTTCTTGAGCATCGATTTGAGTGTTTGATGATATCTCTCCAACGCTCCTTGGGTCTGGGGATGGTAAGCTGAAGACGTGATCTGGGTGATGCCCAACTCTTTCAGAGACTGCTTGAAAACATTCGACATGAAATTACTTCCCGGTCTGACTGTACCTCCTTGGGCAGAAGAAACTTTGTGAAGAACCCTAGCATTTCCTTAACCACGTTCTTTGCTGAGATGTTTCTAAGTGGAATGGCTTCAGGATAACGAGTAGCCATATCAATCATGGTCAACACATAAGAAAATCCTGAAGAAGTCTTAGGAAGAGGGCCCACAATATCCACCAACACACGGGTGAAAGGCGCCTCAAAAGGAGGAATGGGAACTAGAGGTGCAACCTTTTCGGTCTGATTACACTTCCCCACAACTTGACAGGTGTGACAAGACTTACAATACCAGGAAACATCCCTGAAGATACCTGGCCAGTAGAAGTGTTTCAAAATGCGTGCCACAGTCTTCCTCACTCCAAGGTGTCCTGCCAAACTGGAATCATGAGCCACTCTAATGATATTCTGCCTACAAACACGAGGGATGACAACTTGATGTACAACCTCCCATTCACAGTCGGCTGATGCTGTTGGGGGTCTCCACTTCCTCATAAGTACTCCTGACTTTACCTAATAACAAGTAGAAGCACCGGCTGACTCTTCTTCACTGTAAGCAGAGTTAGCTAGACCTTTCAACTCAGGGTCAGCAACCTGCAACTCAACCAACTCTTGACGAGACAAATTATCAACACTACGGGGTACTGTCTCATCTGGTGAGTGGTCCAAATTAGCAAGAAAAGTGTCAGCTAGGATAACATCATCATCATCATTATCCTCTAAATCACCAGTAACTTTAGACTTAGCCCTAGTGACAGCACATGCAGGGAACACATCAGGGACATCACAATCCTGGGTCGCAGCCACTGGCTCACCAGACAACTGAGGAACTGGACACACTTGACTTCCACCAATATCATTTCCAAGTAAGAAAGTTACACCTGACATTGGGAGTGTCTCAATCAACCCAACCATAACGGAACCATTAACAAAACCAGACTCTAAATTCACTCTGCACAGAGGGACAGAGAAATAATTATTCCCTACACCTTGTAAGATTACAGTTTCATCAGAGGAATAAACATTAGAGCCTAGAACACTGGTCAGCATAAGGGATTGACAAGCACCTGTGTCACGATATATTTTAACTGATTTCCTGTCATTACTGTCCAGAGGACTGACAAAACCATCAGACAGGAAATTAGCACATGAACTCTTGGGAGTGTCACCCACGTTACTGCTCAAAAGAGGAGCTCCATCATGAGAATTTAAGTTACCCCTCAAAGCAGGTTCAGTTTAACTCAGTTAAAGAATTCTGGGAACTCTCAAGGGTGGACACTAGACCAATTGACTGAATATTTAAAGACTCCTTTTTGTTCACATCACGCTGTCTCCTGAAACATCTCTCCGTAGTATGACCAAGCTTACTACAATAAGTACATTTACTTTTCTGAAATCTAGAGGTGAAGCTGGTATTTACTTCCTGAGAAACATCATCTTTATTCTCTTTCCTGTTACCTGTACTCTGAGTAGAGGCAACGTACTTACTCTCAGCTTTCCCTTTTTCTCTAGAATATCTCTTGTGAGTGAGAACATACTCATCAGCTAAAACTGCAGCATCAGACAAATTATCTATTCTTTTCTCATCAAGATATAGGCTTACATCTTTATAAATACACCTTTTGAAGTCCTCCAGCAAAATCATCTGCTTAAATTTGTCAAAATCAGAATCCACATTCTTAGAATTTAACCACTGCTCTAACAGATCTTCTTTGATTTTTTGCATACTCAACATGGGATTGCTTATCTTGCTTGTAAGTTGTCCTAAATTTTACTCTATAGGCTTCAGGAACAAGCTCATAGGCCTTAAGAATCAAGCTCTTAACTACATCATAATTATCAGATTGATCCTGAGGCAAAGATGCATAAGTTACTTGAGCTTTACCGGTGAGAACAGTTTGAAGGAGTACTGGCCAATACTTTTTTGGCCAATTAAAACCTGTAGCTACCCTCTCAAACAACTGAAAATACTTAGTTAAATCAGATTCATTAAAAGGAGGGACAAGTTTAACATTTTTAGCCACATCAAAATCATCAGAGCTAGATGATCCAGTTCCACCTTGTTTCATGCGATACTCATAGTCTGCCTGAATCCTAGCAAGTTCAATTTGTGCCTGAGCCTGTACCTGTGCCTCTTGGATACGAGCATTTGCCTGAAATTCAGCCTTCTTAGCTTTTGCCTCCTGCAGGGCTAGCTGTAACTTAGCTAATTCAATCTGCGTTTGCTCATTTGGAGGAGTTACATTAAACAAGCTTTCATTAATCATGTCAACAATTTGATCTTTAGAATGATGAGAGCGAACAGCAATTCCCAATTGTTGAGCAACAAACTTAAGTTCATTCTTTGTTCTGTTTTCTACATCACACACTGTTTGCACATTTGACAAAAAATCTTTGGCTTCATCAAGTGTAGTAATAGTAGACATCATGAATAAGTAACAGTCACAAAATATCAAGCAATATCCTTATGATAATATCGTGAATATCCTGATATGAGGTCGCCAAATTTATGTTACGGAACAGAGAAAGATAATGTACACTTTAAGTGAGAATGCTAAAAATCACTACTGTCCCGTAACGTTCCAGGTTCAAAACAAAAGAGTTAGGTAAAATTACAAGTTAAAGTTTAATGCTCAAACTAACAACAAAACATTCAGGACTCATAAGGACAATGTAATGGCAAATAAACAGGTTAAATATATGGTTAACTGCAATAGCCTCTATTAACACGAAATTAGCAAGAGTAAATTTATCTAAGTCAGCCCTGATAAAATGAGATACCAGATAATACTCAGTGAATGCCAGATAAATTATTACAGATACAAACTATTATAAAAAATGACTGACATAAAACCCAACATCAATCAAAAACCTCACTAGGCCTAAGAATTAACCTTATGCTACACAGTACAAGAGAAAATGCAATAACACTTATACTCAAATTACACACAGCTGCTAGATGTTTGGAGATTTCTTGAGCACTCACAATAATAATATCTGTACAGGGGAGGACAGAGATGTGAACAAAATGAGGAGCAGATCTAAGTGGCAATGATGCAGAGACTGAGCTCATTATATAGGGGCCAGGAGAGCTTGATACAACTTGTAAGAAGGACGCGCAAATGAAGCCATGGGGACAAAGAGCTGAAAATCCTGCTCTGAATAACAGAAATGACTACTTACTCTACTATACCTGTAGAAGGGTGTACTGAGGCATAACAGGATCGTTATAAAACATTCAGCAACTGTGCGTTAACATTACACAAAGGATGATGAAATCATAGGCTATGTAACAATATATATATATATATATATATATATATATATATATATATATATATATATATATAAAATGAATCCCTGTATCATTATTTAACAAGTGATGAAGTACTGTATGGTCAAGACTATACAGTCCATTTCTCCCCTCTTAATCATCGCGATCAAGCAAAGTGTCGTGGGGGGAGGGGGATATAGAGTGTTAGTAAGTTGGTGGGGTTTTATGACTGTAAGTTAGTAAACCACTGTTGTATGACAATGCAGTTTATGGCTATAATTAAAAAAAAAATATGACATGAAAAAATGAGGGGCATATTGACTCTCGTGCAGAATCTGCTTACAAGAGATTAGGTGTGCTAGGCCAGCTTCGTGCACAGCTGCTGACTTTCTGCAGGGGTTTTATTCGTTATTGTGTGAAGGGAACATTGTAGACCTGCAGCATTTGCTTCCTTGCTTTAAAACAAAATTCTAAAGAGACAAGGATATAACCAAAGATCAATAATATAAGGATCGTATTTTCGTCAGCTTGCAGGGTATGAGGACCTACTGTATACTAAGTACTCTTCCTTACCGGTTTACCTTTGCCAAAAGCTGAGAAACTGCAAAACTTGGGTTGTGAGTATCTCCATTGTGTGGCAATAAAAAATACAGCTATTTACGTCATGTTGTGGTCACAGATATCGGCTTATCGTGGTTATCTTTACTGTTATCCCCCTAGATGACTTTGAAAAATAACATGATGTGTGACTGAGAGAGAAAGCACCTAAACATTCCCTCGAAACACAACAGGCAACAACTGACTTATTTACAGGTCTCTGTTTTCACTTTTAGGTATATGAACAGACTGGGGCAAAGGAGACCCTATCCAGAAGTCCAGTGGTGGGCTCGGGAGTTGAATACTGCACCTCTTGCTTATAAAGTGACCTTGCTTCCAGTTACACCAACGTATGAAATATACTGAACACCTTATTGCTAGCTATGCAAACATAATGGTAACGTGCTGTTATTCAATGAATGTCAGTTATTCTTTTGTAAAGTAATAAAATTAAAATTACCATGGCTCCAACACTACAGGTCGAAAGACCTACTGCAGTTCCTGCTCAAAATGGGGTGGGAGAAAATATGTGTGCTCAAAGAAGCCACCCCTTAATCACGAGGATATGAGTGTCCACCCAAGAAGGACATAGGGAGCCAACGCACTCCGCAGCCAGAAGTCCCTCTGGCCCAAAACTGCCACACCATCCCTATCGCCAATCAAGTCTCCAGTACCAGCAGTGACGATGGCTCGTTAACTTAGTGCCTGCTAAAGACAACACAACTGGGCTTGCTAGAGGCGTCTTGGCCACGCAGAAGGAGTTCCAGTGTTCTAGTGTGCTTGCTAGATGTGGCATCGGCTGGCTTGCTAGAGGTGGCTTGGCAATGCAGAAGGAGTTCCAGTGCTCCAGTGTGCTTG
>NW_027641849.1:0-16770 GCF_032717465.1 Coenobita brevimanus | reverse complement strand
ACGGACTAATTTAGGTCCATACCATTCCAAAAAATAGAGAAATTCTGATAAAAGAAACATCCTAAGGTCCTCCTGCTAAACCGGACATTTTCTAATGTATCAGATAATAGTCTGGATCGTGTTAACAAAAAAAAAAACTTGGTTTTTAAACTGTTTTAACTACTGTTGATGTACTGTACTGTGCTCTAACTTCCCTACATTAATCAAATGCTAGAATATATATAATAATACTGTACTGTACATACAGATAAACGTGTCACTATTTAACTTATTGTGAGCTGAATATAGCACAAGTGGTCACGCAGTCAGTTCTGCTTCTGGCTTTGTCAGGCTTTTTCCCGATATATAGGAATCTAATTATGGATAGTTCCTAAAGTCTGATAAAAAGCGAAGGAAATCCGGTCTACTAAAGTCCGTTATATCCAGATTTTACTGTGTGTGTATATATATATATATATATATATATATATATATATATATATATATATATATATATATATATATATATCCCTGCTTGTCATACAAGGTGACTAAAAGAGTTGGCCCCGAAGGTTTCGTGCCCCTCCCCAGAAAAAACTAACTAAAAAGTCAAACAAGTAGCCTCGGAGACAAGGACTGACCAAAAGGTGACGATTAGGATAGGACAAAGGACATGATAATTTGCAGCATGGAATATAAGAGGTGCGAATGATGAGGTGAATGAGAAGAGAGATAGTCCAGGTACGTGACTGTGCGAGTGTTGATGTACGTGGAGTAACTGAAACTAAATGAAGAAGGTGAGAGTGTGAAGAGAATGAGAGTTTAGGGATGAGGTATATGTGCAGGAATAGGTGAGAATGAGAGGGCAAAAGAAGGAGTGTGTATAGTTGTGAGTAAAGAATGGAACAAGAACATAAGAGAGCTTGGATCAGTTGGGTCAAGGATTGTGTAGGTTAGGTGAAAGTTGGAATACAAATGTGGGTGACTGTGTGTGTGTATGTGCCAACGCAAGATCGTGCAAGCAGCGTGAGAGAAGAAAAGTTCTGGACAAATGTGGATGTGTGCATGGAAAAGTTGGAAGGAATGAGAGAGAGTGTTTTTGATCAGTGATATGCATGGTAAAGTAGGGAATGGGCAGAGTGGTTGGAATAGTTGGTGAATGGGGTGTGCCTGCTGAGATAGATGAGAATGGCAGTGCGTTAGTGGACATTTATTGCTGGGAGGAAGGTTGGTGATAGCCAATACCCTCTTCAGGCATAAAATGATCCTGAGGTATACATGGTGAGTAATGAGAAGGGTGGGTGGTGAACTGAATGAAAGGAAGGCAATGATTGATTATGTATGTGTGGATTAAAGGATGCGAAGATGTGTAATGGATGCTAGAGCTTATAGATGTTGGGGAAGTGGACTTTCTGACCACTACTTGGTGGTGGCCAGAATCAAGATCCAAATAAAATGGAAAAAAAGGAGAAGGAAAGAACGGGAAGAAGGAGTATTTGCTAGGAGAGTGGAAAGGTTACAAGACGATGAGAAAAAGGCAGAATATAAGAGAGAACTGGAGGAACTGTTGTAATATGAATTGGAGCAGATGGGGGACGTGGAATGTGTGTGCAGGATATTTCCAAAATGAGAAATATATGCAGCAAGTGATGAGGGTGTGTGGGATGAAGAGAAAGAGCAGTTGGCGTGCAAGGAACAGCGTGGTGGAATGAAGACGTGGGGCAGGCTGGTAATGGCACAAAAAAGAAAACATACAATGAATGGATGACAAATAGAGGAGCGTGGAAAGAAGTTGAGAGAGGCGGAAAAGAGAGTTATATGGAGGAAAGAGAGAGGTGAAAAAGATTTGTAAGAGAGAGTAAGGAGAGAGAGTGGATAGCAGGAATTTGGAAGGAATTTGAGTGTAAAGTGGAGGGACTGTAAGAAAATGTTCTGGAAAGAATTGAAGAGAGTAAGACAGAGATTGGAAGTGAAGTTAGCAGGGGAGTAGAAAGTTTTTTTTTTTTTTTTTTTTTATCAACCATTGGGGCTGGAGCCCCTGGCCATTAAATTAGGCAAAAAAAATATATATATATATATATATATATATATATATATATATATATATATATACACATACATATATATATATATATATATATATACATACATACGGACATCCACGCACATATGAAGATACACACTTTCATGCACACATACATATATATAATAATTTTTATTTTATTTTTTTTTGTATTTTTTATTTTATTATTTTTCATTTTTTTTTTAACCTCATATTACTTATAAGCAAAAATGCCATATCTAAGAACCCTAAAACTAATCACCTAACAGACAAATTGCTAACCTATACTAAATCCTAAGAGACAAATAACTAGACCTACACCAATGGTAAAAAAGCCTCGACCAAGAGAACACCATTGACTGCAGATGTGAAATGCCTTTCTACATTACATACCTGCACTCACAGCCTGGTGAATGTCAGTCGAGAATACAACCTAATATAGGGGACATCAATATATGAAGAGGTCGCCAGGCGAGTCAGGAACATTTCCATATACGTCAGTTATCCGGCCCTAATTAGAATAACTTAACCTGCCCCATCCCGATGTTTTCTGTGCAGTGGTACGCCCCAATCCTGGGACATTTTTGGACCGTTTTTTTTTTTTTGGCTCAAACATCCGCTTTTGGTGAGAAACATCGAAAATTCATAGGGAAATCGCTCTACCTGAGGTTTGGGTAAAATACTCGATCCAGGCATTTGAGCGAGTACTGCTCCTTACCTGACTACAGGTTTTCTAACAGGCTGGCACCAAAGAAAACGAGTTCTATGGGAGGGGTAACTATTTTATCCACTCATAAACAGTATTTATTTATTTGCCACTTGGTACGAATTTTTATGTAGTACAAGAGTATATTGAAGTTTTCAAACAGTAATATAGGTATTATAAGCATTGTTTCACTCACTAACTCATCACATTCATGACCTTTTTTTTCCCACATTACCTGATCATCATTTCTGACTGTTTCTTCCTCTAATGCTATGGTTGAAACTTGTCCTCCACATTGTCATTGATTGGGGAATCACTCTGGCCCTGAATGTCTTTATTGGCCAAGTCGTTGGTAACAGGTGAATTAAGCTGAGACACTGGCGGTGCAGGGGGTGGGAGAAGTTATGCGGTGTAAGGCATTGTCTCCTGCTTGGCATCTTGTAGAGGAATAGAGGAAAGGTGTCCCGTGTATACGTGCCAAAAATCACTCGCGAAATCATTCGCAAAAATTGAAAATTGTGCAAATTAGGGACCTTGCAATGTTGCCACGTTAATTCACGTCTCCGGGATATGAGTGACATCAATGTGAGGACAGTGAATTCACATCTCCGGGAATTTGCGGCGGGTTAAGCAAGATTTTTTTTTTTATGCGAGGAAGAAAGGGACCAAAGGCCATGAGCCCGCAGTAACAGTTCCTCCAAGAGAAAAACAAAATTCAAGATCCGATCATTTTGTAAGGATGCCTGGACACACTGCGTTTGAAAGACTGGAGAATCATAGGCAGCAGGAAATACAGACAGAGGGAGACAGTTCCCAGAGCTGACCTGTTGCATAAATGAAGTAGACTGGGAGTAACGGTTAACTCTTGCATTAGAATTAAGTTGGACAGAAATAGGGATGAGAGTTTGCTGCCAGACGGGTACTACGCGCCCGTCGTAGAGGTGGAGGAATGCAAGCAGACAGTTCATTGGAGTGAGCAGTGACCATTAAAGGTAGCGATAGAAAAGAGATAAAGATGCAACAGAAGCGGGGCGAAAGAGACAGAAGGTTGAAGGGAGTCAGTAAGAGGAGAGGAGAGTTAATGAGACGAAAAGCCTTTTGACTCCACCCTATTGAGAAGAGCTGTATGTGGGGAGCCTCCCCACACATGAGAGTTGTACTCCACACAGGGGCGGATAAAACCCCTGTATAGGAGTCAACAACTGTGCAGGGGTAAAGAAAGAGCGGAGTCCGGCTTAGCACACCCAATCTCTTGGAAGCAGATTTTACAAGAGATGTAATATGATTTTTCCAAGATAAGTCCTGAGTAAATGAGGAAACCCCAAGCATGTTCAAGGATGATGCAGGATTAAGCTGAATATTATTAAACATTAGTGGGTATACCTGTGGAAGATTTTGTCGGGTTGATAAGGTGTAAGAACTGAGTCTTAGATGCATTAAAGACAACCATATTATTTTTACCCCAGTCAGAGATACGAGCCAAGTCAGACATTAGGTGTGCCATAGCCTCATCCCTTGTTTGTTGAAGTAACTGTTGAGATGGGCATTGCGGGAACCGAATGGAAAGGTGAAGGGTGGAGTCATCAGCGTATGAGTGGATAGGGTTAGATGTACAGCTTAGAAGATCATTGATGAATCAAAAGGAAGAAGAGTTGGTGATAGGACAGGGCCCTGAGGAACACCGCTGTTCATAGATCTAGGAGAAGAACGATGGCCCGTCTACCACAGCGGCTATAGAACGACGAGAAAGGAAACTAGTGATGAAGGCACAGATAGAAGGATAGAAACCAAGTAGGAGGTAACAGTTTGGAAATTAAAGATTTATGCCAGACTCGATCGAAAGCCTTTGAGATGTCAGAAGTGCAATGGCAAAGCTTTCTGCCAAAAGTCCAGAAAGGAGGATGACCAAGGAGTCTGAAAGGTAGGTGAGAAGATCGCCAGTGGAAGCGTCCCTGACGGAACCCATACTGACGATCGGAAGAAGGTTGTGATAGGAAAGATGCCTTAAAATTTTTCTATTAGAGAATTGACTCGAAAACTTTTGAAATACAGGACGTTAAAGCAATTGGACGATAGTTGGAGGGTTGGGAGTGGTCACCCTTCTTAGGGACTGGCTGAATGAGAGCAAAACTCTCCCAGCAAGAAGGAAAGGTACAAGTTGACAGACAAAGGCGAAAAGAGTTTACCTAGGCAGGGTGTAAGCACAAGAAGCACAGTTCTTGAGAACAACAGGAGGGACCCTTCATCAGGCCCATATAGCCTTGTTAGTACTGGAGGCCAGTGATGGCAGAAAATACATCAACTGAAGAAATTTTTAATGTCAGCCATGAGGAAGTCAGAGGGGGGAAGTGATGGAGGGAACAGTACCGGGAATCGTCCTAAGGTGGAATTGGAGGAGAAAGTTCTGTGCCGAAGAGATCTGCTTTATTAGTAGGAAAGGAAATAGCTACAGAACCATCAGAGTAGAAAAGAGGAGGGAAGGGTGATGAGGTAAAATTGTTAGAAAGATTTTTGGCAAGGTGCCAGAAGGAGCGGGAAGAATTCGAGTTGGAGAGTTGAGAGCATTTAGTATGGATGAAATTATTTTTAGTAGAGCGAAGAACAGACTTAGCACGATTCCGGGCAGAAACGTAAGAGACGATGTGATTCAGGGGTGGGTTGGCTCCTGTGTACCTTTTGTAGGCCTTCTCCTTGTTGCGGACAGCATTAGAACAAGCGTGATTAAACCAAGGCTTTCTTGCATTAGTCAAAGGATATGAGAAAGGAATGTATGCTTCCATGCCCGAGAGAATAACCTCTGTAATGCGCAAAGCACACTCAGATGGCTCACGGCCATGGAAGCAATAATCATTCCAGGGAAAATCAAAGAAGTACTGCCTGAGGGCCTCCCAGTCCGCAGCTCCAAAATGCCACAGACGACGCTTCCCTGGAGGGTCCACGGGCCGTACCGGAGCGATAGGACAGGTCAAGGTAATAAGGTTGTGATCGGAGGAGCCCAACGGAGAGAAAAGATTAACAGAGTAAGCAGAAGGATTAGTTGTGAGGAAGAGGTCAAGTATGTTGGAGCTCTCTCCAAGGCGGTCAGGGATACGGGTAGGGTGCTGTACAAGCTGCTCTAGGTCATTAAGGATAAAAAAGATGTAGGCTTGTTCACCAGGTGGATCCGTGAAAGGAGAGGAGAGCCAAAGGTGGTGGTGAACATTGAAATCTCCTAGAATGGAGATTTCTGAGAAAGGAGAAATGGACAGAATGTGTTCCATCGTAGAAGTAAGATAGTCGAAGAACTTTGATAGTCGGTAGAATTAGGGGATAAGTAAACAGCACAGATATATTTAGTCAGAGAATGACAGGAAAGCCGAAGCCAGAGTGTGGAGAATTCAGAAGAATCAAGTTCAGGAACACGAGAGCAAGATAAGTCGTTGCGTATGTATACACAACAGCCACCTTTGGCTTTGAAATGAGTATAGAGAAAGTAGGAGGATACAGAAAAGGGTTTGCTGTCAGTTGCCTCAGACAGCTGAGTCTCCGTTAGAAAAAGAAGGTGAGGTTTAGAGGAGGAGAGGTGGTGCTCAACAGAGTGAAAGTTAGATGAAAGGCCGCGAATGTTGCAGAAATGAAGAAGAAGAGAGTCAGACAGTGGTTCCAGGCACCTCGAGTCGTCACCGGGAGAGGGGCAGATGGCGGGGGCATTTATGGTCCCCCCCCCCTGGGGACTCCGAGGCTGGGTGAATTGACGCCATTTTGTTTAATTTAGAATAGGAAGTGTAGTGTGTACTGTGCATGTAGTTTGGTGAAGATAGTTAGAGAAATTGTACTGGAGAGCATGCTGGCCTACTCTCTGTGTAACTGAGACACTGAAAAAGTTCAGCAAAGGGGGATGGTCAGGAACTAGTCCTGAGGGCTAATGAAACGGGAGCTCCAGCACTCCCTGTCATCAACTTTCCATCCACCTCGGGAGTACTGCCCTGCTCGACTGGTGCTACAGTCTACTCCACATGATATAATATGTTTACATAATATGTACAAAAAGTGAAGAACCTCACCCAACAGACCACCATCGACTGCAAGTGCCCAATACCTTTCTATATTGCACACTTGAACTCATCAGCTGGTGACAGTTAGTCAAGGGACGGGGTTTAATGTAGGGGACATCAATATTAGAAATAGGTCAGTGGGAGAAGGAACTATTTCAAATACATCAAAAGTCAACCCTAATTAATAGTACAATATATACATATTTACAGTTGATAAAAACCATAACCACACAGTAAAAAAGTCACATCACTCTCATCAGTCTGGTCTCTCTCAAGAAAGCCATAAATTTATCGTCATAACAATGTCCCCACTACCCAGGATGGTGGAAAGGGTGAAGGGGACATCTACTGCGCCGCAGTAATTTATAAGTGAAGCACGTTCACGAATAAATCGCCGACAGTGCAGGATGATGACTGATAGTTAACACCACATTACAGATGTCACAGTGTGGTGGAAATCGTCTTCCCAGATATGGCTTCATGTGCGTTACAATTGTGGCATTGAGCCGTAATCACACCAACACTTTTTCTTCCAGTCGACTGGGACGGTTGGCAGTGGCCCAGTCGCCCAAGTACGACTTTCATGTTGGAATATTAAGTCTGGTCCACTGACCTTGCCACAGAAGATTTATTGATTTCTTCCCGAGAGAGAGACTCGACCATAGATCACGAGGAACGTCCCAAGGCTCCTCGAGTTCTACAGCTGACTTTGCAAGTAAGTCAGCCTGCTCATTGCCATAGATACGTCAATGACCAGGCACCAAGATCAGCGTGAATGACTTGTTGCATGAATGCAACTTATTAACAATGCGGCCCTGGATCTCGTGCGAGTCTGTAGTGCAAGATGCAATTGATTGAAGGGCTGATTTCGAGTCTGAAAACATGACAAATGAGTCATGTCTAGAACTGAGAGCATAGTCTATGGCTTTGTCAACAGCAAAAAGTTCGGAGGTAAACACAGATGTATGAGTCGGTAGCTGATACCTGAGGGCACATTCAGTCGACCACACGCTTGCACCCACACATTCACCTGACTTGGAGCCGTCGGTGTACAAGTGGTGGGACTCCAAGTGACGAATGATGATGTTACGAAACAAATGGTGGACCTCTGCCTCTGGGCGCCTTGGCCTTTGGTGCTGGGAGCCATGTAACATCAACAGTAATGCTGGGTGGCTCCCAAGGCGCTATATTTTTAAGAACCAACTTGTCACAGTCACTGGGGTCCATACCAAGCTCCTGAGTCAGTAAGTGGAGGCGAACTGCAAGTGGCCGACGCACCCCCCGCATGAGATGGTAGTATTGACGCAGGGGGGGTACAGGCCACATTGCTGATATATGTTCGTATGCCGTATGAAAAGGTCAGGTGGTTACAGCGAATACGGAGGGGAGGCACATTCGCCTCCACTTCCATACGAACTACACGGGTACACCAGACGGCTCCAAGACACATTCGCAAACATTTATTCTGTAGCACATCCAATCCTTTCATTGTGGCATCGGATGCCAAGCCATACACCTGTGCACCATAGTCTAGCTTCGATCAAAAAAGGGACTTATACACCATTAATAAAGATTTTCTGTTGGCACCCCATGTAGTACCTGCTGGGTACTTAAGGACATTTAACAGTTTATCACAACGAGCAAGCAAAGTATTAACGTGAAGTTTAAAATTCATTCTGCGATCAAAGTGGACGCCCAAAAACTTTACAAAATTTTGAAAAGGGACCGCTTGATTATCCAAAAATAATCGCAAATTGGGGACGTTACGAGTTGTAAAAACTACAGCGGCACACTTAGTGATGGAAAACTTAAATCCCCACTGCAAGGCCTGTTGGTGGATGGAGTCAAGGGCTGCTTGAATATGCCCAGCCGAAAATCGTGCATTACGGGAGGAGTGCCATATTGCACAATCGTCAGGATAGAGCGAGTATTTAAGATTCCTGGGGATGGGAGCTAATGACAGAATATCATTGATCATAATACTAAATAAGGTAGGACTAAGCACACTTCCCTGTGGCACCCCGTTTCCCTGGATAAATATATCCGATGTTACGTTACGGGGCAATTTGACAGAGAAAGTCCTGTCCCTTAAGATATTTGAAATAAAAATTGGCAAAAATCCTCTTAAACCATAAGCATAGAGCTTCATTAGTATACCGTGTTGCCATATCATGTCATAGGCTTTATGGATGTCCAAGAACACCCCTATCATGAATTCTTTATTGGCAAATGCCTCTGCAGTACAATGCTCCAAATTCATTAAATGATCTAGTGAACTTATGTATTTACGGAAGCCACATTGTTGATCATTTAACAAATTCTTCGACACTAAAACAAAAAGAAGCCTATTGTTTACCATTCGTTCCATGACCTTATATAGACAAGAAGTCAACACAATAGGACGAAATGAAGTGGGATTCATAAGACGACCAGCCACTTTGGGTATCGGTATGACGTGCGCAAAGTGCCATGAGTTTGGGAACGTTCGAGACGCCCAAATCTCATTGTACAATGCTAACATCTTAATCAGATTGTCCTGATTAAGATGCTGGATCATACCGTACGTGATGGTGTCTGGTCCAGGGCTGATGTCTTTACAGGATTTAAGGGCAAGGATCAGTTCATCTAGCATAAACTCTTTGTTGTACGGGGAGTCTACGTCTTCTGTGGCAAAGTCAGAAAGATAAAAATGGTAGATTACTAGTGGAGAAGGGAGAAAAAGTGAGCAGATGGAGAAAACAGTTTAAGGAACTGTTGAACATAGAGGATGGAAGTAATGCGAGTATAAGTGGCTGGGGAATGGCTCGCTCACACACACTCTTCTCCTCAGTCTCTCACTCTCCTTCCTCTCCCCATGGGCAAACCACCTCACTGTGTTTCTCATAATGCTTCCTATCACATCCACATCAACACCACAACACTTTTTCATATCCTTTTTTGTCAGTCTGTCTCTCAATGTGACTCCACAGGCTCCTCTCAAATAACTCATTCCAATGCTCTCACTCTTGACTTGTGTCCCTTTAACAACGTTTAAGCTTCATTTCCATACGTAAGAGTTGGTATCACAATACTGTCATGTAATAACTTTTTCACTTCCATGCTAACTTCCCTGTTTCTTATCACTGCCTTCATAGAACCAGCAACCTTTCTTCCTTGTTGTATCCTTTCAAGCATTTCACCCTCCAAAATTCCATCCTTACTCATCACACTACCCAAGTACTTAAATGTACTCTCATTTTCCATTTCCTCATCATCCAACCTCACTGTACATTCACTGACTTCACCTCTCTCGAAGACCATAGCTTTACTCTTCTCTACATTCACCTTTAGATTCCGTTTCTTACACACTCTCCCAAACTCATTCATCAAGCCTTGCAGCTCCCTTTCGTCTTCACTTAACAACACAGTATCATCTGCAAACAACAGTACAGGGAGTTTCCAAACACTGGCTACTCTCATTAGGGCCACTCCAACATCAACTGCCCTACCTTGCATCTCTTTTATAACCCCATCCATATACAGATTGAAAAACCATGGAGACATGACACATCCCTGTTTCAACCCAACTTTGAACTAGAAAATCTCACTCAATTCACTATCCACATGCACTGCAGCCTTAGCACCCTCATACATACTCTTCACAACATTCGACAACTTCCCATCTACTCCATATATTCTTAATACTTTCCACAATCCTTGTCTATCCACCCTGTCATGTGCTTTCTCCAAATCCATGAAGGCCGCATACTTCTTTCCCTTCCCTAGAAACTTTAAGAATGAATATCTGATCTATACAACCTCTTCCCTTCCTAAAGCCTCGCTGTTCTACTCCAACAAATTTCTCTATTTCCCTAACCCTGTCAATAAGTATCATACCGTATAATTTTCCTATTACACCAAGAAGACAAATGCCTCTGTGATTATCACACACTTCTTTTTCCCCTTTCCCTTTGTACAAGGGAATATTTATATGTGACTTCGAATCCTCCGGGACTTTACCTTCCTCCCAGGCCAATCTGCACATCTTCACATCCATTCTACTACGATCTCTCCCCCATGCTTCAGCATTTCACCACACACTCCATCAATTCCTGGGGATTTCCCCATTTTGACTTTCTTCAATGCTTCCACAACTTCCATCCTACTGATTTCTTCCTGTCTTCTCACCTCCCTCCTTCTTCCAGCCATTCCCCAGCCACTTATACTCGCATTACTTCCATCCTCTATGTTCAACAATTCAATAAAGTGTTCTCTCCATCTGCTCACTTTTTCTCCCTTCTCAACTAGTAATCTACCATTTTTATCTTTCACTCCCCTACCAACTTCATTACCACCCTGACCACCCTGTATGACTCTCTTTACCTCTTTCGAGAACATTTTCTTACATTCCCTCTACTTGACACTGAAATTCCTTCCAAATTCCTCATCCACTCTCTTCTTTCTGTTACTAATATTTTCACCTCCCTCTTCATTTCTGCATATAACTCTCTTCCGTCTCTCAACTTCTTCCCCGCCCCTCTTTCTCATCCATTCATCAAATGCTTTCTTCTTTTGTGCCACAGCCTGTCTCACCTCTTCTTTCCAACATGCTGTTCCTTGCACCCACTATCGTCTTCTCTTCACCCCACACACCACCTCACATACTGCACATATTTCCTCTGTAAATATCTTGCACACATCTTCCACGTCCTCCATCTGCTCCAATTCATATTTACCCAATCGTTCCTCTACTACTCTCCTATATTCTACCTTTTTCTCATCCTTTTGTAGCGTTTCCACTCTCCTTGCATCTACTCTTTCCTCCCATCCTTCCCTTCTTCTATTTCTCCATTTTACTTGGACCTTGATTCTGACCACCACCAAGTGGTGGTCAAAAGTCCACTCCCCCAACTTCTATATCCTCTTGCATCCATTGCACATCTTGGCAACCTTTCATCCTGTTACGGAACAGAGAAAGATGTTGTACACTTTAATTGAGAATACTAAAAATCACTACTGTCCCGTAAAGTTCCAGGTTCAAAACGAAAGAGTTAGGTAAAATTACAAGTTAAAGTTTAATGGTCAAACTAACCACAAAACATTCAGGACTCATAAGGATAATGTAATGGCAAAAACAGGTTAAATATATGGTTAACTGCAATAGCCTCTATTAACACGAAATTAGCATGAGCAAATTTATCTAAGTCAGCCCTGATAAAATGACAATACCAGATAATACTCAGTGAATACAAGATATATTAATACAGATACAAAATATTATTAATAAGGGCTGACACCCAAAACACATGAATCACAAAAACCTCACTAGGCCTAAGAATTAACACCCTACGCTACACAGTACAAGTAAAAATGTAATAACACTCATACTCAAATTACACAGCTGCTAGATGGTTGGAGACTTCCTGAGCACTTACAATAATAACAACTGTACAGGGGGGGACAGAGATGTGAACAAAATGAGGAGTAGATCTAAGTGGCAATAATGCAGAGACTGAGCTCATTATATAGGGGCCGGCAGAGCTTGATACAACTTGTAAGAAGGACGCGCAAATGAAGCCAGAGGGGACAAAGAGTTGACACTCCTGCTCTGAACAACAGAAAGAACGACTTACTCTACTATAAGGGAGGAGGGGGGGAGTGAGGTAGAACACGCTCGTGATCAAACATGCAGCATACTGTACGTTAGAATTACAGAAAGGATGATGAAATCATAGGCTATGTAACACCTCCCCACAAAGAAAAAGAAATTTACAAAGGAAATTTCTTATTCTAAAACAATCTTTCTAAAGTCTAGATAAGCAATCTGCAATAACATTTTCTTTCCCCTTGACATGTTGTATCTCTAATGAATACTCCTGAAGAAGTAGACTCCATCTTGTCAATCTCTGATTTTTATCTTTAAACTTACTAAGGAATTTCAGTGGGTTATGATCGGTATAAATGACTATGGGGTCAAAACCAGAACACAAATAAAATGAAAAATGCTGTAAACCCAAAATCAAGGCCAAAAGCTCCTTCTCAATAGTTGAGTAGTTCTTTTGAGGTGGAGTGAACTTCTTACTGTAATAAGATAAAGGGTGTTCAATACCCTGATCATCCTCTTGCAGCAAAACAGCCCCAGCTCCTGTATCACTTGCGTCAACAGCCATCTTAAAAGGCTTAGCAAAATTTGGAGCAGCGAGCACTGGCTGACTTAATAGAATAGCTTTAAGTTTGTTGAAAGAGGATTCACAGTTATCGGTCCAGACAAATTTAACTCCCCTTTTTCAGTAGGTCTGTAAGTGGTGATACAAGAATTGAAAAGTTAAGAACAAATCTTCTGTAATAACCTACCATTCCCAAAAATCTTTGTAGCTCTTTCCTACTTTTAGGTCTGGGAAGATCACTTATAACCTGAACCTTAGCTCCTGGTGGTGCAACATGTCCATCACCAATTACATACCCAAGGTACTGAACTTTAGCTTGACCAAACTCACACTTTGATAAATTAGCTACAAGATTAGCCTGAACCAAACGCTCAAGAAATTTACTGACATGGCATAGGTGATCTTTCCAGTTGTCACTGAAGATTAATACATCATCAATATAAACAACACACCCTGCCAAACCCTCTGTTGCAACATTCATGAGCTTCTGAGATGTGGCTGGTGCATTCTTCATACCATATGGCATTACAGAACATGGAAAAGTCTTTCCTAGTGTTACAAAACATGAGATCTCCCTAGCATGTTCAGTCATAGGTACTTGCCAGTATCCCTTTAACAAATCAAACTTACTAATGTACCTAGCCTTTCCGATCTTGTCTATGCAATCTTCCACGCGAGGGAGAGGGTAAGTGTCTGTTTTGGTTATCTGATTAACACGTCTGTAGTCGATGCAAAGCCGCTGTGACCCACCTGGCTTAGGGACTAGAGTGACAGGAGAACTCCACTCGCTCTGACAGGGCTCAATCATCTTGTGGTCCAACAGGTAGCCAAGCTCCTTCTAGATGAGAGGAACTTACTGGGTTCACACGGTAAGGAGGCAGTTTAATTGGCTTTGGTTCTCCAACATCGACATCATGCATCAACACAGTGGTTCTTCCTGGAGTGGCACGGAACACTTGCGGGTACTCCTGCAGTAATGCCGAAAACTCCTGCCTTTCTTCGGGAGCTAGATGAGAAAGCTTAGTCCGGAGATCATTCATGATATCAGGATTCTTCACCAAACTATTACTCAGGCTCATGCTGCATGGGAGAACTTCACTTGCAGACTCGGGTGGAACAGCTACAGTGCAGACTGGGTTATTTTCGTCCCGCCTGTGATATAACATTAGCATGCTGATGTGACAAAGTTGCTTGTTCTTTCTACGATCTGGTGTGGCGATGACATAGTTGACATCACTGAGTTTCTTCTCCACGAAATAAGGACCACTAAACTTGGCTTGAAGAGTTTGCCCATGCACTGGTAGCAGAATCAAAACCTGATCTCCTGGCTGATAGTGGCGTAACATGGACTTCTTATCATACCAAGTCTTCATCTTCTCCTGAGCAGCTCCTAAATTCTCTCTCGCCAGCTGTAAAGCAGTGGACAGCCGTTCTTTGAACTTCATCACATACTCCAGCAGGTTGACGTCATCTTCCTAAGACAGCCAGCATTCCTTGAGTAGCTTAAGAGGTCCTCTTACTTCATGGCCAAACAGTAGTTCAAAAGGTGAGAAGCCCAGTGATTCATTTGGAGATTCTCTTGCGGCAAATACAACGAATGGAAGACCTTTATCCCAGTCTTTCTGATGTTCCAAACAGTATTTCTTGAGCATCGATTTGAGTGTTTGATGATATCTCTCCAACGCTCCTTGGGTCTGGGGATGGTATATAAGCTGAAGACGTGATCTAGGTGATGCCCAACACTTTCAGAGACTGCTTGAAAACATTTGACATGAAATTACTTCCCCAGTCTGACTGTACCTCCTTGGGCAGACCAAACTTTGTGAAGAACCCTAGCATTTCCTTAACCACGTTCTTTGCTGAGATATTTCTAAGTGGAATGGCTTCAGGATAACGAGTAGCCATATCAATCAGGGTCAACACTTAAGAAAATCCTGAAGAAGTCTTAGGAAGACGGCCCACAATATCCACCAACACACGGGTGAATGGCACCTCAAAAGGGGGAATGGGAACTAGAAGTGCAACCTTTTCGGTCTGATTACACTTCCCCACAACTTGACAGGTGTGACAAGACTTACAATACCAGGAAACATCCCTGAAGATACCTGGTTAGTAGAAGTGTTTCAAAATGCGTGCCACAGTCTTCCTCACTCCAAGGTGTCCTGCCAAACTGGAATCATGAGCCACTCTAATGATATCCTGCCTACAAACACGAGGGATGACAACTTGATGTACAACCTCCCATTCACAGTCGGCTGATGCTGTTGGGGGTCTCCACTTCCTCATAAGTACTCCTGACTTTATATAATAACAAGTAGAAACACCAGCTGACTCTTCCTCATTGCAAGCAGAGTTAGCTAGACCTTTCAACTCAGGTTCAGCAACCTGCAACTCAATCAACTCTTGACAAGACAAATTATCAACACTACATGGTACTGCCTCATCTGGTGAGTGGTCCAAATTAGCAAGAAAAGTGTCAGCTAGGATAACATCATCATCATCATTATCCTCTAAGTCACCAGTAACTTTAGACTTAGCCCTAGTGACAGCACATGCAGGGAACACATCAGGGACATCAGAATCCTGGGCCACAGCCACTGGCTCACCAGACAACTGAGGAGCTGGACACACTTGACTTCCACCAATATCATTTCCAAGTAAGAAAGTTACACCTGACATTGGGAGTGTCTCAACCAACCCAACCATAACGGAACCATTAACAAAACCAGACTCTAAATTCACTCTGCACAGAGGGACAGAGAAGTAATTATTCCCAACACCTTGTAAGATTACCGTTTCATCAGAGGAATTAACATTAAAGCCTAGAACACTAGTCAGCATAAGGGATTGGCAAGCACCTGTATCACGATATATTTTAACTGATTTCCGGTCATTACTGTCCAGAGGACTGACAAAACCATCAGACAGGAAATTAGCACATGAACTCTTGAGAGTGTCACCCACGTTACTGCTCAAAAGAGGAGCTCCATCATGAGAATTTAATTTACCCTCAAAGCAGGTTCAGTTAACTCAGTTAAAGAATTCTGGGAACTCTTAAGGATGGACACTAGACCAATTGACTGAATATTTAAAGACTCCTTTTGTTCCCATCACGCTGTCTCCTGAAACATTTCTCCGTAGTATGACCAAGCTTATTACAATAAGTACATTTACTTTTCTGAAATCTAGAGGTGAAGCTGGTATTTACTTCCTGAGAAACATCATCTTTATTCTCTTTCCTGTTACCTGTACTCTGAGTAGAGGCAACGTACTTACTCTCAGCTTTCCCTTTTTCTTTAGAATACCTCTTGTGAGTGAGGACATATTCATCAGCTAAAACTGCAGCATCAGACAAATTATCTATTCTTTTCTCATCAAGATATAGGCTTACATCTTTACTAATACACCTTTTGAAGTCCTCCAGCAAAATCATCTGCTAAATTTGTCAAAATCAGAATCCACATTCTTAGAATTTAACCACTGCTCTAACAGATCTTCTTTGATTTTTGCATACTCAACATGGGATTGCTTATCTTGCTTATAAGTTGTCCTAAATTTTACTCTATAGGCTTCAGGAACAAGCTCATAGGCCTTAAGAATGAAGCTCTTAACTACATCATAATTATCAGATTGATCCTGAGGCAAAGATGCATAAGTTACTTGAGCTTTACCGGTGAGAACAGTTTGAAGGAGTACTGGCCAATACTTTTTGGGCGAATTAAAACCTTTAGCTACCCTCTCAAACAACTGAAAATACTTTGTTAAATCAGATTCATTAAAAGGAGGGACAAGTTTAACATTTTTAGCCACATCAAAATCATCAGAGCTAGATGATCCAGTTCC
>NW_027641848.1:0-1998 GCF_032717465.1 Coenobita brevimanus | reverse complement strand
ACCTTGTTTCATGCGATACTCATGGTCTGCCTGAATCCTAGCAAGTTGAACTTGTGCCTGAAACTCCAGCCTCCTGAATACGAGCCTGAGACTCCGCCTCCTTAGCCTGAGACTCAGCCTCCTTAGCACAAGCCTGAAACTCAGCTTCCTTAACACGAGCCTCCTGCAGAGCTAGCTGTAACTTAGCTATTTCAATCTGCGTTTGCTCATTTGGAGGAGTTACATTAAACAAGCTTTTATTAATCATGCCAACAATTTGATCTTTAGAATGATGAGAGCGAACACCAATTCCCAATTGTTGAGCAACAAGCTTAAGTTCATTCTTTGTTCTGTTTTCTACATCACACACTGTTTCCACATTTGACAATAA
This sequence comes from Coenobita brevimanus, assembly GCF_032717465.1. Classification (NCBI taxonomy): domain Eukaryota; kingdom Metazoa; phylum Arthropoda; class Malacostraca; order Decapoda; family Coenobitidae; genus Coenobita; species Coenobita brevimanus. Next base: position 1,628 of record NW_027641848.1, on the reverse strand, counting down.
ATCTTTGGCTTCATCAAGTGTAGTAATAGTAGACATCATGAATAAATCACAGTCACAAAATATCAAGCAATAGCCTTAAGATAATATCCTGAATATCCTGATAAGAGGTCGCCAAATTTATGTTACGGAACAGAGAAAGATGTTGTACACTTTAAGTGAGAATACTAAAAATCACTACTGTCCCGTAAAGTTCCAGGTTCAAAACAAAAGAGTTAGGTAAAATTACAAGTTAAAGTTTTATGCTCAAACTAACCACAAAACATTCAGGACTCATAAGGATGATGTAATGGCAAAAACAGGTTAAATATATGGTTAACTGCAATAGCCTCTATTAACACGAAATTAGCATGAGTAAATTTATCTAAGTCAGTCCTGATAAAATGACAATACCAGATAATACTCAGTGAATGCAAGATATATTATTATAGATACAAAATATTATTAATAAGGGCTGACACCCAAAACACATGAATCACAAAAACCTCACTAGGCCTAAGAATTAACACCCTACGCTACACAGTACAAGTAAAAATGTAATAACACTCATACTCAAATTACACAGCTGCTAGATGATTGGAGACTTCCTGAGCACTCACAATAATAACAACTGTACAGGGGGGGACAGAGATGTGAACAAAACGAGGAGTAGATCTAAGTGGCAATAATGCAGAGACTGAGCTTATTATATAGGGGCCGGCAGAGCTTGATACAACTTGTAAGAAGGACGCGCAAATGAAGCCAGAGGGGACAAAGAGTTGACAATCCCGCTCTGAACAACAGAAAGAACGACTTTACTATAAGGGAGGAGGGGGGGAGTGAGGTAGAACACGCTCGTGATCAAACATGCAGCATACTGTACGTTAGAATTACACAAAGGATCATGAAATCATAGGCTATGTAACAATCCACACACACATAGTCAATCGTTGCTTTCCTTTCATTCAGTTCATCATCCACCCTTCTCACCACTCGCCATATATACCTGTGGATCATTTTGTGCCTGTGGAGGGAATTGGCTATCACCAACCTCCTCCCAGCACAAATGTCCACTAAAGGACTGCCATTCTCATCTATTTCAGCAGGCACACCCCACTCATCAGCTACTCCAGCCCCCTTCACATTCCCTACTTTACCATTCATATCGCCAATCAAAAACACTCTCTCATTCCTTTCAAACTTTTCCATGCACACATCCATATCTGTCCAGAACTCTTCTCTCACTCTGCTTGCATGATCTTGCATTGGCGCATACACACACACACAATCGCCCACATTTGCAGTCCAACTTTCAGTCTTACCCACACAATCCTTGAGCCAACTGATCCATACTCTCTTATATTCTCTTTCCATCTGTTACTCACAACAATACCCACTCCTTCTTTTGTCCTCTCATTCTCACCTACTCCTGCACGTATACCGCATCCATACTCCCATTCTCTCACAAACTCACCCCTCCATTTAATTTCAGTTAATCCACATGCATCCATTTTTGCACCCTCAAGCATCTGGACAATCTCTCTCTCTCTTTCACCTTATCATTTGCACCCCTTACATTCCAGGTCGCCATCCATATCATGTCCTTTGTCCGGTCCTTAGTCGTCATCTTTAGGTCAGTCCTGGTCCGAGGC
>NW_027641847.1:0-19194 GCF_032717465.1 Coenobita brevimanus | reverse complement strand
TCACCTGACTTGGAGCCGTCGGTGTACAAGTGGTGGGACTCCAAGTGACGAATGATGATGTTACGAAACAAATGGTGGACCTCTGCCTCTGGGCGCCTTGGCCTTTGGTGCTGGGAGCCATGTAACATCAACAGTAATGCTGGGTGGCTCCCAAGGCGCTATATTTTTAAGAACCAACTTGTCACAGTCACTGGGGTCCATACCAAGCTCCTGAGTCAGTAAGTGGAGGCGAACTGCAAGTGGCCGACGCACCCCCCGCATGAGATGGTAGTATTGACACAGGGGGGTACAGGCCACGTTGCTGATATATGTTCGTATGCCGTATGAAAAGGTCAGGTGGTCACGGCGAATACGGAGGGGAGGCACATTCGCCTCCACTTCCATACGAACTACACGGGTACACCAGATGGCTCCAAGACACATTCGCAAACATTTATTCTGTAGCACATCCAATCCTTTCAGTGTGGCATCGGATGCCGAGCCATACACCTGTGCGCCATAGTCTAGCTTCGATCAAATAAGGGACTTATACACCATTAATAAAGATTTTCTGTTGGCACCCCATGTAGTACCTGCTGGGTACTTAAGGACATTTAACGGTTTATCACAACGAGCAAGCAAAGTATTAACGTGAAGTTTAAAATTCATTCTGCGATCAAAGTGGACGCCCAAAAACTTTACAAAATTTTGAAAAGGGACCGCTTGATTATCCAAAAATAATCGCAAATTGGGGACGTTACGAGTTGTAAAAACTACAGCGGCACACTTAGTGATGGAAAACTTAAATCCCCACTGCAAGGCCTGTTGGTGGATGGAGTCAAGGGCTGCTTGAATATGCCCAGCCGAAAATCGTGCATTACGGGAGGAGTGCCATATTGCACAATCGTCAGGATAGAGCGAGTATTTAAGATTCCTGGGGATGGGAGCTAATGACAGAATATCATTGATCATAATACTAAATAAGGTAGGACTAAGCACACTTCCCTGTGGCACCCCGTTTCCCTGGATAAATATATCCGATGTTACGTTACGGGGCAATTTGACAGAGAAAGTCCTGTCCCTTAAGATATTTGAAATAAAAATTGGCAAAAATCCTCTTAAACCATAAGCATAGAGCTTCATTAGTATACCGTGTTGCCATATCATGTCATAGGCTTTATGGATGTCCAAGAACACCCCTATCATGAATTCTTTATTGGCAAATGCCTCTGCAGTACAATGCTCCAAATTCATTAAATGATCTAGTGAACTTATGTATTTACGGAAGCCACATTGTTGATCATTTAACAAATTCTTCGACACTAAAACAAAAAGAAGCCTATTGTTTACCATTCGTTCCATGACCTTATATAGACAAGAAGTCAACACAATAGGACGAAATGAAGTGGGATTCATAAGACGACCAGCCTCTTTGGGTATCGGTATGACGTGCGCAAAGTGCCATGAGTTTGGGAACGTTCGAGACGCCCAAATCTCATTGTACAATGCTAACATCTTAATCAGATTGTCCTGATTAAGATGCTGGATCATACCGTACGTGATGGTGTCTGGTCCAGGGCTGGTGTCTTTACAGGATTTAAGGGCAAGGAGCAGTTCATCTAGCATAAACTCTTTGTTGTACGGGGAGTCTACGTCTTCTGTGGCAAAGTCAGAAAGATAAAAATGGTAGATTACTAGTGGAGAAGGGAGAAAAAGTGAGCAGATGGAGAAAACAGTTTAAGGAACTGTTGAACATAGAGGATGGAAGTAATGCGAGTATAAGTGGCTGGGGAATGGCTCGCTCACACACACTCTTCTCCTCAGTCTCTCACTCTCCTTCCTCTCCCCATGGGCAAACCACCTCACTGTGTTTCTCATAATGCTTCCTATCACATCCACATCAACACCACAACACTTTTTCATATCCTTTTTTGTCAGTCTGTCTCTCAATGTGACTCCACAGGCTCCTCTCAAATAACTCATTCCAATGCTCTCACTCTTGACTTGTGTCCCTTTAACAACGTTTAAGCTTCATTTCCATACGTAAGAGTTGGTATCACAATACTGTCATGTAATAACTTTTTCACTTCCGTGCTAACTTCCCTGTTTCTTATCACTGCCTTCATAGAACCAGCATCCTTTCTTCCTTGTTGTATCCTTTCAAGCACTTCACCCTCCAAAATTCCATCCTTACTCATCACACTACCCAAGTACTTAAATGTACTCTCATTTTCCATTTCCTCATCATCCAACCTCACTGTACATTCACTGACTTCACCTCTCTCGAAGACCATAGCTTTACTCTTCTCTACATTCACCTTTAGATTCCGTTTCTTACACACTCTCCCAAACTCATTCATCAAGCCTTGCAGCTCCCTTTCGTCTTCACTTAACAACACAGTATCATCTGCAAACAACAGTACAGGGAGTTTCCAAACACTGGCTACTCTCATTAGGGCCACTCCAACATCAACTGCCCTACCTTGCATCTCTTTTATAACCCCATCCATATACAGATTGAAAAACCATGGAGACATGACACATCCCTGTTTCAACCCAACTTTGAACTAGAAAATCTCACTCAATTCACTATCCACATGCACTGCAGCCTTAGCACCCTCATACATACTCTTCACAACATTCGACAACTTCCCATCTACTCCATATATTCTTAATACTTTCCACAATCCTTGTCTATCCACCCTGTCATGTGCTTTCTCCAAATCCATGAAGGCCGCATACTTCTTTCCCTTCCCTAGAAACTTTAAGAATGAATATCTGATCTATACAACCTCTTCCCTTCCTAAAGCCTCGCTGTTCTACTCCAACAAATTTCTCTATTTCCCTAACCCTGTCAATAAGTATCATACCGTATAATTTTCCTATTACACCAAGAAGACAAATGCCTCTGTGATTATCACACACTTCTTTTTCCCCTTTCCCTTTGTACAAGGGAATATTTATATGTGACTTCGAATCCTCCGGGACTTTACCTTCCTCCCAGGCCAATCTGCACATCTTCACATCCATTCTACTACGATCTCTCCCCCATGCTTCAGCATTTCACCACACACTCCATCAATTCCTGGGGATTTCCCCATTTTGACTTTCTTCAATGCTTCCACAACTTCCATCCTACTGATTTCTTCCTGTCTTCTCACCTCCCTCCTTCTTCCAGCCATTCCCCAGCCACTTATACTCGCATTACTTCCATCCTCTATGTTCAACAATTCAATAAAGTGTTCTCTCCATCTGCTCACTTTTTCTCCCTTCTCAACTAGTAATCTACCATTTTTATCTTTCACTCCCCTACCAACTTCATTACCACCCTGACCACCCTGTATGACTCTCTTTACCTCTTTCGAGAACATTTTCTTACATTCCCTCTACTTGACACTGAAATTCCTTCCAAATTCCTCATCCACTCTCTTCTTTCTGTTACTAATATTTTCACCTCCCTCTTCATTTCTGCATATAACTCTCTTCCGTCTCTCAACTTCTTCCCCGCCCCTCTTTCTCATCCATTCATCAAATGCTTTCTTCTTTTGTGCCACAGCCTGTCTCACCTCTTCTTTCCACCATGCTGTTCCTTGCACCCACTATCGTCTTCTCTTCACCCCACACACCACCTCACATACTGCACATATTTCCTCTGTAAATATCTTGCACACATCTTCCACGTCCTCCATCTGCTCCAATTCATATTTACCCAATCGTTCCTCTACTACTCTCCTATATTCTACCTTTTTCTCATCCTTTTGTAGCGTTTCCACTCTCCTTGCATCTACTCTTTCCTCCCATCCTTCCCTTCTTCTATTTCTCCATTTTACTTGGACCTTGATTCTGACCACCACCAAGTGGTGGTCAAAAGTCCACTCCCCCAACTTCTATATCCTCTTGCATCCATTGCACATCTTGGCAACCTTTCATCCTGTTACGGAACAGAGAAAGATGTTGTACACTTTAATTGAGAATACTAAAAATCACTACTGTCCCGTAAAGTTCCAGGTTCAAAACGAAAGAGTTAGGTAAAATTACAAGTTAAAGTTTAATGGTCAAACTAACCACAAAACATTCAGGACTCATAAGGATAATGTAATGGCAAAAACAGGTTAAATATATGGTTAACTGCAATAGCCTCTATTAACACGAAATTAGCATGAGCAAATTTATCTAAGTCAGCCCTGATAAAATGACAATACCAGATAATACTCAGTGAATACAAGATATATTAATACAGATACAAAATATTATTAATAAGGGCTGACACCCAAAACACATGAATCACAAAAACCTCACTAGGCCTAAGAATTAACACCCTACGCTACACAGTACAAGTAAAAATGTAATAACACTCATACTCAAATTACACAGCTGCTAGATGGTTGGAGACTTCCTGAGCACTTACAATAATAACAACTGTACAGGGGGACAGAGATGTGAACAAAATGAGGAGTAGATCTAAGTGGCAATAATGCAGAGACTGAGCTCATTATATAGGGGCCGGCAGAGCTTGATACAACTTGTAAGAAGGACGCGCAAATGAAGCCAGAGGGGACAAAGAGTTGACACTCCTGCTCTGAACAACAGAAAGAACGACTTACTCTACTATAAGGGAGGAGGGGGGGAGTGAGGTAGAACACGCTCGTGATCAAACATGCAGCATACTGTACGTTAGAATTACAGAAAGGATGATGAAATCATAGGCTATGTAACACCTCCCCACAAAGAAAAAGAAATTTACAAAGGAAATTTCTTATTCTAAAACAATCTTTCTAAAGTCTAGATAAGCAATCTGCAATAACATTTTCTTTCCCTTTGACATGTTGTATCTCTAATGAATACTCCTGAAGAAGTAGACTCCATCTTGTCAATCTCTGATTTTTATCTTTAAACTTACTAAGGAATTTCAGTGGGTTATGATCGGTATAAATGACTATGGGGTCAAAACCAGAACACAAATAAAATGAAAAATGCTGTAAACCCAAAATCAAGGCCAAAAGCTCCTTCTCAATAGTTGAGTAGTTCTTTTGAGGTGGAGTGAACTTCTTACTGTAATAAGATAAAGGGTGTTCAATACCCTGATCATCCTCTTGCAGCAAAACAGCCCCAGCTCCTGTATCACTTGCGTCAACAGCCATCTTAAAAGGCTTAGCAAAATTTGGAGCAGCGAGCACTGGCTGACTTAATAGAATAGCTTTAAGTTTGTTGAAAGAGGATTCACAGTTATCGGTCCAGACAAATTTAACTCCCTTTTTCAGTAGGTCTGTAAGTGGTGATACAAGAATTGAAAAGTTAAGAACAAATCTTCTGTAATAACCTACCATTCCCAAAAATCTTTGTAGCTCTTTCCTACTTTTAGGTCTGGGAAGATCACTTATAACCTGAACCTTAGCTCCTGGTGGTGCAACATGTCCATCACCAATTACATACCCAAGGTACTGAACTTTAGCTTGACCAAACTCACACTTTGATAAATTAGCTACAAGATTAGCCTGAACCAAACGCTCAAGAAATTTACTGACATGGCATAGGTGATCTTTCCAGTTGTCACTGAAGATTAATACATCATCAATATAAACAACACACCCTGCCAAACCCTCTGTTGCAACATTCATGAGCTTCTGAGATGTGGCTGGTGCATTCTTCATACCATATGGCATTACAGAACATGGAAAAGTCTTTCCTAGTGTTACAAAACATGAGATCTCCCTAGCATGTTCAGTCATAGGTACTTGCCAGTATCCCTTTAACAAATCAAACTTACTAATGTACCTAGCCTTTCCGATCTTGTCTATGCAATCTTCCACGCGAGGGGAGAGGGTAAGTGTCTGTTTTGGTTATCTGATTAACACGTCTGTAGTTCGATGCAAAGCCGCTGTGACCCACCTGGCTTAGGGACTAGAGTGACAGGAGAACTCCACTCGCTCTGACAGGGCTCAATCATCTTGTGGTCCAACAGGTAGCCAAGCTCCTTCTAGATGAGAGGAACTTACTGGGTTCACACGGTAAGGAGGCAGTTTAATTGGCTTTGGTTCTCCAACATCGACATCATGCATCAACACAGTGGTTCTTCCTGGAGTGGCACGGAACACTTGCGGGTACTCCTGCAGTAATGCCGAAAACTCCTGCCTTTCTTCGGGAGCTAGATGAGAAAGCTTAGTCCGGAGATCATTCATGATATCAGGATTCTTCACCAAACTATTACTCAGGCTCATGCTGCATGGGAGAACTTCACTTGCAGACTCGGGTGGAACAGCTACAGTGCAGACTGGGTTATTTTCGTCCCGCCTGTGATATAACATTAGCATGCTGATGTGACAAAGTTGCTTATTCTTTCTACGATCTGGTGTGGCGATGACATAGTTGACATCACTGAGTTTCTTCTCCACGAAATAAGGACCACTAAACTTGGCTTGAAGAGTTTGCCCATGCACTGGTAGCAGAATCAAAACCTGATCTCCTGGCTGATAGTGGCGTAACATGGACTTCTTATCATACCAAGTCTTCATCTTCTCCTGAGCAGCTCCTAAATTCTCTCTCGCCAGCTGTAAAGCAGTGGACAGCCGTTCTTTGAACTTCATCACATACTCCAGCAGGTTGACGTCATCTTCCTAAGACAGCCAGCATTCCTTGAGTAGCTTAAGAGGTCCTCTTACTTCATGGCCAAACAGTAGTTCAAAAGGTGAGAAGCCCAGTGATTCATTTGGAGATTCTCTTGCGGCAAATACAACGAATGGAAGACCTTTATCCCAGTCTTTCTGATGTTCCAAACAGTATTTCTTGAGCATCGATTTGAGTGTTTGATGATATCTCTCCAACGCTCCTTGGGTCTGGGGATGGTATATAAGCTGAAGACGTGATCTAGGTGATGCCCAACACTTTCAGAGACTGCTTGAAAACATTTGACATGAAATTACTTCCCAGTCTGACTGTACCTCCTTGGGCAGACCAAACTTTGTGAAGAACCCTAGCATTTCCTTAACCACGTTCTTTGCTGAGATATTTCTAAGTGGAATGGCTTCAGGATAACGAGTAGCCATATCAATCAGGGTCAACACTTAAGAAAATCCTGAAGAAGTCTTAGGAAGACGGCCCACAATATCCACCAACACACGGGTGAATGGCACCTCAAAAGGGGAATGGGAACTAGAAGTGCAACCTTTCGGTCTGATTACACTTCCCCACAACTTGACAGGTGTGACAAGACTTACAATACCAGGAAACATCCCTGAAGATACCTGGTTAGTAGAAGTGTTTCAAAATGCGTGCCACAGTCTTCCTCACTCCAAGGTGTCCTGCCAAACTGGAATCATGAGCCACTCTAATGATATCCTGCCTACAAACACGAGGGATGACAACTTGAGTGTACAACCTCCCATTCACAGTCGGCTGATGCTGTTGGGGGTCTCCACTTCCTCATAAGTACTCCTGACTTTATATAATAACAAGTAGAAACACCAGCTGACTCTTCCTCATTGCAAGCAGAGTTAGCTAGACCTTTCAACTCAGGTTCAGCAACCTGCAACTCCAATCAACTCTTGACAAGACAAATTATCAACACTACATGGTACTGCCTCATCTGGTGAGTGGTCCAAATTAGCAAGAAAAGTGTCAGCTAGGATAACATCATCATCATCATTATCCTCTAAGTCACCAGTAACTTTAGACTTAGCCCTAGTGACAGCACATGCAGGGAACACATCAGGGACATCAGAATCCTGGGCCACAGCCACTGGCTCACCAGACAACTGAGGAGCTGGACACACTTGACTTCCACCAATATCATTTCCAAGTAAGAAAGTTACACCTGACATTGGGAGTGTCTCAACCAACCCAACCATAACGGAACCATTAACAAAACCAGACTCTAAATTCACTCTGCACAGAGGGACAGAGAAGTAATTATTCCCAACACCTTGTAAGATTACCGTTTCATCAGAGGAATTAACATTAAAGCCTAGAACACTAGTCAGCATAAGGGATTGGCAAGCACCTGTATCACGATATATTTTAACTGATTTCCGGTCATTACTGTCCAGAGGACTGACAAAACCATCAGACAGGAAATTAGCACATGAACTCTTGAGAGTGTCACCCACGTTACTGCTCAAAAGAGGAGCTCCATCATGAGAATTTAATTTACCCCTCAAAGCAGGTTCAGTTAACTCAGTTAAAGAATTCTGGGAACTCTTAAGGATGGACACTAGACCAATTGACTGAATATTTAAAGACTCCTTTTTGTTCCCATCACGCTGTCTCCTGAAACATTTCTCCGTAGTATGACCAAGCTTATTACAATAAGTACATTTACTTTTCTGAAATCTAGAGGTGAAGCTGGTATTTACTTCCTGAGAAACATCATCTTTATTCTCTTTCCTGTTACCTGTACTCTGAGTAGAGGCAACGTACTTACTCTCAGCTTTCCCTTTTTCTTTAGAATACCTCTTGTGAGTGAGGACATATTCATCAGCTAAAACTGCAGCATCAGACAAATTATCTATTCTTTTCTCATCAAGATATAGGCTTACATCTTTACTAATACACCTTTTGAAGTCCTCCAGCAAAATCATCTGCTAAATTTGTCAAAATCAGAATCCACATTCTTAGAATTTAACCACTGCTCTAACAGATCTTCTTTGATTTTTGCATACTCAACATGGGATTGCTTATCTTGCTTATAAGTTGTCCTAAATTTTACTCTATAGGCTTCAGGAACAAGCTCATAGGCCTTAAGAATGAAGCTCTTAACTACATCATAATTATCAGATTGATCCTGAGGCAAAGATGCATAAGTTACTTGAGCTTTACCGGTGAGAACAGTTTGAAGGAGTACTGGCCAATACTTTTTGGGCGAATTAAAACCTTTAGCTACCCTCTCAAACAACTGAAAATACTTTGTTAAATCAGATTCATTAAAAGGAGGGACAAGTTTAACATTTTTAGCCACATCAAAATCATCAGAGCTAGATGATCCAGTTCCACCTTGTTTCATGCGATACTCATGGTCTGCCTGAATCCTAGCAAGTTCAACTTGTGGCTGAAACTCAGCCTCCTGAATACGAGCCTGAGACTCCGCCTCCTTAGCCTGAGACTCAGCCTCCTTAGCACAAGCCTGAAACTCAGCTTCCTTAACACGAGCCTCCTGCAGAGCTAGCTGTAACTTAGCTATTTCAATCTGCGTTTGCTCATTTGGAGGAGTTACATTAAACAAGCTTTTATTAATCATGCCAACAATTTGATCTTTAGAATGATGAGAGCGAACACCAATTCCCAATTGTTGAGCAACAAGCTTAAGTTCATTCTTTGTTCTGTTTTCTACATCACACACTGTTTGCACATTTGACAATAAATCTTTGGCTTCATCAAGTGTAGTAATAGTAGACATCATGAATAAATCACAGTCACAAAATATCAAGCAATAGCCTTAAGATAATATCCTGAATATCCTGATAAGAGGTCGCCAAATTTATGTTACGGAACAGAGAAAGATGTTGTACACTTTAAGTGAGAATACTAAAAATCACTACTGTCCCGTAAAGTTCCAGGTTCAAAACAAAAGAGTTAGGTAAAATTACAAGTTAAAGTTTTATGCTCAAACTAACCACAAAACATTCAGGACTCATAAGGATGATGTAATGGCAAAAACAGGTTAAATATATGGTTAACTGCAATAGCCTCTATTAACACGAAATTAGCATGAGTAAATTTATCTAAGTCAGTCCTGATAAAATGACAATACCAGATAATACTCAGTGAATGCAAGATATATTATTACAGATACAAAATATTATTAATAAGGGCTGACACCCAAAACACATGAATCACAAAAACCTCACTAGGCCTAAGAATTAACACCCTACGCTACACAGTACAAGTAAAAATGTAATAACACTCATACTCAAATTACACAGCTGCTAGATGATTGGAGACTTCCTGAGCACTCACAATAATAACAACTGTACAGGGGGGGACAGAGATGTGAACAAAACGAGGAGTAGATCTAAGTGGCAATAATGCAGAGACTGAGCTTATTATATAGGGGCCGGCAGAGCTTGATACAACTTGTAAGAAGGACGCGCAAATGAAGCCAGAGGGGACAAAGAGTTGACAATCCCGCTCTGAACAACAGAAAGAACGACTTTACTATAAGGGAGGAGGGGGGGAGTGAGGTAGAACACGCTCGTGATCAAACATGCAGCATACTGTACGTTAGAATTACACAAAGGATCATGAAATCATAGGCTATGTAACAATCCACACACACATAGTCAATCGTTGCTTTCCTTTCATTCAGTTCATCATCCACCCTTCTCACCACTCGCCATATATACCTGTGGATCATTTTGTGCCTGTGGAGGGAATTGGCTATCACCAACCTCCTCCCAGCACAAATGTCCACTAAAGGACTGCCATTCTCATCTATTTCAGCAGGCACACCCCACTCATCAGCTACTCCAGCCCCCTTCACATTCCCTACTTTACCATTCATATCGCCAATCAAAAACACTCTCTCATTCCTTTCAAACTTTTCCATGCACACATCCATATCTGTCCAGAACTCTTCTCTCACTCTGCTTGCATGATCTTGCATTGGCGCATACACACACACAATCGCCCACATTTGCAGTCCAACTTTCAGTCTTACCCACACAATCCTTGAGCCAACTGATCCATACTCTCTTATATTCTCTTTCCATCTGTTACTCACAACAATACCCACTCCTTCTTTTGTCCTCTCATTCTCACCTACTCCTGCACGTATACCGCATCCATACTCCCATTCTCTCACAAACTCACCCCTCCATTTAATTTCAGTTAATCCACATGCATCCATTTTTGCACCCTCAAGCATCTGGACAATCTCTCTCTCTCTTTCACCTTATCATTTGCACCCCTTACATTCCAGGTCGCCATCCATATCATGTCCTTTGTCCGGTCCTTAGTCGTCATCTTTAGGTCAGTCCTGGTCCGAGGCTTCTTGTTGATATTTTTAGTTAGTTGTTTTCTGGGGAGGGGCACTAACCCTCCACCAACCCACTTGCTGTCACGTAGGGAACACATGTTGGTTGGCTTGGCACCCGATGTAGAGCTACCCTAAAAACAGGTTACCACTACACTAATTGGGTGGATGATGGGCGCCCCCACCTACAATATGTGTATACCTTTATATATATAGATATATATATATATATATATATATATATATATATATGCACCCCATTCCTCCTCCACGCTGCCATTTTCCTGATGTATATATATATATATATATATATATATATATATATACCTAGGCTGCTTCCCCAAGGAAAGGAGGTAGCCGAGACAGGACGACTCACTCTCCATTTACTCATCCATTCAAAAACATTTATTCGCATCTTAGCCCCAAAAGGGAGAACGGACAGATCCTCACCGCATCACACCGCACAAGGGTCAACTGCGCAATGCAAGCAGTGACATCCACAGCAGGGCCCGACAGCAGAACTGGTTTACCCCTGCCAGATCATAACAGACCCATCCCCTTACCCGCACCTGACCTGACTAGCTGATCAGACCAAATGCGGGAGAATATCCCTCAGGGCTGCGTCATCACTTATTCATTCACAATTTCTCTCCATTTATTTCTGTCACGCACAGCCACTCTTCCTTGCTCAACAGACATCCCTCTCGCATCCAGCGCTCTCTTCACACTGTCCATCCATCCTATTCGTGGTCTTCCTCTCAGTCTTACACCTCTCACATCAGATCTAGTTATCTTTTTCACCAATCGCTCATTATCCATTCTCTCCATATGCCCAAACCATTGCAACACCCTCTGCTCAACTCTACCAGCCATCTCCCGAACAACTCCAGTTCTCCTTCGCACTTCATCATTTCGCACTCGATCCATACGCGTCACTCCACACATACTCCTCAGACATCTCATCTCCATTACATTCAAACTTTTCCTCTCTGCTACACCCATATTCCATGTTTCAGCCCCATATAACGCAGTCGGTACCACAACACCCTCATACAGCCTTCTCTTTACATCCATTCTAAGCGAACGACATTTAAAAACTTTTTTTCATTCCTCCCAGCACCTTTCCTACTTCATTAATTCTAAACTTCACTTCTGCATCTATTCTTCCATCCACAGCAACATGTGACCCTAGATATTTAAAACAATCTACCTCCTCAAGCAACTCACCATTCAAAACTATATTCATCCCCCTACCATCTATCAACCTCGTACACTTCATCACTTTACTCTTATTCTCATTTACTTTCAATTTCCTCCTTTCACACACCCTTCCAAACTCCTCTACCAACTGTCTCAATTTCTCCTCTGAATCAGTCACCAATGCAGTATCATCTGCAAACAGCAGTTGCTTCAGATTCCACTCTCCTCCATCAACATTTACCAGACTCAGACCACCTAAAACTCTTGCATTCACCTCCCTTACAACACCATCCATGTAAATATTAAACAGCCAAGGTGACATCACACATCCCTGTCGCAGCCCCACTCTCACGGGAAACCAATCACTCACAGAATTTCCCACTCTTATACACGCTCTACTATTTACATAAAAACTTTTCACCCCTTTTAGTAACCTACCATCAAGTCCATACAATCTTAAAACAGTCCACAAAGCCTCCCTATCAATTCTATCATACGCTTTCTCTAAATCCATAAATGCCCAAAACACATCCTTGCCTTTCGCTAAATACTTTTCACACACTTGTCTCACAGCAAACACCTGATCAACGCATCCCCTCCCTCTCCTAAAGCCACACTGCTCATCACTAATCACTCCCTCTGTACCCTCTCTAACTCTCATAATTAACACTCTACCATACACTTTACCTACAACACTCAACAGACTTATACCCCTAAAGCTAGTACATTCATACTTATCACCCTTGCCTTTATACAACGGGACCACACAAGCACTTGCCCAGTCAATTGGCACCCTACCTTTCTCAAAGCACACATTCAATAATCTTACTAACCAGTCAACAATAGTCACTCCACCACCCTTCAGGCATTCCACAGCACACCCATCCATACCTGCAGCTTTCCCTGTTTTCATCTCCTTTACTGCCTTCTCCACTTCCTCCTTCGTGATCAAAGAATCATTCAACTCTCCCAACACATTTATTCCCTGCACCCTTCTATCTGCCACAATCTCAGCCACGTTTTCCTCCTCTACATTTAACAATCTTTCAAAATACTCTGCCCATCTCTTCCTTACTGCATCCATCTCAATTAACATCCTTCCATCCTCTGCTTTTACTCGTTCTTCCTTCCCAGACTCTCCCTTTCGCACCCTTTTCACCTCCTTCCAAAACATTTTCTTATTCTGTTGAAAATTCTCTGTCAGCCGCCTACCCCACCTCTCATCTGCTGCCACTTTAGCATCACGCACAGCCCTTCTTGCTCTATTCCTCTTTTCCTTGTACCTTTCATATGACATCTCATCCTTCCTCTGCAGCCACACTTCATATGCACGTCTCTTCTCAGCCACAGCCATACTTACTTCCTCGCACCACCATTCACTTCCTTTTCTTACACCACCACCCACACGTCTCACACCACACACCTCTTCTGCATGCTCCACCACAGCACTCTTAAACAACTGCCATTCCTCCTCCACGCTGCCATTTTCCTGATCTTTCACTGCGTTCCACTCATCTTTCAATTTCTCCTGATACTCTATCTTTTTCTCTCTTTTATCCAACTCACTCACTTTCAAAGCCTCCCTGCCACACCTAACCCTCCTAGCTCTCACCCATCTCTTACCTACTCTTAACTTTCCCTCCACCAGGTAGTGGTCAGACATGCCTCCTCCCACCCCTCTCAGAACTCTCACATCCAACAATCTTCCTATTACATTCCTAGACACAACCACATAGTCCATCAAGGCTCTATCAACAACCCTTCCACCCTCCTGTCTCACCCATGTATACTTATAAATATCTTTCTTCTCAAACAGCGTATTCCCAATCACCATCTCTCGCTCAACACACATCGCTATCATTCGTTCCCCATTTTCATTTCTTCCAGGCACACCATGCATACCAACTACACCTTCAACTGCTACATTTCCCACTCTAGCATTCAGATCTCCCATCATTACCACATTCACATTCGCTCCAAAACTCTGCAGACACTCATCAACATCATTCCAGAAAGACTGGGGGTCTTGTTCATCCCTTTCACTACCAGGCCCATATGCACTCACAAACACCCACAACTCACGTTCAAATTTCTGCTTTCACCCACATCAGTCTCGATGACACCTCCTTCCATTCAATCACACACTGCTGCACTTCCGGACTCACTAACAAGGCCACACCTTCTCTTGCCCTTCCTCTATCAACACCTGACAATCTTCCATTCACACTTCCAAACATATATTCCCCCTTCCCTTTCATCTTCGTTTCACTCAAAGCTAACACATCCAACTTTCTTCTCACAAACATTCTCCCAATCTCCTCCCTTTTAGCCTCAATTGTACTACATCCACGCACATTCATAGACCCAATCTTCAGGGTACGGGGATAACTCCATCCCCCATCCCTTTCTCTGGCCTGTCTCTTTTTAGGAACTAAAAAACAGAGGAGGGGGTCCCTAGTCCCCTCACCCCGCCCCTTTTAGTCGCCTTTTACGACACGCAGGGAATACGGTGGCAGTATTCTTCCTAACACAACCCGGCCGCAGAGTAGTAGCACCACCCCATAGTGCGACCAGGTTGTGTCCCCCCCGCCACAGGGGGGCTTCTTCCCCCCAAAGAAATGGGAGAATATCCCATAGGGGCCATCTCATATTTTATTCATTCACACTTTCTCCCCAGTTATTCCAGTCATTTGCAGCCACTCTTCTTTGTTCAAGAGACATTTCTCTTGCATCCAATGCTCTCTTTACACTGTCCATCCGTCCTATTCGTGGTCCTTCTCTCAGCCTAACACCTTTCACATCCGATCAAGTTATCTTTTCACCAATCGCTCATTATCCATTTTCTCCATATGCATAAACCATCGCAACATTCTCTGCTCAACTCGAACAGCCATCTCCCGCATAACTCCAGTTCTCCTTTGCCCTTCATTTCTCACTTGATCCATACGCGACACTCCATGCCTATTCCTCAAACACCTCATCTCCATTACGTTCAAACGTTTCCTCTCTGCTACACCGATATTCCATGTTTCAACCCCATATAATGCAGTCAGTACCACTACACCTTCATACATACAGTCTTCTCTTAACCTCTTTGCCCTCATTGTCGCTTTAGTTGTCATTTGTGTGTAGCTGTGCCCATACTCATCGACGTGTTTGTTGTCATAAGAACCTTCGTCAGAGAAAACGTTTTTGGCCGATCGGCGTCAGTTTTGGAGGTGTCATAGTTTCCACGCCGCTCATCAAAAGTAAGAAGTTTGCATTTCTTCAATCAGTCTGCAGTTTAGCAGTTTCCAACATGTCCCACTATATATATACCGTAATACTTAGTTATGATTTAGTGGCATCAACTGGCACACATTTTGACCAAAGGGGGCCATAGTGCAGCAAAGGAACGTCGCGTAGGAATAGGGCCAACTATTCCCACTGGATGGCAAGGGCATAGATATAAATAGGACTAGATGCCGCATCGCCCATTCTTCAGTACAGAGGCAATGCGTCTTTGCGGCCGCCATCTTGGAGCGGTCAAGCATGTAATAGTGGGGCTTGTTTTAGAGTGAATTCAGACTATGAAAATGAATGTTGTGGTGGAGGTGGTGATGGTTATTGTTGTGGTGGTGGTGATGGTAGTTATTGTAGCGGTAGTGGTGGTTGTTGCTGTGGCGGTGGTGGTGGTGATGGTGGTTTTTGTTGTTGTTGTGGTTGTGGTGGTTATTGTGTTGGTGGTGGTGGTGGTTGTTGTGTTAATTGTGGTTATTGTTGTTAGTGGTGGTTGTTGTTGTTGTGTTAATTGTGGTTATTGTTGTTAGTGGTGGTTGTTGTTGTTGTGTTAATTGTGGTTATTGTTGTTAGTGGTGGTTGTTGTTGTTGTGTTAATTGTGGTTATTGTTGTTAGTGGTGGTTGTTGTTGTGGTGGTGGTGGTTGTTGTGATGGTGGTTATAATGGTGGCTGTTGTGGTGGTGACTGTGGTTGTTGTTGCTGTTGTGCTGGTTGTGGTGGTGGTGGTGGTGGATGCTGTAGTTGTTGTGGTGGTGGTTGTTGTGGTGGTCATTGTTGTGATGGTGGTTATAGTTGTTGCTGCTGTTGTTGTTGTGGTGGTGGTTGTTGTGGTGATGGTTGTAGTGGTGGTGGTGGTTGTTGTGGTGATGTTTTTTGTGGTTGTTGTCGTTGTTGCTGTTGTGGTAGTGGTGGCATGATTGTTCTTATGGTGGTGGTGGTTGTCGGTGGTGGGTGGTTGTTGCTGGTGGTGGTTGTTGTGGTGGTGGTTGTTGTGGTGGTGGTTGTTGTGGTGGTGGTTGTTGTGGTGGTAATTGTTGTGATGGTGGTTATAGTTGTTGCTGATGTTGTTGTTGTGGAGGTCGTTGTGGTGATGGTTATGATGGATAGTGGTGGTTGTTGTGGTGATGTTTTTTGTGGTTGTTGTCGTTGTTGCTATTTGTGTTGGTGGTGGCGATTGTTCTTATGGTGGTGTTTGTTGTGTTTGTGTTTGTGGTTGTTGCTGTTTTGGTGGTGGTGGTGGTGGTTGTGTTGGTGGTTATTGCACTGGTGGTGGTGGTGGATGTTGTTATAGTGGTGGTTATTGTTGTGGTAATTGAGGTTGTGGTGGTTTTTGTTGTAGTGGTTTTTGTTGTGGTGGTGGTAGTTGTAGCGAGTGATGGTGGTTGTTGTGGTGCTGGTTTTTGTGGTTGTTGTTGTGGCGATGGTTGTTGTTGTACTGGTGGTGGTTGATGTGTATGGTGGTTATGGTGATGGTGCGGTTGTTTTTGTGATGGTGGTGGTTGTTGTTGTCATAGTGGTGGATGTTTTTGTGATGGTGGCGATTGTTGTTTTGGTGGTGATTATTATGGTGGTGGATGATGTTGTTGATATTGTTGTGGTGGTGGTGGTTGTGGTGCTGGTGGTAGCGGTTGTTGTTGTTTGTTGTGGTGGTAATGGTGGTATTGGTGAGCAGCTGTGGTGAGGTTGTTATGGTGGTGGCTGTTGTTGTGGTGGTAGTAGTTGTGGTTCCTGATTCATCTGAAACGGCGGGCTTTCGGTGGACTTCAGGCTTAAATTTCCCAGCTGCAACCCACCATCCTCCTTTCGGAGGAGATAGAGAAACAGCTGAGAGACGTTTGCATAACCAGACAGTTGAGCCGCTCGTGCTATCGGTGTCACCATAAATATATTCCGACGCTTTCTACACCCCAAAACAGCACAGTGCTATTGCATTTCTAGGTAAATAGTGAATAAAGCTTTGATCATCGTCAGGAACATGACATCGCTGCCTCGACCGTTCCAAGATGGCAGCCGCGCGGGCATATTTACAGTGGTGTCATGCGGAATCTAGGCTTATTTATATCTATAGGCAACGGCGGGCCTGTTATCTCTAGAGAAAAACAAATCAGTTCAAAGTAGTAGTAATAGTAAATTTTTGGCAGTGCTATAAGTATTATAAAGCATTCTTACTTAGAATACCATCGTGTGAATGCCGGCTGCTGTGGCAATCGTGGATATTTCTCTGCCATCACCTACCAACAGTTCGGTTAAAGGCTCGCCTCAAGAAATAGGTCAGTGAAATAATAAACAGATTAATAAAACAGTGTATGAAATTCAAATCTGGAAACTCATTATACACCAAAAAATAACAGCGATGACCAAAATTTGTCTATTTCTTACCATGCATATATTACTTGAGAAATGCATATAATATGTGAAACAAAAGTGCTTAAGTGATGCTTAGAAAATTGTTCATTGAAGCACTAAACTTTTCTGAAACGATGGTGGAGTGTGTCTGACTGTGTAGTCTACGCCTGGCCACGACTTTGGCCACTCTCTGGTCAAAGATTGGTAGTCACGAGTGTACATGTACTTGTAGTGATGAAATGTACTGTATTACCTCATAAAATGATAGATTTGATTATGTGTAATGTGAATAGGATATGAAAGAAGTGAACCACGTGCTCGTGGCCCCCTAACTGTGAGCTAGAGTCAGGTGTAGGAGACGATGTTTTTCAAGACTTACATGTACCTTCATATCATGAATCATAACATTACGCCAGTGTTAAGCAAAGTTCTTAGCTGGCTGTGAATAAAATATCATCGTCAGGAACACGACATCGTCTGCTTCGACTCCTTTATTTCAGCTCACACCCCTAACACAGCATTCCACTACCGGAACCCTTTGACAGCAATTCATTCTCCAGTTGGCTTGAAATGACATCAGTGTTGCAAAGATGAAATGCGGGTTGGCACCAGAGTAGTAGAGAAAACTCGATGAGAGTGAGTCGGAGAGCGATATTGAGAGTGACAGTTCTGGGAGTTGACGTCTTCCGGCTGTGAAGAGGCCCTGCCCCGCCGCCTTCCACCATGGGAGACCACACCACCATCAGCAGCCAGCCTCACCAGAGAGCATTCCCTACCTGTAGGACCTGCCGGTCCAACCGCTTTCTTCATCAGCTCTCAGTCTCCAGGCCCCTTTGCCCCCTTGGGCAAGCCAGTGTCTGGGAGGCCGGGCCGCATATTCACCAAGTCTGGAAAGGTTCGCGTTATGGGGGAAATTAGGACCAATCACAGCTCGAGCTGAGGCAAGCCAAGTGTTACCAGCTCAAGACGTCATCACTTACCTTATGATGTCATCTACTTACTTTATAAACACTACAATTACTTTAAGTACTTCTGAACTTATCAGTAAAAGAATGTATATACAAGGAACGTAAATGACATTTAACATTATAGGCAGGTGAGGCAAATATGACAAATACTGGAATATAAATGAAGGCTAAGACTACGTAAAGAGTATCTGGTAACATATCTACACACTTGTGCTTCTTTCATTATTCAAATTATTTGGACTCCTCTCCCTAAAAAAGATGTATGGACTTACAAAAACATAGGTATTACATTGTATATCACACGTATATCAAGTGCAGAACTGAATGAAATGGCTAAGCATATCAGTTTGCGTACTCGTGGTAAAAATAGTAGCCGGACTGAAAAGCACCTAAGAAGACAATAACACAACGGCCATATCCTTAAAAATAATTCCTTCCCTAAACTTTTCCTTCCCTTC
>NW_027641846.1:0-1998 GCF_032717465.1 Coenobita brevimanus | reverse complement strand
GCTCTCTCCAAGGCGGTCAGGGATACGGGTAGGGTGCTGTACAAGCTGCTCTAGGTCATTAAGGATAAAAAAGATGTAGGCTTGTTCACCAGGTGGATCCGTGAAAGGAGAGGAGAGCCAAAGGTGGTGGTGAACATTGAAATCTCCTAGAATGGAGATTTCTGAGAAAGGAGAAATGGACAGAATGTGTTCCATCGTAGAAGTAAGATAGTCGAAGATTTTTTGATAGTCGGTAGAATTAGGGGATAAGTAAACAGCACAGATATATTTAGTCAGAGAATGACAGGAAAGCCGAAGCCAGAGTGTGGAGAATTCAGAAGAATCAAGTTCAGGAACACGAGAGCAAGATAAGTCGTTGCGTATGTATACACAACAGCCACCTTTGGCTTTGAAATGAGTATAGAGAAAGTAGGAGGATACAGAAAAGGGTTTGCTGTCAGTTGCCTCAGACAGCTGAGTCTCCGTTAGAAAAAGAAGGTGAGGTTTAGAGGAGGAGAGGTGGTGCTCAACAGAGTGAAAGTTAGATGAAAGGCCGCGAATGTTGCAGAAATGAAGAAGAAGAGAGTCAGACAGTGGTTCCAGGCACCTCGAGTCGTCACCGGGAGAGGGGCAGATGGCGGGGGCATTTATGGTCCCCCCCCCTGGGGACTCCGAGGCTGGGTGAATTGACGCCATTTTTGTTTAATTTAGAATAGGAAGTGTAGTGTGTACTGTGCATGTAGTTTGGTGAAGATAGTTAGAGAAATTGTACTGGAGAGCATGCTGGCCTACTCTCTGTGTAACTGAGACACTGAAAAAGTTCAGCAAAGGGGGATGGTCAGGAACTAGTCCTGAGGGCTAATGAAACGGGAGCTCCAGCACTCCCTGTCATCAACTTTCCATCCACCTCGGGAGTACTGCCCTGCTCGACTGGTGCTACAGTCTACTCCACATGATATAATATGTTTACATAATATGTACAAAAAGTGAAGAACCTCACCCAACAGACCACCATCGACTGCAAGTGCCCAATACCTTTCTATATTGCACACTTGAACTCATCAGCTGGTGACAGTTAGTCAAGGAACGGGGTTTAATGTAGGGGACATCAATATTAGAAATAGGTCAGTGGGAGAAGGAACTATTTCAAATACATCAAAAGTCAACCCTAATTAATAGTACAATATATACATATTTACAGTTGATAAAAACCATAACCACACAGTAAAAAAGTCACATCACTCTCATCAGTCTGGTCTCTCTCAAGAAAGCCATAAATTTATCGTCATAACAATGTCCCCACTACCCAGGATGGTGGAAAGGGTGAAGGGGACATCTACTGCGCGCCGCAGTAATTTATAAGTGAAGCACGTTCACGAATAAATCGCCGACAGTGCAGGATGATGACTGATAGTTAACACCACATTACAGATGTCACAGTGTGGTGGAAATCGTCTTCCCAGATATGGCTTCATGTGCGTTACAATTGTGGCATTGAGCCGTAATCACACCAACACTTTTTCTTCCAGTCGACTGGGACGGTTGGCAGTGGCCCAGTCGCCCAAGTACGACTTTCATGTTGGAATATTAAGTCTGGTCCACTGACCTTGCCACAGAAGATTTATTGATTTCTTCCCGAGAGAGAGACTCGACCATAGATCACGAGGAACGTCCCAAGGCTCCTCGAGTTCTACAGCTGACTTTGCAAGTAAGTCAGCCTGCTCATTGCCATAGATACGTCAATGACCAGGCACCAAGATCAGCGTGAATGACTTGTTGCATGAATGCAACTTATTAACAATGCGGCCCTGGATCTCGTGCGAGTCTGTAGTGCAAGATGCAATTGATTGAAGGGCTGATTTCGAGTCTGAAAACATGACAAATGAGTCATGTCTAGAACTGAGAGCATAGTCTATGGCTTTGTCAACAGCAAAAAGTTCGGAGGTAAACACAGATGTATGAGTCGGTAGCTGATACCTGAGGGCACATTCAGTCGACCACACGCTTGCACCCACACAT
>NW_027641845.1:0-38388 GCF_032717465.1 Coenobita brevimanus | reverse complement strand
CGTTGTGATAAACCGTTAAATGTCCTCAAGTACCTAGCGGGTACTACCTGGGGTGCCGACAGAAAATCTTTATTAATGGTGTATAAGTCCCTTATTCGATCAAAGCTAGACTATGGCGCACAGGTGTATGGCTCGGCATCCGATGCCACGCTGAAAGGATTGGATGTGTTACAGAATAAATGTTTGCGAATGTGTCTTGGAGCTGTCCGGTGTACCCGTGTAGCTCGTATGGAAGTGGAGGCGAATGTGCCTCCCCTCCGTATTCGCCGTGACCACCTGGCCTTGTCCTATGGTGTAAGGACATTAAGAAAAAGTAATATCGGCAATGTGGCCTGTACCCCCCTGCGTCAATACCACCACCTTCTGCGGGGGGTGCGTCGGCCACTTGCCGCTTGCCTCCACTTACTGACTCAGGAGCTTGATGTGGAACCCAGTGACTGTGACAAGTTGGTGGTTAAAAATATAGCGCCTTGGGAGCCACCCGGCTTTACAGTCGATGTTACATGGCTCCCAGCACCAAAGGCCAAGGCGCCGGAGGCGGAGGTCCACCACTTGTTTCGTAAGATCATTGTTCGTCACTTGGGGTCCCATCAATTGTACACCGACGGCTCCAAGTCGAGTGAATGTGTGGGTGCAAGTGTGTGGTCGACTGAATGTGCCCTCAGGTATCGGTTGCCGACTCATACATCTGTGTTTACTTCAGAACTTTTTGCTATTGACAAAGCCATAGACTATGCTCTCAATTCTAGACATGACTCATTTGTCATATTTTCAGATTCAAAATCAGCCCTTCAGGCAATTGCATCTTGCACTACGGACTCTCATGAGATCCAGGGCCGCATCGTTAATAAGTTGCATTCATGCAACAAGTCATTCACGCTGATCTGGGTGCCTGGTCATTGTCGTATCTACGGCAATGAGCAGGCTGACTTACTTGCAAAGTCGGCTGTGGAGCTCGAGGAGACTTGGGACGTTCCTCGTGATCTACGGTCGAGTCTATCTCTCGGAAAGAAATCAATAAATCTTCTGTGGCAAGGTCAGTGGACCAGACTAAATATTCCAACTTGAAAGCCGTACCTGGGCGACTGGGACACTGCCAACCGTCCCAGTCGCCTAGAAGAAAAAGTGTTGGCACGGCTACGGCTGAATGCCACCATTTTAACCCACATAAAACCTTATATGGAAAGACGCTTCCCACCGCACTGTGACATCTGTAATGCGGTGTTATCTATCAGTCATATCATCCTGCGCTGTCGGCGATTTATTCGTGAACGCGCTTCACTTATAAATTACTGCGGCGCAGTAGACGTCCCCTTCACCCTTTCCACCATCCTGGGTGATGGGGACATTGTTATGACTGATAAATTGATGGCTTTCTTGAGAGAGACCGGACTGATCAGAGTGATGTGACTTTTTTACTGTGTGGTTATGGTTTTTATGAACAGTAAATATGTATATATTGTAATATTAATTAGGGTTGACAGTTGACATATTTTAAATAGTTCCTCCTCCCACCGATCTATTTCTAATATAGATGTCCCCTACATTAAGCCAAATTCCTTGCCTGACAGTCACCAGCTGATGAGTGCAAGTGTGCAATATAGGAAGGTATTGGGCACTTGCAGTCGATGGTAGTCTGCTGGGCGAGGTTCTTCAATTTTTGTATAAATTATGTAAATACATTATATTATCTTGCTTAAGTTATTCTAATTAGGGCCGACAGCTGACGTATATGGAAATGTTCCTGACTCGTCTGGTTCCCTTTCATATATTGATGTCCCCTATATTAGGTTGTGCCTCAACTGACAGTCATCAGGTGATGAGTGCAGGTATGTAATGTAGAAAAGCATTACATATCTGCAGTCGATGGTGTTCTCTTGGTCGAGGCTTTTTGAATATTAGTGTAGGTCTAGTTATTTGTCTCTTAGGATTTAGTATAGGTTAGCGATTTGTCTGTTAGGTGGTTAGTTTTAGGGTCTTTAAATTAGGTATTTTGTTTATAAGTAATATAAGGTTAAAAATATAAAAAATAAATAAAAATAATAAAAATAAAACTACAAAAAAATAATAAAATAAAAATTATTATATATATATGTACGTGTGCATGAAAGTGTGTATGTTCATATGCATGGATGTGTGTATGTATGTATGTATGTATATATATATGTTTGTATATATATGTATATATGTGTCAATATATATTCATATATATATATTTGCCTTAATGACCAGAGGCTTCGGCCTCAATGGTCGATAGGCAAAAAAAAAAAAAAAAGGGCAAGTGGGGACTTTGATGCATGGTCGTTGAGAGTTTAGACGTGTTTTCATCTGGCTCTCTCTTCTAGAATCCAGGGCTGCCCCACCGGCATTAGTTTTTTTTAATCACCCTTCTGGTGACGCTAGGATAGCTAGTACTAATTTTCCTCCCTACCTGTTAGTCTAGAGATATAGTAAGTGTCTATATCTATTTACTAAGATTACCTTTGCTTTCTCGCCCACGGAGGGTCCCCCCCACTGATCATTCTGGGGTGTGAATTAACACGGTCGGGCCTCCCTGGAGTGGTTTGAGAGGGCAATCTTAGCCATAGGTGTGTGGTCCCCGGGTGTTTGTCCCTTGTTTGTTTTTCCTCCTCCTTCCCACTTCCCCCTCACGGGGGAAGTGGTAACTATGGCGGACGCCACAACTGCCTCCCCCTCCTTCAGGGGGGGAGGTAGTCCTAACCGACCCCCGACTGCTTCACGGACGGACTACCCCCAGACTGAACGGCCCCGGACACGCCCTTTGCTAGACATTAATGTAAACAATGCGAGTTTTGTTTTGTTGCAGGCGGTTGGTTCTACTCCCCTGTCCAGCCTCAACCCCTTCATTATCAAGAAGGTGATTGATGGATGTGCAGGAGAGGTAGAACAGGTCAAAAAACTTGCTAGCGGAGATCTCCTAGTAAAGACTGGAAATTCGTCCCAGGTTAAGGATTTGATGAAGATGAGCAAATTCCATTGCTATGATGTTGTGCCAATGATCCCTCACTCTATGAATTCCTGCAAGGGAGTCATCACTTGCAGGGACCTCATGGTCATGGATGAGGACGACATCGTACAGGAACTTGCTCATGAAGATGTAATTGAAGCCCGTTTCATCACTAGATTTTCCGAGGGCAGGAGGACGAAAACGGCAACTGTTATATTGACTTTCGGTAAAGTGACTCTCCCAACCCATATCAAAGTGGGGTATGAAATTGTTAACGCAAGGACATACATCCCTAACCCACTTCGTTGTTTACGATGTCAGTTATATGGACACCATGAAAAGTCTTGTCGGGCTTCTCAATCAGTCTGTGGCAAGTGCGCAAGCCAAGGTCATGATGCTGACCATTGCACATCAGAGGGTGTCAGCTGCTTTCACTGCAAGGGTGCTCACTTCACTTCCTCTAGGGATTGTCCCAAGTGGAAGGAGGAGAATGAGGTCTGTGCGGTGAAGGCGACTGAGGGTGTCTCTTTCTACGAAGCAAGGAAAAAGGTGAAGGAGTTGCATGCAACTCCCTACACCGAATAGGTCCTATGCTTCGGCAGTGATGTCCCGCCCTGTGATGTGCACTGTGGAGACACAGACTGATCTCGTGCTTGTTAATCAAGTCACTCACTCTACCTCCACCTCCACCTCTAAACCTCCTGTACGATCCAACTCTCTAACTGACCTCCCCAAAGCTTCATCATACTCACAGGCCGCTGCTGCTTCTTAGTCAGTCAAGCCTAAATCGAAGCCTGACAAGACTGTAAAACATAACTTCACCACCCTCACAATACAGTCTCGTCCTCATGTCCTCCCTGCTCCTAGCCCAGCGAGGGAGAGGAAGAATAGCTCTTCCTCGGTGGAATCTGGGAGCCTTGTTATTGCCGATAATATGGAGGTTTCCGTCAGCAAGCACCGGGAAAGGTCCCCCGGTAGCCACTCGCCTGGTCGCGGGGGGCATAAAAAAACTAAACACAATGGCCCCCCTCGTAAATCTTAAACCGCCGCATTCACTATACTACCGTGGAATATTAGAGGTATTGGGAATAAGTTACAAAATATAGCAATCTTGCTTTCTATACACAGGCCAGACGTTGTTTGTTTACAGGAGACGCGCCTGGAGGATCATCCTGATCCTCCACAGTTCAAACACTACCACTCGTATAGAAGATAAGATGGTCATGGTGTTGCCATATACACACAAATCACACCCACAAACGGATGTGATTCTAAATTCTACTCTGGAAGCTGTCGCATGCAGAGTAAAATTTAATAACACGTATCTGTCTATTTGCTCTCTGTACTGTCCTCCACATGGCCCCATTGATAGTGATGCTTTAAATTCACTAGTGGAACATCTGCCTGGAAATAAGTTAGTGTTGGGCGATTTTAACGCCCATCACTATCAATGGGGTAGCTTGAGGATTGATGATCGTGGGGAGCAAGTAGCCGACCTAATACTACAGTCCAACCTCTGTCTTCTGAACGATGGTAGAGCGACTCGTGTAGATGATCGTACTGGTAACTTTTCGGCCATTGACTTATCTTTGGCTTCCCCTGGTATACATCAAGATCTCTCATGGGACCCTTACGACGACTCCTTGGGAAGTGATCATTTACCCATCTGTCTTTCTTATACACGCGACATCATTAGGGACCCCTATGACGACTCCTTGGGAAGTGATCATTTACCCATCTGTCTTTCTTATACACGCGACATCATTAGGGACCCTCCACCTCCAAAATTTAACTATAAGAAAGCAGATTGGGGATCCTTCTCAAGGATAGCCAATTTAGATATATCTGGGGAGACCATAGATGTTAAGGTCGAAAATATAACTACTTCCATATTACACGCAGCTGAGGCTGCTATTCCCAAGACTTCTACAGTTCATGCGAAGCATAGAGCACATTGGTGGACGCCGGATTGCCGACAAGCTTTAAGAAAACGCAATAGGAGATACAGGATTTTTGATAGTCAGCCCACTGAGGAAAATTTTATTGCATACAAACAGGCACGGGCTGAGGCAAGGAGAATAATAAGAAGGGCTAAACGTGACTCCTGGCGGTCCTTTGTGTCCACGGTGACTCGTACAACACCATTACATAAAGTCTGGTCCACTATAAGATTATTAAATAATAAACGCCCATACTTCCCAGTCACAACCTTGCAGGTGAATAACACCACCTATGACGAGCCCATGGACGTTGCTAACATCCTCGCCAGGAGTTTTTCTCATGTAAGTAGCTCAGCCAATTATGACCCGCGTTTCCAACATCATAAACGCACGGCTGAGCTACAGATATTAGACTTTGCCACAGAAGACGTAAACTCCCCTTACAACCAAGAGTTTACGCTAGATGAACTGCTCCTTGCCCTTAAATCCTGTAAAGACACCAGCCCTGGACCAGACACCATCACGTACGGTATGATCCAGCATCTTAATCAGGACAACCTGATTAAGATGTTAGCATTGTACAATGAGATTTGGGCGTCTCGAACGTTCCCAAACTCATGGCACTTTGCGCACGTCATACCGATACCCAAAGAGGCTGGTCGTCTTATGAATCCCACTTCATTTCGTCCTATTGTGTTGACTTCTTGTCTATGTAAGGTCATGGAACGTATGGTTAACAATAGGCTTCTTTTTGTTTTAGAGTCAAAGAATTTGTTAAATGATCAACAATGTGGCTTCCGTAAATACAGAAGTTCACTAGATCATTTAATGAATTTGGAGCATTGTATTGCAGAGGCATTTGCCAATAAAGAATTCATGATAGGGGTGTTCTTGGACATCCATAAAGCCTATGACATGACCTGGCGACACGGTATACTAATGAAGCTCTATGCTTATGGTTTAAGAGGAAATTTGCCTGTTTTTATTTCAAATTTCTTAAGGGACAGAACTTTCTCTGTCAAATTGCCCCGTAACGTAACATCGGATATATTTATCCAGGAAAACGGGGTGCCACAGGGAAGTGTGCTTAGTCCTACTTTATTTAGTATTATGATCAATGATATTCTGTCATCAGCTCCCATCCCGAGGAATCTTAAATACTCGCTCTACGCTGACGATTGTGCAATATGGCACTCTTCCTGTAATGCACAATTTTCGGCTGGGCGGATTCAAGCAGCCCTTGACTCCGTCCACCAATGGGCCTTGCAGTGGGGATTTAAGTTTTCCGTACGTAAGTGTGCCGCTGTAGTCTTCACTAATCGTAACGTACCTAATTTGTGCTTAACTTTGGATAATCAGGCGGTACCTTTTCAAAATTCTGTAAAATTTTTAGGAATACATTTTCATCGAAGAATGAATTTTAAATTTCACGTTAATTGTTTGCTTGCTCGTTGTGATAAACCGTTAAATGTCCTCAAGTACCTAGCGGGTACTACCTGGGGTGCCGACAGAAAATCTTTATTAATGGTGTATAAGTCCCTTATTCGATCGAAGCTAGACTATGGCGCACAGGTGTATGGCTCGGCATCCGATGCCACGCTGAAAGGATTGGATGTGTTGCAGAATAAATGTTTAAGAATGTGTCTTGGAGCCGTCCGGTGTACCCGTGTGGCTCGTATGGAAGTGGAGGCGAATGTGCCTCCCCTCCATATTCGCCGTGACCACCTGGCCTTGTCCTACGGTGTAAGGACATTTAGGAAAAGTAATATCGGCAATGTGGCCTGTACCCCCCTGCGTCAATACCACCACCTTCTGCGGGGGGTGCGTCGGCCACTTGCTGTTCGCCTCCACTTACTGACTCAGGAGCTTGATGTGGACCCCAGTGACTGTGACAAGTTGGTGCTTAAAAATATAGCGCCTTGGGAGCCACCCAGCTTTACAGTGGATGTATCATGGCTCCCAGCACCAAAGGCCAAGGCGCCGGAGGCGGAGGTCCACCACTTGTTTCGTAACATCATTGTTCGTCACTTGGGGTCCCATCAATTGTACACCGACGGCTCCAAGTCGAGTGAATGTGTGGGTGCAAGTGTGTGGTCGACTGAATGTGCCCTCAGGTATCGGTTGCCGACTCATACATCTGTGTTTACTTCAGAACTTTTTGCTATTGACAAAGCCATAGACTATGCTCTCAATTCTAGGCATGATTCATTTGTCATATTTTCAGATTCAAAATCAGCCCTTCAGGCAATTGCATCTTGTACTACGGACTCTCACGAGATCCAGGGCCGCATCGTTAATAAGTTGCATTCATGCAACAAGTCATTCACGTTGATCTGGGTGCCTGGTCATTATCGTATCTACGGCAATGAGCAGGCTGACTTACTTGCAAAGTCGGCTGTAGAGTTCGAGGAGACTTGGGACGTTCCTCGTGATCTACGGTCGAGTCTCTCTCGGAAAGAAATCAATAAATCTTCTGTGGCAAGGTCAGTGGACCAGAC
The DNA here is from genome assembly GCF_032717465.1 of Coenobita brevimanus. NCBI lineage: Eukaryota > Metazoa > Arthropoda > Malacostraca > Decapoda > Coenobitidae > Coenobita > Coenobita brevimanus. The sequence continues at coordinate 30,982 of NW_027641845.1, read as the reverse complement.
TAAATATTCCAACTTGTAAGCCGCACCTGGGCGACTGGGACACTGCCAACCGCCCCAGTCGCCTGGAAGAAAAAGTGTTGGCACGATTACGGCTTAATGCCACCGTTGTAACCCACATGAAACCTTATATGGAAAGACGCTTCCCACCGCACTGTGACATCTGTGATGCGGTGTTATCTATCAGTCATATCATCCTGCGCTGTCGGCGATTTATTCGTGAACGTGCTTCACTTATAAATTACTGCGGTGCAGCAGACGTCCCCTTCACCCTTTCCACCATCCTGGGTGATGGGGACATTGTTATGACTGATAAATTGATGGCTTTCTTGAGAGAGACCGGACTGATCAGAGTGATGTGACTTTTTTACTGTGTGGTTGTGGTTTTTATCAACGGTAAATATGTATATATTGTAATATTAATTAGGGTTGACAGTTGACATATTTTAAATAGTTCCTCCTCCCACCGATCTATTTCTAATATAGATGTCCCCTACATTAAGCCAAGTTCCTCGCCTGACAGTCACCAGCTGATGAGTGCAAGTGTGCAATATAGGAAGGTATTGGGCACTTGCAGTCGATGGTGGTCTGCTGGGCGAGGTTCTTCACTTTTTGTACAAATTATGTAAATACATTATACCATCTTGCTTAAGTTATTCTAATTAGGGACGACAGCTGACGTATATGGAAATGTTCCTGACTCGTCTGGTTCCCTTTCATATATTGATGTCCCCTATATTAGGTTGTGCCTCGACTGACAGTCACCAGGTGATGAGTGCAGGTATGTCATGTAGAAAGGCATTACATATCTGCAGTCGATGGTGTTCTGTTAGTCGAGGTATTTTTACCATTAGTGTAGGTCTAGCTATTTGTCTCTGTAGGATTTAGTATAGGTTAGCGATTTGTCTGTTAGGTGATTAGTTTTAGGGTCTTTAGATTAGGTATTTTAGTTTATAAGTAATATAAGGTTAAAAAAAAAAAATTAAAAAAAGAAAAGAAAAATAAAATTACAAAAAAATAATAAAATTAAAATTATTATATATATATGTACGTGTGCATGAAAGTGTGTATGTTCATATGCATGGATGTGTGTATGTATGTATGTATGTATATATATATGTTCATATATATATGTATATATGTGTAAATATATATACATGTATATAATTGCCTTAATGACCAGGGGCTCCGGCCTCAATGGTCGATAGGCAAAAAAAAAAAAAAAAAAAAAAAAGGCAAGTGAGACTTTGATGCATGGTCGTGGAGTGTTCAGACGTGTTTCTCTGGCTCTCCTCTAGTTTTCAGGGCTGCCTCACCGGCATTAGTTTTTTTTTTTTCACCCTTCTGGTGACGCTTAGGCTAGTTAGTTTCTAACTTTCCTCCCCTCCCTGTTAGTCTTGAACAGTAGGTGTCTGTTCAAATAAACTGAGTTTACCTTTGCTTATCGCCCACGGAGGGTCCCCCCCACTGATCGCTCTGGGGCGTGAAGAAACACGGTCGGGCCTCCCTGGAGTGGTTTGAGAGGGCAACCTCAGACTTAGGTGTGTGGTCCCCGGTTGTTTGTCCCTTGCTTGTTTTCTCTCCTTCTTCCCACTTCCCCCGCTAGGGGGGAGTGGTACTATGGAGGACGCCCCTACTGCCTCCCCCCCCCTCAGGGGGGGAGGTAGTCCTGACCGACCCCCGACTTCTACACGGACTGACAGCCCCCAGACAGAACGGCCCCAGACTCGTTTGCCCCGTGATGTCCCTGTAAATAATGCCGAATATGTGATCATCACTGCTCTAGGTTCCACTCCCTTGAGCAGTCTCAATCCCTTCATGATCAAGAAGGTTATTGATGGCTGTGCTGGGGAGGTGGAACAAGTCAAAAAACTTGGGAACGGAGACCTCCTCATAAAAACTTGTACCTCATCTCAAATTAAGGACTTGTTGAAGCTGCACAAGTTTCATTGCTATGATGTCGAAACCAAGATCCCAACATCCATGAATTCCTGCAAGGGGGTTATCACTTGCAGGGATCTCATGGTGATGAGTGAGGAAGAGATCATAGATGAACTCGCTCAGCAAGATGTCATTGATGTTAAATTCATAAGTCGCTACTTGGAAGGTGTCAGGACAAAGACAGCGACCATTGTTTTGACATTCGGTAAAGTATCACTTCCCAGTAATGTAAAAATCGGTTACGAAATTGTTCATATGCGGCCATACATCCCCAACCCTTTCCGTTGTTTGAAACGCCAGTTATATGGGCATGGTGCCAAGACTTGTCGGGCTTCCCAGCCAGTGTGTGGCAAGTGTGCAAGCCAAGGTCATGATGCGGAACATTGCACATCTGAGACGGTTTGTTGCTTCCATTGCAAGGGCGCTCACTCCACTTCCTCAAGGGATTGTCCCAAGTGGAAGGAGGAGAAGGTCTGCACAGTGAAGGCAACGGAGGGCATTTCCTACTACGAAGCTAGGAAAAAGGTGAAGGAGTTGCATGCAACTCCCACGCCGAATAGGTCCTATGCTTCGGCGGTAATGTCCCGTCCTGTGATGTGCTCTGTAGAGACGCAGACTGATCCTGTCCTTCTCCCTACTGCCACTCACAGTACATCTCCATCTCGACCTCCTGTCCGCTCCAACTCTCTCACTGACATCCCTAAGGCTTCAACGTACTCTCAGGCTGCTGCTGCCTCTCCATCAGTACTGCCTAAAGCGAAACCCGACAAGTCTAGTAAAAGTAACATGACCACCCTCACAAAACAGTCTCGTCCTCACGTTCTTCCAGTTCCCACTCCAGCGAGGGAGAGGAAGGTTAGCTCCTCCTCGTGGGGGTCAGGGAACCTCGTAATTGACGATAATATGGAGGTTTCCGTGAACAAGCACCGGGATAGGTCCCCCGGTAGTCGCTCACCTGCCGGCGGGAGACAAAAAAAGACAAAGCACACTGGCCCCCAACGAAAATCTTAAACCATCGCTTTCACTGTATTACAGTGGAATTGTAGAGGTATTGGGAATAAGTTACACAATATAGCAATCTTGCTTTCTATACACAGGCCAGACGTTGTTTGTTTACAGGAGACGCGCCTGGAGGATCACCCTGATCCTCCACAGTTCAAACACTACCACTCGTATAGAAGATATGAAGGTCACGGAGTTGCCATTTACACACACAAATCACACCCACAAACGGAAGTGATTCTAAATTCTACTCTGGAAGCGGTCGCGTGCAGAGTAAAATTTAATAACACGTATCTGTCTATTTGCTCTCTGTACTGTCCTCCACATGGCCCCATTGATAGTGATGCTTTAAATTCACTAGTGGAACATCTGCCTGGAAATAAGTTAGTGTTGGGCGATTTTAACGCCCATCACTATCAATGGGGTAGCTTGAGGATTGATGGTCGTGGGGAGCAAGTAGCCGACCTAATACTACAGTCCAACCTCTGTCTTCTGAACGATGGTAGAGCGACTCGTGTAGATGATCGTACTGGTAACTTTTCGGCCATTGACTTATCTTTGGCCTCCCTGGTATACATCAAGATCTCTCATGGGATCCTTACGACGACTCCTTGGGAAGTGATCATTTACCCATCTGTCTTTCTTATACACGCGACATCATTTCGGACCCTCCACCTCCAAAATTTAACTATAAGAAAGCAGATTGGGGATCCTTCTCAAGGATCGCCAATTTAGATATATCTGGGGAGACCATAGATGTTAAGGTCGAAAATATAACCCAATCCATATTACACGCAGCTGAGGCTGCTATTCCCAAGACTTCTACAGTTCATGCGAAGCATAGAGCACATTGGTGGACGCCGGATTGCCGACAAGCATTAAGAAAACGCAATAGGAGATACAGGATTTTTGATAGTCAGCCCACTGAGGAAAATTTTATTGCATACAAACAGGCACGGGCTGAGGCAAGGAGAATAATAAGAAGGGCTAAACGTGACTCCTGGCGGTCCTTTGTGTCCACGGTGACTCGTACAACACCATTACGTAAAGTCTGGTCCACTATAAGAATATTAAATAATAAACGCCCATACTTCCCTGTAACCACCTTGCAAGTTAATAATAACATCTATGACGAGCCCGTGGACGTTGCTAACATCCTCGCCAGGAGTTTTTCTCATGTAAGTAGCTCAGCCAATTATGACCCGCGTTTCCAACATCATAAACGCACGGCTGAGCTACAGATATTAGACTTTGCCACAGAAGACGTAGACTCCCCGTACAACCAAGAGTTTACGCTAGATGAACTGCTCCTTGCCCTTAAATCCTGTAAAGACACCAGCCCTGGACCAGACACCATCACGTACGGTATGATCCAGCATCTTAATCAGGACAACCTGATTAAGATGTTAGCATTGTACAATGAGATTTGGGCGTCTCGAACGTTCCCAAACTCATGGCACTTTGCGCACGTCATACCGATACCCAAAGAGGCTGGTCGTCTTATGAATCCCACTTCATTTCGTCCTATTGTGTTGACTTCTTGTCTATGTAAGGTCATGGAACGTATGGTTAACAATAGGCTTCTTTTTGTTTTAGAGTCGAAGAATTTGTTAAATGATCAACAATGTGGCTTCCGTAAATACAGAAGTTCACTAGATCATTTAATGAATTTGGAGCATTGTATTGCAGAGGCATTTGCCAATAAAGAATTCATGATAGGGGTGTTCCTGGACATCCATAAAGCCTATGACATGACCTGGCGACACGGTATACTAATGAAGCTCTATGCTTATGGTTTAAGAGGAAATTTGCCTGTTTTTATTTCAAATTTCTTAAGGGACAGAACTTTCTCTGTCAAATTGCCCCGTAACGTAACATCGGATATATTTATCCAGGAAAACGGGGTGCCGCAGGGAAGTGTGCTTAGTCCTACTTTATTTAGTATTATGATCAATGATATTCTGTCATCAGCTCCCATCCCGAGGAATCTTAAATACTCACTCTACGCTGACGATTGTGCAATATGGCACTCTTCCCGTAATGCACAATTTTCGGCTGGGCGGATTCAAGCAGCCCTTGACTCCGTCCACCAATGGGCCTTGCAGTGGGGATTTAAGTTTTCCGTCTGTAAGTGTGCCGCTATAGTTTTCACTAATCGTAACGTACCTAATTTGTGCTTAACTTTGGATAATCAGGCGGTACCTTTTCAAAATTCTGTAAAATTTTTAGGAATACATTTTGATCGTAGAATGAATTTTAAACTTCACGTTAATACTTTGCTTGCTCGTTGTGATAAACCGTTAAATGTCCTCAAGTACCTAGCGGGTACTACCTGGGATGCCGACAGAAAATCTTTATTAATGGTGTATAAGTCCCTTATTCGATCGAAGCTAGACTATGGCGCACAGGTGTATGGCTCGGCATCCGATGCCACTCTGAAAGGATTGGATGTGTTACAGAATAAATGTTTGCGAATGTGTCTTGGAGCTGTCCGGTGTACCCGTGTAGCTCGTATGGAAGTGGAGGCGAATGTGCCTCCCCTCCGTATTCGCCGTGACCACCTGGCGTTGTCCTATGGCATACAAACATAAAGGAAAAGTAATATCGGCAATGTGGCCTGTACCCCCCTGCGTCAATACCACCACCTTCTGCGGAGGGTGCGCCGGCCATTTGCCGCTCGCCTCCACTTACTAACTCAGGAGCTTGATGTGGACCCCAGTGACTGTGACAAGTTGGTGCTTAAAAATATAGCGCCTTGGGAGCCACCCAGCTTTACAGTGGATGTATCATGGCTCCCAGCACCAAAGGCCAAGGCGCCGGAGGCGGAGGTCCACCACTTGTTTCGTAACATCATTGTTCGTCACTTGGGGTCCCATCAATTGTACACCGACGGCTCCAAGTCGAGTGAATGTGTGGGTGCAAGTGTGTGGTCGACTGAATGTGCCCTCAGGTATCGGTTGCCGACTCATACATCTGTGTTTACTTCAGAACTTTTTGCTATTGACAAAGCCATAGACTATGCTCTCAATTCTAGACATGACTCATTTGTCATATTTTCAGATTCAAAATCAGCCCTTCAGGCAATTGCATCTTGCACTACGGACTCTCACGAGATCCAGGGCCGCATCGTTAATAAGTTGCATTCATGCAACAAGTCATTCACGCTGATCTGGGTGCCTGGTCATTGTCGTATCTACGGCAATGAGCAGGCTGACTTACTTGCAAAGTCGGCTGTAGAGCTCGAGGAGACTTGGGACGTTCCTCGTGATCTACGGTCGAGTCTATCTCTCGGAAAGAAATCAATAAATCTTCTGTGGCAAGGTCAGTGGACCAGACTAAATATTCCAACTTGTAAGCCGTACCTGGGCGACTGGGACACTGCCAACCGTCCCAGTCGCCTAGAAGAAAAAGTGTTGGCACGGTTACGGCTTAATGCCACCATTTTAACCCACATAAAACCATATATGGAAAGACGCTTCCCACCGCACTGTGACATCTGTAATGCGGTGTTATCTATCAGTCATATCATCCTGCGCTGTCGGCGATTTATTCGTGAACGTGCTTCACTTATAAATTACTGCGGCGCAGTAGACGTCCCCTTCACCCTTTCCACCATCCTGGGTGATGGGGACATTGTTATGACTGATAAATTGATGGCTTTCTTGAGAGAGACCGGACTGATCAGAGTGATGTGACTTTTTTTACTGTGTGGTTATCGTTTTTATGAACAGAAAATATGTATATATTGTAATATTAATTAGGGTTGACAGTTGACATAGTTTAAATAGTTCCTCCTCCCACCGATCTATTTCTAATATAGATGTCCCCTACATTAAGCCAAGTTCCTCGCCTGACAGTCACCAGCTGATGAGTGCAAGTGTGCAATATAGGAAGGTATTGGGCACTTGCAGTCGATGGTGGTCTGCTGGGCGAGGTTCTTCACTTTTTGTACAAATTATGTAAATACATTATATTATCTTGCTTAAGTTATTCTAATTAGGGACGACAGCTGACGTATATGGAAATGTTCCTGACTCGTCTGGTTCCCTTTCATATATTGATGTCCCCTATATTAGGTTGTGCCTCGACTGACAGTCACCAGGTGATGAGTGCAGGTATGTAATGTAGAAAGGCATTACATATCTGCAGTCGATGGTGTTCTGTTAGTCGAGGTATTTTTACCATTAGTGTAGGTCTAGCTATTTGTCTCTGTAGGATTTAGTATAGGTTAGCGATTTGTCTGTTAGGTGATTAGTTTTAGGGTCTTTAGATTAGGTATTTTGTTTATAAGTAACATAAGGTATAAAAAATATAAAACCAAGAAAAAATAAAAAAAAAAATACAAAAAAAAAATTAAATAAGATTAAAATTATTATATATATATGTACGTTTGCATGAAAGTGTGTCTGTATGTATGCATAGAAGCGTGTGTGTGTGTGTGTGTGTGTGTGTGTGTGTGTGTGTGTGTGTGTGTGTGTGTGTATGTATGTATATATATATATATGTTTGTATATATATGTATATATGTTTAAATGTATATACATATATATATATATATATATATATATATATATATATATATATATATATATATATGTTTGTGTATATATATATATATATATTTATATATATATATATATATATATATGTATATACATATATATATAAATGGCCTTAATAACCAGGGGCTTCGGCCCCAATGGTTGATAGGCCGGGAAAAAAAAAAAAAAAAAAAAGTCACGAGTGGACTTTGATGCATGGTCGCGGAGAGTTTAGACGTGTTTTTCTGGCTCTCCTCTAGTTTTCAGGGCTGCCTCACCGGCATTAGTTTTTTTTTTTTTTTCACCCTTCTGGTGACACTTAGGATAGCTAGTACTAATTTTCCTCCCTACCATTGCTAGAGATATAGTAAGTGTCTATATATTTTTACTAAGATTACCTTTGCTTACTCGCCCACGGAGGGTCCCCCCCACTGATCGCTCTGGGGTGTGAATTAACACGGTCGGGCCTCCCTGGAGTGGTTTGAGAGGGCAATCTTAGCCATAGGTGTGTGGTCCCCAGTTGTTTGTCCCTTGTTCGTTTTTCCTCCTCCTTCCCACTTCCCCCGTTAGGGGGAAGTGGTCACTATGGCGGATGTCACTGCTGCCTCCCCTCCTTCAGGGGGGAGGTAGTCCTGACCGACCCCCGACTGTCTACACGGACGGACTACCCCCAGACTGAACGGCCCCCGGACACGCCCTTTGCTAGACATTAATGTAAAAATGCGAGTTTTGTTTTGTTGCATGCGGTTGGTTCTACTCCCTGTCCAGCCTCAATCCCTTCATTATCAAGAAGGTGATTGATGGATGTGCAGGAGAGGTGGAACAGGTCAAAAAACTTGCTAGCGGAGATCTCCTAGTAAAGACTACAAATTCGTCCCAGGTTAAGGATTTGATGAAGATGAGCAAATTCCATTGCTATGATGTTGTGCCGACGATCCCTCACTCCATGAATTCCTGCAAGGGAGTCATCACTTGCAGGGACCTCATGGTCATGGTTGAGGACGACATCGTACAGGAACTTGCTCATGAAGATGTAATTGAAGCCTGTTTCATCACTAGATTTTCCGAGGGCAGGAGGACGAAAACGGCAACGGTTATATTGACTTTCGGTAAAGTGACTCTCCCAACCCATATCAAAGTGGGGTATGAAATTGTTAACGTAAGGACATACATCCCTAACCCACTTCGTTGTTTACGATGTCAGTTATATGGACACCATGAAAAGTCTTGTCGGGCTTCTCAATCAGTCTGTGGCAAGTGCGCAACGCAAGGTCATGATGCTGACCATTGCACATCAGAGGGTGTCAGCTGCTTTCACTGCAAGGGTGCTCACTTCACTTCCTCTAGGGATTGTCCCAAGTGGAAGGAGGAGAAAGAGGTCTGTGCGGTGAAGGCGACTGAGGGCATCTCTTTCTACGAAGCAAGGAAAAAGGTGAAGGAGTTGCATGCAACTCCCACACCGAATAGGTCCTATGCTTCGGCAGTGATGTCCCGCCCTGTGATGTGCACTGTGGAGACGCAGACTGATCTCGTGCTTGTTAATCAAGTCACTCACTCTACCTCCACCTCCACCTCTAAACCTCCTGTACGATCCAACTCTCTAACTGACCTCCCTAAAGCTTCATCATACTCACAGGCCGCTGCTGCTTCTCAGTCAGTCAAGCCTAAACCGAAGCCTGACAAGACTGTAAAACATAACTTCACCACCCTTTCAAAGCCACGTCCTCATGTCCTCCCTGCTCCTAGCCCAGCGAGGGAGAGGAAGAATAGCTCTTCCTCGGTGGAATCTGGGAGCCTTGTTATTGACGATAATATGGAGGTTTCCGTCAGCAAGCACCGGGAAAGGTCCCCCGGTAGCCACTCGCCTGGTCATGGGGGGGCATAAAAAAACAAACACACTGGCCCCCCTCATAAATCTTAAACCGCCGCATTCACTATACTACAGTGGAATTGTAGAGGTATTGGGAATAAGTTACATAATATAGCAATCTTGCTTTCTATACACAGGCCAGACGTTGTTTGTTTACAGGAGACGCGCCTGGAGGATCACCCTGATCCTCCACAGTTCAAACACTACCACTCGTATAGAAGATATGAAGGTCACGGAGTTGCCATTTACACACACAAATCACACCCACAAACGGAAGTGATTCTAAATTCTACTCTGGAAGCTGTCGCGTGCAGAGTAAAATTTAATAACACGTATCTGTCTATTTGCTCTCTGTACTGTCCTCCACATGGCCCCATTGATAGTGATGCTTTAAATTCACTAGTGGAACATCTGCCTGGAAATAAGTTAGTGTTGGGCGATTTTAACGCCCATCACTATCAATGGGGTAGCTTGAGGATTGATGGTCGTGGGGAGCAAGTAGCCGACCTAATACTACAGTCCAACCTCTGTCTTCTGAACGATGGTAGAGCGACTCGTGTAGATGATCGTACTGGTAACTTTTCGGCCATTGACTTATCTTTGGCCTCCCCTGATATACATCAAGATCTCTCATGGGATCCTTACGACGACTCCTTGGGAAGTGATCATTTACCCATCTGTCTTTCTTATACACGCGACATCATTTCGGACCCTCCACCTCCAAAATTTAACTATAAGAAAGCAGATTGGGGATCCTTCTCAAGGATCGCCAATTTAGATATATCTGGGGAGACCATAGATGTTAAGGTCGAAAATATAACCCAATCCATATTACACGCAGCTGAGGCTGCTATTCCCAAGACTTCTACAGTTCATGCGAAGCATAGAGCACATTGGTGGACGCCGGATTGCCGACAAGCATTAAGAAAACGCAATAGGAGATACAGGATTTTTGATAGTCAGCCCACTGAGGAAAATTTTATTGCATACAAACAGGCACGGGCTGAGGCAAGGAGAATAATAAGAAGGGCCAAACGTGACTCCTGGCGGTCCTTTGTGTCCACGGTGACTCGTACAACACCATTACGTAAAGTCTGGTCCACCATAAGAATATTAAATAATAAAGGCCCATATTTCCCCATTACCACCTTGCAAGTAAATAATAACATCTATGACGAGCCCGTGGACGTTGCTAACATCCTCGCCAGGAGTTTTTCTCATGTAAGTAGCTCAGCCAATTATGACCCGCGTTTCCAACATCATAAACGCACGGCTGAGCTACAGATATTAGACTTTGCCACAGAAGACGTAGACTACCCGTACAACCAAGAGTTTACGCTAGATGAACTGCTCCTTGCCCTTAAATCCTGTAAAGACACCAGCCCTGGACCAGACACCATCACGTACGGTATGATCCAGCATCTTAATCAGGACAACCTGATTAAGATGTTAGCATTGTACAATGAGATTTGGGCGTCTCGAACGTTCCCAAACTCATGGCACTTTGCGCACGTCATACCGATACCCAAAGAGGCTGGTCGTCTTATGAATCCCACTTCATTTCGTCCTATTGTGTTGACTTCTTGTCTATGTAAGGTCATGGAACGTATGGTTAACAATAGGCTTCTTTTTGTTTTAGAGTCGAAGAATTTGTTAAATGATCAACAATGTGGCTTCCGTAAATACAGAAGTTCACTAGATCATTTAATGAATTTGGAGCATTGTATTGCAGAGGCATTTGCCAATAAAGAATTCATGATAGGGGTGTTCTTGGACATCCATAAAGCCTATGACATGACCTGGCGACACGGTATACTAATGAAGCTCTATGCTTATGGTTTAAGAGGAAATTTGCCTGTTTTTATTTCAAATTTCTTAAGGGACAGAACTTTCTCTGTCAAATTGCCCCGTAACGTAACATCGGATATATTTATCCAGGAAAACGGGGTGCCACAGGGAAGTGTGCTTAGTCCTACTTTATTTAGTATTATGATCAATGATATTCTGTCATCAGCTCCCATCCCGAGGAATCTTAAATACTCACTCTACGCTGACGATTGTGCAATATGGCACTCTTCCCGTAATGCACAATTTTCGGCTGGGCGGATTCAAGCAGCCCTTGACTCCGTCCACCAATGGGCCTTGCAGTGGGGATTTAAGTTTTCCGTACGTAAGTGTGCCACTATAGTTTTCACTAATCGTAACGTACCTAATTTGTGCTTAACTTTGGATAATCAGGCGGTACCTTTTCAAAATTCTGTAAAATTTTTAGGAATACATTTTGATCGTAGAATGAATTTTAAACTTCACGTTAATACTTTGCTTGCTCGTTGTGATAAACCGTTAAATGTCCTCAAGTACCTAGCGGGTACTACCTGGGGTGCCGACAGAAAATCTTTATTAATGGTGTATAAGTCCCTTATTCGATCAAAGCTAGACTATGGCGCACAGGTGTATTGCTCGGCATCTGATGCCACACTGAAAGGATTGGATGTGTTACAGAATAAATGTTTGCGAATGTGTCTTGGAGCTGTCCGGTGTACCCGTGTGGCTCGTATGGAAGTGGAGGCGAATGTGCCTCCCCTCCGTATTCGCCGTGACCACCTGGCTTTGTCCTACGGCGTAAGAACGTTTCGGAAAAGTAATATCGGTAATATGGCCTGTACCCCCCTGCTTCAATACCACCACCTTCTGCGGGGGTGCGTCAGCCACTTGCCGTTCGCCTCCACTTACTGACTCAGGAGCTTGATGTGGACCCCAGTGACTGTGACAAGTTGGTGCTTAAAAATATAGCACCTTGGGAGCCACCCGGCTTTACAGTCGATGTTACATGGCTCCCAGCACCAAAGGCCAAGGCGCCGGAGGCGGAGGTCCACCACTTGTTTCGTAACATCATTGTTCGTCACTTGTGGTCCCATCAATTGTACACCGAAGGCTCCACGTCGAGTGAATGTGTGGGTGCAAGTGTGTGGTCGACTGAATGTGCCCTCAGGTATCGGTTGCCGACTCATACATCTGTGTTTACTTCAGAACTTTTTGCTATTGACAAAGCCATAGACTATGCTCTCAATTCTAGACATGACTCATTTGTCATATTTTCAGATTCAAAATCAGCCCTTCAGGCAATTGCATCTTGCACTACGGACTCTCACGAGATCCAGGGCCGCATCGTTAGTAAGTTGCATTCATGCAACAAGTCATTCACGCTGATCTGGGTGCCTGGTCATTGTCGTATCTACGGCAATGAGCAGGCTGACTTACTTGCAAAGTCGGCTGTAGAGCTCGGGGAGACTTGGGTCGTTCCTCGTGATCTACGGTCGTTTCTATCTCTCGGAAAGAAATCAATAAATCTTCTGTGGCAAGGTCAGTGGACCAGATTAAATATTCCAACTTGTAAGCCGTACCTGGGCGACTGGGACACTGCCAACCGTCCCAGTCGCCTAGAAGAAAAAGTGTTGGCACGGTTACGGCTTAATGCCACCATTGTAACCCACATAAAACCATATATGGAAAGACGCTTCCCACCGCACTGTGACATCTGTAATGCGGTGTTATCTATTAGTCATATCATCCTGCGCTGTCGGCGATTTATTCGTGAACGCACTTCACTTATAAATTACTGCGGCGCAGTAGACGTCCCCTTCACCCTTTCCACCATCCTGGGGGATGGGGACATTGTTATGACTGATAAATTGATGGCTTTCTTGAGAGAGACCGGACTGATCAGAGTGATGTGACTTTTTTACTGCGTGGTTATGGTTTTTATGAACAGTAAATGTGTATATATTGTAATATTAATTAGGGTTCACAGTTGACATATTTTAAATAGTTCCTCCTCCCACCGATCTATTTCTAATATAGATGTCCCCTACTTTAAGCCAAGTTCCTCGCCTGACAGTCACCAGATGATGAGTGCAAGTGTGCAATATAGGAAGGTATTGGGCACTTGCAGTCGATGGTGGTCTGCTGGGCGAGGTTCTTCACTTTTTGTACAAATTATGTAAATACATTATATTATCTTAAGTTATTCTAATTAGGGACGACAGCTGACGTATATGGAAATGTTCCTGACTCGTCTGGTTCCCTTTCATATATTGATGTCCCCTATATTAGGTTGTGCCTCGACTGACAGTCACCAGGTGATGAGTGCAGGTATGTAATGTAGAAAGGCATTACATATCTGCAGTCGATGGTGTTCTGTTAGTCGAGGTATTTTTTCCATTAGTGTAAGTCTAGCTATTTGTCTCTGTAGGATTTAGTGTAGGTTAGCGATTTGTCTGTTAGGTGATTAGTTTTGGGGTCTTTAGATTAGGTTTATCTTTATAATATAAAGTCAAAAAATTAAAAACCAAGAAAAAATAAAAAAATAAAAATACAAAAAAATAAATAAGATTAAAATTATTATATATATATGTACGTTTGCATGAAAGTGTGTCTGAATGTATGCATGGAAGTGGGTGTGTGTGTGTGTGTATGTATGTATATCTATATATATATATATATATATTTTTATATATATATATATATATATATATATATATATATATATATATATCTTTGTATATATATGTATATATGTTTAAATGTATATGCATATATATATATATATACATGGCCTTAATAACCAGGGGCTTCGGCCCCAATGGTTGATAGGCCGGGAAAAAAAAAAAAAAATAGGGCAAGTACAGTTGGGTTTTCAGTTCAGTTTGAGTGTAGTGCAGTGCTGTTGGTGAAGTTTGTGAAGTGTTGCTGGCAAGGATTCAGTACAAATGCAGTTAGTGAAGATTATTTTTGGTCTTGTGAAAACTGTCAAGTGTTGTCAAGCATTGAGTGTACTTGTTTAGTAAAGTGTGGATAGCTCCAGTGCTTTTGAGAATAGTTAGGTGAAGTTGGATAGCGTTAAGTGGAATTACTTGGAAAATAAAGACAGTGAACTTTAAGGAGCCAGTGTTTATTTTCGCCTCAGCTGATCTTGTGTACTGTACACCTGAAGGCTGACCATGGGAAGAGCGACTCACTGGGCAACGTTCTCTCCTGTATTGAACTACTGCTGTTGGAGCCGTGACAGTGTGGGACGAGGACGTAACAATATATATATGGATGGAGTTATGAGAGAAGTAAAAACACGAGTAATGGAGAGAGGGATGGCGTTGGTAATGAATGGGGATGGATAGAATATCTCAAATCTGTTGCATGCTGATGATGCATTACTGCTTGCAAGTATCGGACAAGAATTTGGAAGACTAGTGCAGAGCTTTGCTAATGTCTGTGAGCGTCGTGCCTTGAGAGTAAATGGAGAAAAGAGTAAAGTGACGGTTACTGAGAGAGAAGGTGACTCCCAGTGTGATGTTACAGTGAATGGAGAAAGACTGGAATTGATGAGAGAGTTCAAATACCTGAATACAGTGATAGAAAAGAGAGGGAAATGTGCAAAAGAAGTTGAAAGTAGAGAGTGGCACAAGAAGAAAGGTAGCTGGTGCAATGAAGGCCTTGATAACAAACAGAGGCTTGAGTGTTGCAGCTGCACGAGGCTTACATAAGGTAGAGTTAGTGCCAACTTTAACTTATGGATGTGGGACTATGGTGTGGCATGAAAATGAAAAGTTAAGAGTAAAAGCAGTGGAGATGGGACTGCTGAGGAATATATATGGAGTACAGAGTGTGGATAGGATATGAAATAATGTGATTCGTGAAAGGTGTGGAGTGATGAAGTCGGTGGACACCAGATTCGAAGAGAGTGTACTGAGATGTTATGGTCATGTGGAGAGAATGGATGAAATAGAGTGGTGAAAAATGTATATCTAAGCGAATTTGGAGGAGGAGGAGGAGGAGAGGTAGGCCAAGGAGAAGATGGAGGGATATGGTGGATGAGTGTGTGCAGAAGAGAGGTTTGGAAGTCGGTGAGGCTAGGAAATGACAAGACATCGAGCTGGCTGGATAAATGTTGTGCGGAGAAGCGCATGATCAGGGATTTTGGCACCCCTTTTTAACGTGGCAGCGTCCGGATTGACTCAATTGGATACGTTTATGTGAAGCTACAGAACATAGTTAATGTTTTTGGCATATGTGATGGAGCCAGGATTCCGGGGCTTCAATGATGAGCGAATGGATGCGTACCTCATTAAATTGGACAAATTTGGGCTGTCTGAACATTGCTACTCCTCACCCTGCCCTTGGATGGGAAAGGAGGTCCGGATGATGATGATGATGATGATGGTGTAAGGGAAATGTTGTTCCCTCTGGATGAACAGCATGTGAGTATAGACAGACGATTAAATAACAAAATGCGTCTGGGGCTATGGAGGGCATGAATGTGTAGGCTAATACGTGTATGAAAACTAACGTATGAATGTTTTGAAGAGAGTATAATAAACGATGATCATGTTTGTTGATGTTATGTTACAACCGTTCAACTAATGAAATAGCACCTCGAAGTAAGCGACATCATTTGTTGACTGGACATCCGTAACACCGTTATTTAAATTATTATAATACCAGATATGCATTCATTATGCAGATACAGCATCTCATTACCTCCGCGTGATCCATCAGTACGATGAATGCATAACATTTATGTACAACAAGATAGTAGCTGTCCATCACTCAAAGTAGCTATAAACCTATGCAACAGTACATCTACATATACCATGGTTTGCGAATATAATGATTGTTTTTCCTCACAATAAAATAGACTGGATAATGTACAGTACAACATGAGATGACCGTTGTGTCACCTGCGTGATCATGAATCATTTGTGGCCACCCTGGTTCAGCCACAAAAATGTTACAGCAGTTGAGTCACACACTGACTAGACTCAGGTGCACCAGCTTTCGAGACACTGGACATCTCACCTTAAAATATTTATGCCCAACTGCTGTTGTTCAACACATTGTATGACGATCATTAATTTAACACTCCGTCACTCATCCAATACACGTTAATGCATACAGAGTTACAGATCACCTCAGAACATTTGTGTAATCACAGCCTGCATCTTTCTTAACGAAACACGACAAAGTTTCGATACATGTGGACCCACCACCTTTCCCCCTCCCCTCCGTTCCTCCTCGCCTCACAATGTTCCCCCTGTCAGAGAAGAAATGGAAGCCAAAGGCATTACTTTTTGTTTCTCTCTCTACCATCCACTATACCTTCGTGACAAACAAATGTATTTACAGAGTATGACTCGATAGATCATTGTTTTTGTGGGTACAGGATACTGTTTCGGAGGAGGCTCTGCCGTGTCTGCCCATTAACTTACTATTACTCTGATGTAAACAAATACAGTGGTGCGAAATTTCACCAAACACACCGCCAACTCTACTCGTTAGAAATGGAGGTAACTGCACAGCTTAGAAGGTCGTTGATGAATGAAAGGAAGTGAGTTGGTGATAGGGCAAAGCCCTGAGGAACACCACTATTGATAAATCTAGGAGAAGAACGGTGGCTACAACAGCAGCTACAGCTCGACCAGAAAGGAAGCTATAGATGAAGTCACAGATAGAAGGATAGAAACCGTAAGAGGGCTGTTTGGAATTCACGCTGGGTTCTGCTGGCTGATTTAGGAAGGCAGTGGGAGGTGGAGAAGACGGGGAAGAGGAGTTAGTAAAATCAATGCAAGCAGCTCCTGCCCGGCCGTTAGCGAGGACAGTACTGTCAGTGTAGATGTGAACAGAATGGGAAGGGTAGGTGCAGGCTATGGTGTTAAGGGTTTCGGTGATGGAAAGCTGTGATAGGACTCGTAAGCGGTCATAAGCAGTCGTGTGTAGTGCACAGTAGGAGTTCTATGTGTCCAGGAAGGGGCAAAAGGTCAGTAGGTACTGAAGTGACAAGATCAGCACCGATACTGGTGGGATCACGGCCAGAAAGCTGGAGAGGACAGTTAAGTGCCAAACGAATTTCGTCTGAGCCAAGATGCCATCCCTGGCTTGTGAGTGTGCTGGATCAGATGGAGATGAGTGGTATCTGAGAGAATATCAACCAGCCGGGAGAGAAAAAGGATGAAGCAGGAGACGGAAATGTGGTCAGACACTGTGGTAAAGCAGACTCCATGCATATGAATGTGATCGGTAATGGGACACAGATTAAGTTCAGGGAGCATGCTGGCTACTCTGGCGGATTTGGAACAACGAAGAATGAAATGGATAGCCCGATTTTGTACCACTTCCAAGTGGTCAGAGCTGTCCCTGGGGGGACAAAGAGAGAGTAAGAGTGGATCAGCATGATTAATCAATCAAGAAGGGAGGGAATATATAACGGGTAAAATGATCGAATGATGGGGATGCTAACCCCATGTGAGTCACAAGTGAGCGATGCCAAAGAGTTTAAGTCTCTCAATGGAGGTGGGTGCAGATAATGGAGACATACTGAGAGTGGGTTTAAAAAAGCGAGGAGAGAAAAAATCCGAGATACATATAATCATGTATTACTTAAAGATGAACGCCGAGTAGGATTATGGTTGTGCAAGCAAGACTATGAGTAAGGGGATAGAGTAAACAGTTTTGTTTTGGCAATGTCGATAATCAACCTACAAGCAGATGCACCCATGCCAAACTTAAATAGGAGGCACTGAAGAGTGATGGGAGAAGGGGAGGGGATGCAGATATCATCAGCATAGGTTATGACTCGAGAGAGGAGCCAGGGATAGAATCTAAAGAGAAGTGGAAGAGTCTATTCATGAGAAAAAATGAAGAGAAAGGGCTAATGGCGATATGCCAAGAACTGAAAGGTCGGTAATCATTCACCGACCCACAAAGCAGAATCTAAGTAGATATGGAGTTACAGGTAGCTTTTGAGCCAGCAGAACAGGCGGCCAGAGACACCCAGGTTTGCAAGTTCGTCAGGATGATAAAACTGTTTTGCAAAAGTCGAATGCAGCTTTAAGATCAATGAAGGCTGCACAAGAGGAGGACGTGAGGTGAGTGAGTAATTCAGCAAGGCATACTGTGTGCTTTGGCCTGGGAGGAAACCAAAGAGATGGGGAGAGGGCTGAATCTGATCACGGAGCCTTGCTAAAAGAATTCTCGAGGACTTTGCATATGCAGGAAGTCAGGGAAATGGGACGAAAATCAGAGGAATTAGGCTTAGGGATGGGGATGATGGTGCTATGGAGTCCCATTCTGCAGTGAGACTGCTTTTAGAGAGACTCAGATTGAACAGTGTAACTCTGGGATTGCCAGGGACTTGGAGCAATGAGTCTGAGTGTGGCACACGTGATCCCATCATCACCCAGGGCAGTTGCGAGCCTTACAACAGCACAAGGCGCAACTCATCACTGGTGATGGGGTGATGACTGAGGGGAGAGGGCGTGGAGCGAGCTCTCTGCAATGCATGCTGACCTGTTTCTGCTGGCAGCTGAGAGGTGAGCCTTGATGGGGGCAGGCAGGGATGTCAACTGAGATTGGGTGGACCATTTATCAACTACCAGTAGGTGTTGGCATATTCTGCAGTAATGGGGATGGGGAGGAGGGGAAGAGGACTCACGTGACTGAAAAGAGTAACGGAAAAGGAGGGAGGAGGGGTGGAGCAATTTGTTGGAAGGGAAACTGACACACAGATGTGCATAAGACCCTAACTGTAAGGAAGAGAACAACGAGAGAGGAGGAGGGGGCAACACCTAATTCAATGCAAGAGGTTCTCAGCTGGTGTTGACCAAAAAGCACCTATGGCTAAAAAAGAACAGTATGATTGGAAGGGAATCAAGTTTCGAATGAGTATGTGGCAAAGGCAGAAAAATAGACGTGACACACATAATCGTGAGTTTAGAAAGAATCAGGACAGATGGGAGATGCGTGGCAAGCGATCAGCACTCCGTTAAAAAGATGAGACAAAAAGTTTGTAATAAGCACAAAGGCGATGAAGAGTGGAAGAATGAAGGGAAGAAACATGTGCATATCAGTTTAACTAGAGAGTCATAGATAATGCCAAGAAAAGTTCCAGAAGGCCAATAAGGGAGAGGGGTGTCATACAGGTCAAGGGGCGGTTGGAAAGGTATAGTACGGAAATGGGTAAACGACACTGCATGAGACTTGGAGACAGAGAAACGAAAACCATGAGTGGTGGCCCAAGTGGGAGGCTGCTGAATAAGGGACTGGAGATGGAAAAGATCCCAATCTGCAGCGTAACGAGAGCAAAATCACCGACATACAGAGAGGTTGAAATAGAGGAAACCAGAGAAGAGAAAATATTAATTGATATGAGAAAAAGGATAGTACTAAAGGCACAGCTCTATAGGATGACTTCATGCTGGGTGAAGTAACGGGAGAGACAGGCACCGAGGTGGATGTGCCAGATGAGGGAAGGAAAGGAAATTTTGAAAGAAATACACCAGTGTTACCAAGAAGACCACATGGAAAGTGAGACAATTTGCAAAATATGGCAGGTGCCACATAGCGGTATCGCATGCCTTTTCCAAATAAAAAAATATAGTATTGGCAGACTGCTGAAGAGAAAAAGGCAGAATTGGATAAAAGACTCCAAAGGAGAGGATCTAAAGGGCTACAAGTTTTCTTTTTTTTTTTTTTTTTTTAATTTTTTGTCGTACTCCGACTCTGGGCATAGGCTTCACAGCCTGCTCCCAAGGCTCAAATAGTCCTCCTACATTCCATACACCCTCTACATGTCACTACTTCCGCACTAACACCAATCGTCCATATTGATTACATGCTAGGGCTGTACTGTATACAGGACTGTTGTATTTTGTATTAGTAGGGGTATTTTTACGACATGTCGGCGTGGTCTTCTGGTAGATCAGTAAAGTCTGCTTTTTATTAAATTCAAATCCTTAACCCGTTGGCCGCGGTATTTACTTCAAAGGGACGTTTTGCCTGTGCGGCTTTTTCGGCAAAACTCAACTCTCACAGAACAACACGAAATATACATCTGAGTGTGAACGCCATATAACTGTGTATCCACTGGTAAGCATTTTTTTTCTAAAACGCCGTGGTATTAATGGCGAAGTTGTGAACAGAAGTTAGAGAAGTTGGTGACATAAAACATCTTACATTTACCGAGTGAGGAAAAATGGAGCATCACAGCGGACACTAATATAAACTGAATACACCGATACAATTGTAAATACATCAGGAAAGGGTGATGCTGATAAACTACGTGACAGATGTGGACCGTGGAATATAAGAAGAATATGTGGATTTGGATATGGCATGGATATGAATGATAAGGTGATGTTCTAGTCACACCGACATATCTGTAAACTCCAGAGTAAAATGTCCTGGTATGCTCACAAGTTAGCTAGTTAGTGACATTAAGAATTTGTTTGTGTGTGTGTGTGTGTGTGTGTGTGTGTGTGTGTGTGTGTGTGTGTTAGACCAGCTATTACTAGAACTGTATAAGTCGGTGCTAAACACTTTACAAACCATGGGGAAAAGGGGGAGTGCTGATGAAGAAACTCATGTGTACTGCATGAAACAAGAAAAAAGCCCACTGACCTGCACCACGCCCCTTATGCAAGACGCCCGTGCTTTGGCACACACACACACACACACACATACACACACACACACAATACAATACAAGAATAATACGTGGATATGGGTATGGAAAGAAACCGCAGGGGGTAAAAAAGGGGTGAACTATTGATGAAACAGAGAGAGAGAGAGAGAGAGAGAGGGAGAGAGAGACCGGTGGGAGATGGGAGAGACAAAAGACGAGGCTTAGTCAGGTCAAGGTCATTTCCACAGGACAGGTGAAGATGAGGAATAAACGGACTGAGGCAGGGCTGCCAGAAATCAAGTGTGCAGTGTGAACTGCACTATTTCCTGAAATACAATAAATGTATTTCCACGCCTCATGAGATGTAATTATAGAAGATGACTAACAGTCTATTGTCAGATGAGGACGAGGAAGCCTAATCTTCAAATACTGTGGGTGATATATCAGGTTGTCACTTTAGCGGGGTTAAGTTTAAGATTTCCTGCATTCCTCGCATTCCTTTGACATTGTTTATTACAGAGAGAACATGGATATGGAATGAAAGAGTTATGTTCAAGTCATACAGGCACACATACACATGGATGGGATAATAGCTGGCTAAAATACTGTCATTATTATACTATGGTGGCTTATGTAAAGGTGGGCTGCTAAAGCTTGGTCAAGGTTCAGATAAAGTATCCCTGCCTTCCTCACATTCATCTGAAACTGTACAGGACTGAATGTAACAAGCATGGATATGGATTACAGGGTTATGGTCCAAGTCATACTGACACACACACAACTGTACATGGGATAATAACTAGCTGTATACCGCGAAATGGGTGAAGAGTGTCATTATCCTTTTTATTTTTTCACTGAAAGGCATATGGGAAACTATGGTTTGAATGTCTTTCGCCAAGAACCATGGTAGCTCAGTGGTAAACGATTGAGTGGTGACAAAGAGAGGTGGTTGGCTACGGAAGTGGATCGAGGGTTTCTTATCATTTTTCTTTAACATGGTTTTTACAGACTCGTGTCAGTTTCCTGAGGAAAATTACACGAGTTTGTTGAAATAGAGATTTTTTTTTAATTAATTCATAGTTATTATTTTCTTTACTTTTATTTTTTTATCCAGATATGGGTGTTTCGAAGCGTACAGGTTAAACTGTTTCCTGCCCAGTGGAGATTTGAATCTGCAGGTCCGGTAAGACAGCAGGCCACCTCTCTACTGACTGAGCTACCATAGCACGGTTGGGAACTGTAATAGGGAAAAGAAGACAATGGGATTCAAGGTGCCATATAAGTCGATGTGTAGTCATACAGTACGTTCAAGTACTTTACATAAACAACTGATCAGAGCAATGGGACGGTAGTCTTGAGGAAGGCAACTGGTTTTACTGGGCTTTAGAAATGATGGAATGACCGCCACACGCCGGGAGGGAGGAAGGAAACCCTCAGAAAAAATCCTGTTGTAAATGGCCAAAAAGAAAGACAGGGCACTGGGAGAGTGATGTAGCAACATACTCTAGTGAATACCATCAAGACCTTCACAGGATCTTTACACAAGCGACGCCATTTCATGGAGAGGGAGAAAGAAGCATTAATAGCCCCCTTCACAGACAAAGTAAAAGAAATCAGAAAAGATTCTGAAAAAGATTTAATACGGTGAAAATCTGGAGAGAGGTGGGACCCCGTGCTTACAAGACTAAAATAACTACCTATAACTTCAACAATCATGATGCATCAGCTGCAGAATCACCATCTGAAGAAAACACAGGAAGCCTGAGGCGGGATATGCTTACCAGAGATTCTACAGATACGAGATAAAGACACTACAATGGGGATGTTCACCGAAATGCTAAAAGCAAAAAGGACGTCCAACTATGGCATTTTGCTTGACAGATAATATGGTGGAAGGCAGACGATGCATGCTGAAATATTAAGGGACTACTGGAATAGTCCTGTGTAGATTATCGACAACCAGAGCTTCTTCAGGCAGCATGTTTAATATGGAGGACACGCTTGCGGTTCAGGAGTCTACCACAACACAGTTGTAGCTGTAGGAGGTCTGGTGGGATAGCAGTAAGAGCTGGCTCCAAAAATCAGAACCAGGAAGAAAAGAAAGCAACCCATGGGGAGAGGAAAAGGAGGAAGGAGGTAAACAAGGGACCATAAGAGAAGAAAATAAACTCCCAGTTAGCAGCACGAAACTGCCAACGGGGAGGACGAGGAGACGGAGAGAAAGATGTAAGGAAAAGCTTGATAGGAAAGTGGTCATTAAAAAGTGTCATCCAGAACCAGCCAATGGAAATCAAAGGAAATAGAAGAACAAGGAGACAGATCGATGAAGGAAAATGAATGAGTATGAAGGTCAAGCAGTGGAAATCAAGGGAAATAGGAGAACAAAGAGACAGATCGATGCAGGAAAAAGGAATGAGTATGAGAACCAGTAATGGGTAAAAACAGATCAGACAAAGAAAGAAACCGTTCCAAAGAGGCGACCCGTAAGGGTGACAGATGGAGTCACCCCAAAGGGTATGCTGGCAATTGAAGTCTCCAAGGATGAGAATCGGAGGAGGAAGGGGAAGAAAGAAGTAAGGAGGAAAAGACGAGAAAAATCAAAAGGAGTAGGAGAAAATTACTGTAGAGAAAGAAGACAGTGACCCAGTGGTGAAGAAAAAGACAGGCAGAAGCATGAGGGATAGAGAAGGAACAGAAAGGGGTTAAAAAAGAATAGTATAAATGAAGAGAGCTGCAGAAGAAGGAGACAGGGAACCGTGAAAAAGTAAAACCTGGAACAGGAACAGGGGAAGCATGGAGAAAAGTTTTTGGGGAGAGCTGAAGCGAAGAGGATTATGAACTTGGATATGAGGTATCGCAAGGAAGGACGATGGGATGCAAAACTGTGTATATTCCAGCACATGTAGAAGAGCCATGACGAAAAATAACAAGATTTGGGAAGAGGGGTGGTGCACACACATGATAGTCACAGCAAAGAATGTCGGGGAGGCATAGGGAGATCGAGGATCAAAAAAATGGAAGAGAATAAAAAACAGAAGTCACTGGAGGGGGGGGAGGACATAGAGTTGGGGAGAGGGGAAGGTTCAAGAGAAGGAGGAGGAACAGGAGTTGTGGCAAGGTAAGAGGGAGGTGGATTAACGTCCCTAGAAACAAGAGAGGAGGACATGGAGGAAGTACGGCGAATGTGAATGGTCTCTGCCAGAGGGAAGCAGAACAGGAACAGGATACAGACGAGATGTTGAGGGGTGCTGACAGGTGGATAAGCGAGAGGATGAGGTACTGGGAGGAGAAGCAGATCATTGAGTGACGTTTGGGAGGTCGGACAGGGAGAAGTTGGGGGACAGAGACCAGGAATGTGAGATGGGGAAGTGTGAACACTTTGATGTTCATGTGTAGGATGAGAAAGTGATTTAAGACCAGGACCAAGAAGTTACAGAGGTGTTAGAGGGAGACGGGCAGGACACGAGGAACAAAAGACGGAAGGGGAAGAATCAAGAAGAGAAGCTCAAGAGCACAGAGAAAGAATTAGAGACAAGGGACTGGAAGCCGAGACACTGGGGGAGCTGGAGACTGGCAACACCATGCGAGGAGGAAGGGCTGAGCATGCGACCATAGTGGCTGGAAAGTGACCGGGATTGCAAACTTCGGTGATGGGCATCTGGAAGAGAGAAACTCAGTTTTCCATCGGACCCTAAACTCTTCTGCCTCAAATAGATAAACGGTACATTGCCAGTAGGTGGCCAGAATGGCTACTCTGACAATTAGGAGCACCACCGGATGGTGGAAGTACAGTCCAAGGATTGATGAACTGATTGAACATAATTAAAAACTGGAGAAGCAATTAACAGGGTCAAATGCTGCTGGACAGCAAGATAAAAAGATGCTGTATATAAAATATGCATATTTTAAATAAAGTTAATAACCATTAGCCGAAATAAAAACACTGCATATAGCAAAAGAATAGTTTATAAATGATCAAGTACTTAGAGAAGTGGAAGGAGGACCGCCCCCTGGAGAAAACTAAAAGTAACAGTAATATCGTTAGGAATCCACCAAACATCGAAGGGCAGACAGTGAGCATCATCTGTATAATTACTGTATAATAGATGTCCTGGCACTTTGATGTAAACTTGGACACTCGGCCAGCACCGTGCTGACATTAAGACAAACAAGGCAGTCATTTATAGGCTGGGTTTGAGTCCTACCACTCATCAAGGAACTGTGCGTATTGACAGTGCTTAATCACGAAGCTTGGCAAGAGCCTCCTCCAATCCTTGAGGCATGGAAGAGAGAACCACCAGCACAATCCCACTCTTGAAAAAATTTCTTTTAGCTTAATATGAACAACACCATCGCACTGTCTCTGCCAACACTTACAGTGCATTTTGTGCCTGCAAGTGGGTGACACAACTGGAGCAGGAAGGAGACAGTCAGTAAAGGAACATCAAGAAGACACAGCTTTCGCTTAAGTACATCTGCCCTCTCGTTGCCCACTACACCAACATGCGCAGGAACCCATCAGAAATCCACATGACGACCACAATGGCCAAGACTGAAGAAGCCACTCAAAAATCAGTGAAATCAGTGGATGGGATGTATTCAAAGACGCCAGTGCAGAGAGAACACTACAGAGATTCGCTAAAAATCATATAACGACATTGGGGGAGAGTAAAAAAATGATTTGGAGAGCACATAAAGTCGCAGTCAGTTCCACCGTATATACAGAAGCAGTACCAGGAAGACTACCTAAACTACAAAAGAATGGGAAGACAACACCAAAGCCTACTAAAGCATCAGTCTTTAGATCACAGCCCCATTATAGACAGGGACACAGCATTACGTGAGCTGAGGCATGTTCTAAAAGATGAGAGAGAGGGCACCTGAGAGAGGAAATGTGCCTTTTTTACAAACAGTGGACTTACAAAATGTCACATAAGGGAATTGCTTAAAACCAACCCTCAGGATTTGATGTGGACAGACTGCCAATATCAACGGAACAGGGAGGGCTAACATAACAAATTGGGCTCTGTATCCATAGGGCTTTGGGAATCTAGGACAAATATTATAGAACCAGATGATCAAGAATCCTGGGAGATGATGGCCCAGAAAAACTGTTATTAGAATGCGGTGAAGATGATACCAGCATGTCATCAATGACTGGTGATCATAAATCCAAGGGGAGGACACCAACGTCCACCAACAAACTTGAAATCTGGGATGACGTAAATGCTTTCTGGTTGCTAGAAGTACATCAGCATGATGCACAGAATGTAACAACTAGAGAATGGGCATTTGTTGCAGAGGAGTAGTTCTCACACCCATATTCAAGTTTAGGAAGGATAAGAGACCTATGCAAGAGGAGGAGGGTCTGACGGTCAGCAAAACCAGAGCTTAGAGGCAAGCTCCTTAAAAGACTTCAAAAGTTACAAGCTGCCCCTGAAAGAATTTTGAGCATTAAAGATGGTTGTCTATGAATATAAGTCCCAGAAACTGCGTTTCTGCCACACAGAGATATTCTTTGACCATGAGAGATACAAGGTCAGGGTCTGGTTGAACCCCCAAAGATGACAAAAATGCCAGCCACGTTATTAAAGTAGAAACGGAAGGCTTAGATTCAGCCCACTCAGAAATTTTGTGTATACAGCAACAAGCACCGCAACTTCCTCTCTATCAGGGACATTCTTGATACAGTGAAGGAAACTGAGAGGTCAGCTCTACATATAATGAGCCTCGTACACCATCAAGAAGTACACTGATTACATTTTTAGTGGCCACAGCAAGGAGAGTAACACTAAGGATACTCCCACAGGTACCCCTTCTTCAAGTGCACAGGCATTAGAAAGCACTCCTCTTACTCCAGACACTTAAGAAAAGGTTAGGTAAAAACTGTTGAATAAAAATAGACAAAGTGTCCCCACGAAGACCATACTCATGAAGAGAAAGTAAAATTTCATGATGCTAGACAGTGTTGAATACATTCTCTATATCGAAGAAAACTGTGACCAAATGTTGGTTGGTGGGCTTAGCATCAAAGACAGAAGGGCTCCAAGGACAAAAAGGGCATGGTAGCAGATCTCATTTTACAATAACCATACTGGACAGGTGATAAAGAACTAATCCTCTCTAAATACCACATAAGCCAGCAATCAACCATCTTCCCCAGCACCTTGCAAACACAAGAGGGTCAGAGAGATGGGACGATAATTTGTTGCCTGCAAATGATCGTTTCAGGGCTTTGAGATGGGGACATTTCCCCTAACACCCCAAGAAGATGGAAACTCATCAAGTAAAACAAACTCTACTTCTGAGTGCCAACCAAAAGGAGAGTCATCAGACATCTGATGTAAAATGGCATATGGAATATCGTATAGCCCTAGGAGACAAATCATGCTGCATGATGAAGCTGCCCTAAGCTCAGAAGCAGAAAAGGGGACATTGTAAGACTTTCCCCCAGAAGAGTACATGATTCCAAGCACCGATGTTGGAATGCAGAATCTGATTCGGTGTCCTTTTTGAACACACCAACAAAATGCCAGATAAATGCTTCAGCAGCATGAGAATAGATCAGATACACTCTCGCATCAGATAAAACAGGAGGGGAAGGAACAGGAAATTTGCCAGAAATCTTTTCTGTCCTGGTTCACACACATGGTGAAGAGAAGTCCTCGAGTGAAGGGAGGAAATATACTCACGCCAAGATGTATGTCTGGCCTCTTTCAATACATGTTAACCCAACCCCTAAGCATGAGGCGTCCACTTTCCATGACGCTCACGGCCTAATGGATCATACTGCAGGGCGTCACTTTTGTGATTCTGTGTCATTTTGAATTATCCCGGGCTCTCAAGTGGTGGCCCTTCTCGTCTATCAGTCCTGTAATGTCCAGCACTAGTCAGCACTCCAAACCTCATCTGTACTCACATCCATTGTTAACAATTTAGCGAATTTACCCCTCCCAGTGATTCCCCTCCCTACCTGCCTTCTATTACCCCTGTCGTCTCACCTCCCTCGCAGCTGCGCTTCTTAAATTTCCCCAGGAGTTTTCCTCCAGATTTCATCCATTAAAATAAGCCCTATGCCCTATACTTATACAAAATAATATATACCAAAAAAAAAAACAGGTAAGTGATAGTGTTACTTACCAGGAATTGTGGCTTTAATTATCACCTGACAAAACCTCATGTGCATTCATTGGCTACATTACCACAGTAATTTCCCCTTTGAATTATGCCTTATGTCCGATGTCTGTAATAAAAATATATATCAGAAAGGAAGGGAGAAACTAAATGACATTTACATTCACCTGGAACTACCTAATACAACATATATTGCCGAGATTTTCTACCTATAAAAAATTAGCATGTAAGCTAGCAGCATGACCTAAGTGTCATTCGTCTTCTTCACTTCTCAGATAAGCCATGACATTTAGTTCCTTGTCCTCCACTGTGAAGAAACAATGTCGCACTCAATATCCATTCCTGCCGCTTCTGCATCCATTGCAAAAGAGACTGTGACCTCTCACCCTAAGAAGAAGCAATTGCAAGCATGACTTAGGCCTTATTGACTCTCAAGTGGCACATGAACTGGCAGAATTGTCCATGGTTATGATAGTTGAGCTGACTTTGTGATTTGGAACAGGTTTGTGATGAGCAAGGTGGGGTTATCGTTAAAGAGAACAGCTGCAACGAGTGCTTCAGTGTCCAGAATGAAGTGTCAGCTCCAAGGAAAAGACGCCTTTGGTGCATGGGACAGGAATTTGGGAAGGGAGTGAAAAGGCGGCGTGTTAGCCCCAGAACAATGCCCCCGCGTGACCCAGCCCGCCATGAGTCACGAGTGCATTCACCTCCCCGTTTCACAAGCCCTACTTCACTGTTTCTTCATCCATTATCGACTGAGTTATCTCCGGAGTGTAGTCGATGGAGTCACCACCAGCATCAGCAGTGAAGGTAGGCCCATAGAGGTAGAGGTAAATCAAGGAGAGTGAAAAGTAGTGTAGCTAGTAGGGTAAGGGTTGCTAGTGCTGTGCAGCAACCTAGGGTCAGTGCGAGTGACCTTGACCGAGATAAATCTGTGCCTCACAGCCAACCTCCACCACCACCACCACCACCCACCCTACACCGCCACGACAGAGACTCCTGTTCGCCTTCACTTAGGACGGAAGGGTCAGATTTTGTGCCAGAAAATTTAGTGTTTGATGAGAGCTCCTCAGGAGTTCCAGCCTGCCTTCCCTATGGACGAAAATGCTGAGTGTGTTGACTACCTGCTGGCCTTCCTAGATGACGAAGTCATGCAGCACCTGTGATGAGACCAGCAGGTGTGAATGCAACGTGCTGCAAGTGAGCTGGTGCAGCCAATAAGACCCAGCAGTGGTCCATGCTGGGAGTGCCAGGAGCTGTTGCCATGTGTTCCTTGCCTCTCATTAGCTTCTCATGCCACACTCAAGAAGAAGCATGAGTTGGAAGAATGCTGGTCCATGGATCCCTTGCTACCCTCTACTACCTTCAATGAAGTACATGGCCAGAGATGACTTCCGGAACATCATGGGCTCTTGCACTTTGCCGACAGCAATGTACCTTCCCAAATGGCCCACTCTGGAAGATCCGGGAGATTCTGAGCAGAATGAAGGATAAGGTTATGTAATTCTTCCCTGCCTTTCAGAAGGTTGTGTTGACCCAGATCACTTGGTTTTGTTCAGAGGACGTCTTCGGTTTGTTCAGTACATTCTGTTATGTATCCGCTTTGGAGGTCAGTTCTTTGTACACAGTGTGACTGCGAGACAGGTTACATCCTTGACTTCGTCATATATTCAGTAGCACTGTCGATCTGGATAAAGCATACCTTGGCTTCTCAGGCTGTGTGAGTGAAAGTGCTCCTAGAAAAGTATATTTTTGAGTGGGAATCATGTGCTGTATACGGACAGCTTCTGCTACAGCTTTGAAACACCCAAATACACTCTGAAGCAACATTGGCTCCTAGGCACTCGTGAAAAGTAATCGTGCCCACTTCCGCAAATTCCCTGAGGCAGGAACCTCGCATGAGGAGAAGTGCACCTACGTAAGTCTGAGAAGATGCTGGTAATACGGTGGCATGACAAGAAGGGTCGTGCACATGCTCACCACCAGAACATAAGGGGAGATGAGAGACAGTGGGAAGGTCGACAGTAAGGACAGAGCGAACCTGTGATGAAACCTGATGCTTGTGTTGGACTATATTATCAACATGCGGCTGGTGGACAAGTCCGACAGCATGATTGAGTGAGATCGACTGCCTCAGGAAGAATACTAGGTGGTACAGGAAAGATTTTCTGCATCTCACAGACATGACGATGTTGAACGCCTTCATCCTGTACAAGATGAAGGTCAAACCACCCAAGTCCTTCTCCCTGAGGTTGTTCGCCAGGACTTGTGTCCAGCAGCTGCTGGAAAGATATGGTAGGGTGACAGCAGCAACTCCAAGGCGCCATCCAGTAACACTTCCCAACCGACATGAGCAGAGGACGTATATGGATCGGCACAGACTTGAGCATATGCCTGCCACAGGGAAAAGGAAGGCTGCGATTTGCAGGTGTCAGGTATGTGCGCATACCACCCGCCGCACACCTGAGCACAAACGCACCTCTTGGCAGTGTGCTGAGTGCCAGGTTCCCCTCTGTGTTACCTGCTTCTTCGATTACCACAACCAGAAGCAGTTCTAACAGTGCAAGTGTGAAAGCAGAATAATTTGGAAATAATGTGTAAATAATGTGTAAATAGCAGGTGAAAGCAATGGATGTTCAGTACATATGATTGAACAGTGTATTATAGTTTTATCTTACTGAAAGTGACAGTTGTCGCCGCA
Source organism: Coenobita brevimanus (assembly GCF_032717465.1). NCBI lineage: Eukaryota > Metazoa > Arthropoda > Malacostraca > Decapoda > Coenobitidae > Coenobita > Coenobita brevimanus. The sequence continues at coordinate 344 of NW_027641845.1, read as the reverse complement.
CGGCAAGCTGCGGCAACAACTACAGCAATACGGAGGACAATGACGGTACTGACGACGCTGATGACGAACACCAGGCATTCGATGAGACCGCACACGCGGCTGCGGCTGACTCACCCACCATTGGACCACCCAGCATCCAACCACAACCACCCATACCACAACCACGTCATCCACAACAATCAGTAAGGGATAAAGGATATCGAAAAACGTTACGTGACAAATATCGTTACCTGCGGCACCTTGAAAAGATGGAAGAAGCCGCAGATCAGTGAATGATGAAGAATGATAAATGAAAAGTGAATGAACAATGAATAATAATAAGAGGAGTGCCGAGGCACACAGTA
>NW_027641844.1:0-4995 GCF_032717465.1 Coenobita brevimanus | reverse complement strand
TGACGTCCCCTTCACCCTTTCCACCATCCTGGGTGATGGGGACATTGTTATGACTGATAAATTGATGGCTTTCTTGAGAGAGACCGGACTGATCAGAGTGATGTGACTTTTTTACTGTGTGGTTATGGTTTTTATGAACAGTAAATATGTATATATTGTAATATTAATTAGGGTTGACAGTTGACATATTTTAAATAGTTCCTCCTCCCACCGATCTATTTCTAATATAGATGTCCCCTACATTAAGCCAAATTTCTTGCCTGACAGTCACCAGCTGATGAGTGCAAGTGTGCAATATAGGAAGGTATTGGGCACTTGCAGTCGATGGTAGTCTGCTGGGCGAGGTTCTTCAATTTTTGTATAAATTATGTAAATACATTATATTATCTTGCTTAAGTTATTCTAATTAGGGACGACAGCTGACGTATATGGAAATGTTCCTGACTCGTCTGGTTCCCTTTCATATATTGATGGCCCCTATATTAGGTTGTGCCTCGACTGACAGTCATCAGGTGATGAGTACAGGTATGTAATGTAGAAAAGCATTACATATCTGCAGTCGATGGTGTTCTCTTGGTCGAGGCTTTTTGAACATTACAGTAGTGTAGGTCTAGTTATTTGTCTCTTAGGATTTAGTATAGGTTAGCGATTTGTCTGTTAGGTGGTTAGTTTTAGGGTCTTTAGATTAGGTATTTTGTTTATAAGTAATATAAGGTTAAAAATATAAAAAATAAATAAAAATAATAAAAAATAAAACTACAAAAAAATAATAAAATAAAAATTATTATATATATATATGTACGTGTGCATGAAAGTGTGTATGTTCATATGCATGGATGTGTGTATGTATGTATGTATGTATATATATATGTTTGTATATATATGTATATATGTGTCAATATATATACATATATATATATATTTGCCTTAATGACCAGAGGCTTCGTCCTCAATGGTCGATAGGCAAAAGAAAAAAAAAAAAAAAAAAAGAAAAAAAAAAAAGGCAAGAAGGATGCATGGTCGTGAAGAGGGTAGACGTGTTTTTCTCTGCGCTCTTCTCTAGTTTTCAGGGCTGCCTTACCGGCATTAGCTTCTTTTTTTTCACCCTTCTGGTGACGTTTAGGTTTAGCTAGTACTCAGTTACCTCCCCTCCCTGTTAAGTCTTGAACAGTAGGTGTCTGTTCAAATAAACTGAGTTTACCTTTGCTTATCGCCCACGGAGGGTCCCCCCCACTGATCGCTCTGGGGCGTGAAGAAACACGGTCGGGCCTCCCTGGAGTGGTTTGAGAGGGCAACCTCAGACTTAGGTGTGTGGTCCCCGGTTGTTTGTCCCTTGCTTGTTTTCTCCCCTTCTTCCCACTTCCCCCGCTAGGGGGGAGTGGTACTATGGAGGACGCCCCTACTGCCTCCCCCCCCCTCAGGGGGGGAGGTAGTCCTGACCGACCCCTGACTGATCAACGGACTGACAGGCCCCAGACAGAACGGCCCCAGACTCGATTGCCTCTGGACATACGTGTAAATAATGCTGAATTTGTTCTCATCCATGCTCTAGGTTCCACTCCCTTGAGCAGTCTCAATCCCTTCATGATTAAGAAGGTTATTGATGGCTGTGCTGGGGAGGTGGAACAAGTCAAAAAACTTGCGAACGGAGACCTCCTTGTAAAGATTTGCAATTCTTCCCAGGTTAAGGACTTGCTGAAGCTGCGCAAGTTTCATACTTATGATGTCGAAGCCAAGATCCCAACTTCCATGAATTCCTGCAAGGGTGTCATCACTTGCAGGGATCTCATGGTGATGAGTGAGGAAGAGATCATAGAGGAACTTGCTCAGCAAGATGTAATCGATGCCCACTTCATAACAAGATATTCGGAAGGTGTCAAGACGAAGACAGCAACCATTGTTTTGACTTTCGGTAAAGTGTCACTGCCTAGCCAAGTAAAAATTGGTTATGAAATTGTTCATGTGCGGCCATATATTCCCAACCCTTTCCGTTCCTTGAAATGCCAGATGTATGGGCATGGTTCAAAGACTTGTCGGGCTTCCCAGCCAGTGTGTGGCAAGTGTGCAAGCCAGGTTCATGATGCGGAACAATGCACATCTGAGACGGTCTGTTGCTTCCACTACAAGGGCGCTCACTCCACTTCCTCTAGGGATTGTCCCAAGTGGAAGGAGGAGAAGGAGGTCTGCACAGTGAAGGCAACGGAGGGCATTTCCTACTACGAAGCTAGGAAAAAGGTGAAGGAGTTGCATGCAACTCCCACGCTGAATAGGTCCTATGCTTCGGCGGTAATGTCCAGTCCTGTGATGTGCTCTGTAGAGACCCAGACTGACCCTGTCTTTCTCCCTCCTGCCACTCACAGTACCTCTCCATCTCGACCTCCTGTCCACTCCAACTCTCTCACTGACATCCCTAAGGCTTCAACGTACTCTCAGGCTGCTGCTGCCTCTCCATCAGTACTGCCTAAAGCGAAACCCGACAAGTCTAGTAAAAGTAACATGACCACCCTCACAAAGTCTCGTCCTCACGTTCTTCCAGTTCCCACTCCAGCGAGGGAGAGGAAGGTTAGCTCTTCCTCGGGGGGGTCAGGGAACCTCGTAATTGACGATAATATGGAGGTTTCCGTGAACAAGCACCGGGATAGGTCCCCCGGTAGTCGCTCGCCTGCCGGCGGGAGACAAAAAAAGACAAAGCACACTGGCCCCCAACGAAAATCTTAAACCGTCGCTTTCACTGTATTACAGTGGAATTGTAGAGGTACTGGGAATAAGTTACACAATATAGCAATCTTGCTTTCTATACACAGGCCAGACGTTGTTTGTTTACAGGAGACGCGCCTGGAGGATCACCCTGATCCTCCACAGTTCAAACACTACCACTCGTATAGAAGATATGAAGGTCACGGAGTTGCCATTTACACCCACAAATCACACCCACAAACGGAAGTGATTCTAAATTCTACTCTGGAAGCGGTCGCGTGCAGAGTAAAATTTAATAACACGTATCTGTCTATTTGCTCTCTGTACTGTCCTCCACATGGCCCCATTGATAGTGATGATTTAAATTCACTAGTGGAACATCTGCCTGGAAATAAGTTAGTGTTGGGCGATTTTAACGCTCATCACTATCAATGGGGTAGCTTGAGGATTGATGATCGTGGGGAGCAAGTAGCCGACCTAATACTACAGTCCAACCTCTGTCTTCTGAACGATGGTAGAGCGACTCGTGTAGATGATCGTACTGGTAACTTTTCGGCCATTGACTTATCTTTGGCCTCCCCTGGTATACATCAAGATCTCTCATGGGATCCTTACGACGACTCCTTGGGAAGTGATCATTTACCCATCTGTCTTTCTTATACACGCGACATCATTTCGGACCCTCCACCTCCAAAATTTAACTATAAGAAAGCAGATTGGGGATCCTTCTCAAGGATCACCAATTTAGATATATCTGGGGAGACCATAGATGTTAAGGTCGAAAATATAACCCAATCCATATTACACGCAGCTGAGGCTGCTATTCCCAAGACTTCTACAGTTCATGCGAAGCATAGAGCACATTGGTGGACGCCGGATTGCCGACAAGCTTTAAGAAAACGCAATAGGAGATACAGGATTTTTGATAGTCAGCCCACTAAGGAAAATTTTATTGCATACAAACAGGCACGGGCTGAGGCAAGGAGAATAATAAGAACGGCTAAACGTGACTCCTGGCGGTCCTTTGTGTCCACGGTGACTCGTACAACACCATTACATAAAGTCTGGTCCACTATCAGATTATTAAATAATAAACGCCCATACTTCCCTGTCACCACCTTGCAGGTTAATAATAACATCTATGACGAGCCCGTGGACGTTGCTAACATCCTCGCCAGGAGTTTTTCTCATGTAAGTAGCTCAGCCAATTATGACCCGCGTTTCCAACATCATAAACGCATGGCTGAGCTACAGATATTAGACTTTGCCACAGAAGACGTAAACTCCCCGTACAACCAAGAGTTTATGCTAGATGAACTGCTCCTTGCCCTTAAATCCTGTAAAGACACCAGCCCTGAACCAGACACCATCACGTACGGTATGATCCAGCATCTTAATCAGGACAACCTGATTAAGATGTTAGCATTGTACAATGAGATTTGGGCGTCTCGAACGTTCCCAAACTCATGGCACTTTGCGCACGTCATACCGATACCCAAAGAGGCTGGTCGTCTTATGAATCCCACTTCATTTCGTCCTATTGTGTTGACTTCTTGTCTATATAAGGTCATGGAACGAATGGTTAACAATAGGCTTCTTTTTGTTTTAGAGTCGAAGAATTTGTTAAATGATCAACAATGTGGCTTCCGTAAATACAGAAGTTCACTAGATCATTTAATGAATTTGGAGCATTGTATTGCAGAGGCATTTGCCAATAAAGAATTCATGATAGGGGTGTTCTTGGACATCCATAAAGCCTATGACATGACCTGGCGACACGGTATACTAATGAAGCTCTATGCTTATGGTTTAAGAGGAAATTTGCCTGTTTTTATTTCAAATTTCTTAAGGGACAAAACTTTCTCTGTCAAATTGCCCCGTAACGTAACATCGGATATATTTATCCAGGAAAACGGGGTGCCACAGGGAAGTGTGCTTAGTCCTACTTTATTTAGCATTATGATCAATGATATTCTGTCATCAGCTCCCATCCCGAGAAATCTTAAATACTCACTCTACGCTGACGATTGTGCAATATGGCACTCTTACCGTAATGCACAATTTTCGGCTGGGCGGATTCAAGCAGCCCTTGACTCCGTCCACCAATGGGCCTTGCAGTGGGGATTTAAGTTTTCCGTACGTAAGTGTGCCGCTATAGTTTTCACTAATCGTAACGTACCTAATTTGTGCTTAACTTTGGATAATCAGGCGGTACCTTTTCAAAATTCTGTAAAATTTTTAGGAATACATTTTGATCGTAGAATGAATTTTAAACTTCACGTTAATACTTTGCTTGCT
>NW_027641843.1:0-17480 GCF_032717465.1 Coenobita brevimanus | reverse complement strand
TCACTCTCACACGAGCTAAATACTTACGTCTAAAAAAAAACCACCTTAATTAAACTCTTATAACTAGAAAATACACAAAAGAAATACTATAGTCGATGAATGCTGCGTATCACCAGATGGGTGGGAAGACTGGACTAACTGTGAAGTGGAGTTTGGGTACTAGCTGACCTCTCACACTGCGGCACAGGACCTTCCTCCGTCACATCAAACACAAGACTGACTAAGTCGTGGGAAAGCGGAGCACTCGGCCGCATTTTTTAACGGTCGAATGAGCAAGCAGAGGCGAACAATAAAAAAACAATAGTATCGCTCAGTACAGCACTTAGTGACGTGCATTAAATCGGTCACTCTTTGAAAACGGTGACGAATTATTTGAAAAGTATACTCCGATAATGGAGGGAGAAACGGTTAGCTGAGCGATACACAGTGAGTTTTCCACTAATAGTTCGTGGTTTCTCACAAAAAGGAAATGTCGCGAATTGATTCGTGCACATTACGCCCCTTGAAAATTAAATCTTTCTTCCTTCAGAAGAAAGATTTCAATATACATACATATACATCCTAACTCAGTCACACAAGATTCACACTGTGGTGTGTGTGCTATCCTGCTACAGGAGTATGTCGCAGTCGCCAGTGAGCGAAAAAACCTCGTATTTACGTTAATAGAAACAAGCTTGAGGGAAAAACTCCGTGACGACTGTGAAAATCCTGTACTCAGGTCAAACTGAGCGAAAGTTCGCTACATTTACATTAACAACTAATTGTTATGTGGCGTAGTGTGTGTAATACACGGTGTAGGTGTGACAGTTTGTAGTGTAACTGTACCTACGTGTAAAATGACACAGTAATACAAATTTATAGTAAAATAATGATGACGAGGCAGAAGAGAAGGGCGGCAGCATGCAACAGGAACGGCCAGCTGATCTGTACGGCAATGCTGCACCCACCAGCTACACCTGCGAAAGGAATTAAAGGTGGAGCATCAAAACTGTTATTTCTGTCTCTCTCTCTCTCTCTCTCTGCCTAGCAATCAGTACTTGTCATTATTAACCAGGAAACGTAATTCTTGAATTCACAAATTGCTTAGAACCCTTATAGCTTACTGGTTAACGCTTTCATTATTAACCAGGAAACGTGCCAGTTCTTGAATTCACAAATTGCTTAGAACGGGCAGTTTACTGGTTAACCTAACATTATTAACCAGGAAACGTGCCAGTTCTTGAATTCACAAATTGCTTAGAACGGGCAGTTTACTGGTTAACCTAACTCTACACTTAAAGAGTAATACAGGAAGCTGAAAATCGCTACGCAATCTCGGGCAGGTCACGTTTTAACACCCACCGTGGGTGTGAACACTCATGTGGGTAATGTGCATTCTCCGGGAATCCTCAGAGAGGCCCACAGCTCGAGACATTCCACAAGGTAATTCATACACAGCCTCGGACTGTCTCTGCAAGGTTCTCAAACTTCCCCTTAACTTATGGTATACATGTATGTACAAGCCCTGGATATACTGTGTCCTGTAGGGCCAACGAGTGAGACGTCTGGTCTACACTTTTAACTGGGAACCAGGCTGGTCCTTGGATTACTCAAATCGCTTAGGATGCCTATCTTACGGAACCCAACATACAACAATTGCTAGTTAGTAAGCAGCTAATAGGTGAGACATCAGGTCTACACCCACATTACCACTCACCCTGTCTCTCAACTGACTCCAGAGATTACAGGTGTGGTTTCAAATGGCACAGGAAGGACATGTCCCTGATTAGTGGTGTTACTTTGACACACACTGCAGGAACGGACAAAACTATCTATGTCTCGTCCCATCCCTGGCCAGAAAAAGTCAGCTCGGATACGGCCCTGGGTCTTCCTTTTGCCCATGTGACCTCCTGAGGCTGAACAATGACCCCATTGTAACACTGCTAGGCGGTACTTGGCGGGAACGACAAACTGCAGTCGAACCTCGCCCTCGGGTGTTCGTGACTCACGGTAGAGCCGTCCTTGTTTACGAAGGAACTTGGCTCGACCTCCCCGTGAATACTTTATCACTCGACCCTTTTGTTTGTTCCGCACGGTAGCAAGTGTCGGGTCAGAATGTTGTTCTTGCACAACAAGTTGACTACACATCAGATCTTGCGGCGATTCAATGATCACTGGGGTGACACAGTCTGGAGCCTCAGTCATGGCTCGTGGTTACCGCAGCAGCCGAAGTCTGAGTAGCGCCAACGGAGTAACTATCCTTGACTCCAATGATATTTCCAATGATGAGTTCAAATAAAGGTTCTGGCATGACAACTGCAAGTGTCATACCAGTATAAAATGGAGATGCCACCTGGATACATGCCTCAGGGAACAATCTCACTGATCCATCAATAAGGCTTGCATGGATCTGTCGACCTGTATACTGCTCAGGCCGAACTAAACTCTGCTTGACAGAGCAACCTGAGGAACCATTGTCTCTCAGGACCTTCACAGGAATGCCTCCCACAAAACCCTGGCTGTACAAGGAAGGTACTGTCACCTGTGGGAGGGCCTGTGGAGGAAGCAGCTAGGCCACTCATAAGGCTTGCTGAATTGATGTGGCAAACATTGTGCCTTGTGAGTTATAAGATGGAACATTGGCCATCTGTGGAGGGGGGTTCACTGTCACTGTGGGACTAGTGAACTGTGGGGAAGTACCCACAGTGGTAGGGACGTGATCACCAGGCTGCTGCTGAGGAATGAAGGCTGCATTCGCTTCCTGCCTCTTTTGAGCTGGTGGTGGAAAAGTTTGTCCCGACGGTCGGTTGCGTGGCTGATACTGCTGCTGGTTAGGGTACTTGTTATACCTCTTCCACTCAGGTTTCTGAGTGTTTTGTCCCTGGTCCTTCCACTGCGGTTTTGGACCTTGGCCATTATTCTGAGAATGGCCTTGTTGCTGGGGTTCATTCTGAGACGACTTCCCAGACTTACCAGTATCTTTTCTGCTCCAGGTGTTTTGCTTACGAGCTTGATACTCCGTATGCAGTAAAGAATGCGTCAGCCTTCTCTACCATTTGGCTGGCATCTTTCACCTGGCAGATCTTAAGCTGTGCTATGAGCTCAGCAGGCCACGACCTCTCTAGCTGTGTACGCAGCATAAGGTCAATTATCCCCTCACGCGTGGAAGGAGTTTCATCTTTCTCCATCCACTCACCTAAGTAAGCAGTGAGACGGTCGAGGAACTGAACAGCTGTCTCCTTGTCTTGGAGACGAGCTCGCATGAACTGAGCTTTGGCGTCGTCTACTGTGAGACCATAGGCCTTAATGAGTGCAGCTTTCATCACTTCATACGTGAGATTGTCTCCACGAATTCTGTGGAGAATATCGAGGGCAGGGCCCTCAAACAGGCTAAGAAACTGAAGCCGCTTAGCTGCCTCATCGAGCTGGTAAAGCTGAGCCATGTCTTCAAATCGAGCTATGTATGGCTCGATTCGCTTGCCATCTTTGTATGGGGGAAGCTTGATGTGTGGGGTCGCCATAACCTGTGCAGGGAGAGCGCTCGTGGAGCTTGGACCAACTGCACCAGATGTGTCTGAAGCCAAGGAATCTCGCTTGAGCTTCAGCACTTCAAGTTCATGTTTTTCTCGTGCCTCACGTTCGGCACGTTCATGTTCTCGTTGTTCACGCTCGTATTCGCGCTGTTCTCGCTCGTGTTCGCGCTGTTCTCGCTCTTTTTCTAACTCGAGCTCGCGTTGTTTCTGCTCGTGTTCGCGCTGTTCTCGCTCGTATTCGCGCTGAATCCTACGCTCTTCACGAGCATCTTTCTCACGTTCTTGCTCGTAATTGAACCGTGAGAGAACGTAACTCTGTATTTTCTCTGGGTCTGTGAGACCCATATCTTTGGCTTCCTGTACAAATACGGTGGTAGCCATGTCGCTAACTCAATCTAAATAACTAGCGACTCAGTACTGATTGCTGCTTCGCAAACGAATGCTAATAACCACAAGTAAAGAGTACAGACACAAGCTAGTGGTGACCAGTCTTATCCAGTTAACTGGCAAAGAATAAATCAAAAGTGTAAATGACTGGGAAGACTCAATAATAAACACAATGGGTACGGCGACTTCCCAGAAGCGAATAAAATCGTCTGGCGTTACTAAAATAAACTAGAGTTAAGTACTCTATGGATTGATAAAGCAAAAATTCACTTGCTAAATTAACGGTAAACACCAGTAAGCTTGTGTCTGTAAACTTTAATGATAAATACCTAAATACGAATGAGTGAGCACTATCTCGTGAATAGCTTTAGAGCTAGGAGTTAATATCCTGGAATGAGGTCGCCAATTGTCACGGGGTTTTTATAATAAAACTGTAATTTTGAAATAAATGGTTAAATATTATTTAATTTGATAATAATATTCAATAATATTGAAGAGCAAAGACAATGATTGTCTTGCTACATCAAGCAACGATTACTTTACGCTGACTTGCTAAGATTCTCAAGAACGAGAATTTATAAACTTTCTCAACAGTACACAGCAGAGGCTAATTACTCACAATTGCTGAATTACTGTACTGTTAGCCTCTGGAGAAAGTTACATCACCCCTGACAATAAATAACTAATACTAATAATAATAACATCAGGTTCTTGCTGATGCATTAACTCCTGGCACAACGGATTTTAAGTTAATACAAGACTGGTCTAAGTACCAGTTATGAGAGCAAACGTTTATGCAAGCTAGGAGCTATATGGAAAATAAGCTTAATTATGGAAAAATGAAACAAGATTTTTACTTTACATTAAGCTCGAGAAAGGAACTGTTAAATTTATTAATTACAAAAAATAAATTTAACGTTACATTTCAAATCAATGAGACGCACTCACTCTCACACGAGCTAAATACTTACGTCTAAAAAAAACACACACCTTAATTAAACTCTTATAACTAGAAAATACACAAAAGAAATACTATAGTCGATGAATGCTGCGTATCACCAGATGGGTGGGAAGACTGGACTAACTGTGAAGTGGAGTTTGGGTACTAGCTGACCTCTCACACTGCGGCACAGGACCTTCCTCCGTCACATCAAACACAAGACTGACTAAGTCGTGGGAAAGCGGAGCACTCGGCCGCATTTTTTAACGGTCGAATGAGCAAGCAGAGGCGAACAATAAAAAAACAATAGTATCGCTCAGTACAGCACTTAGTGACGTGCATTAAATCGGTCACTCTTTGAAAACGGTGACGAATTATTTGAAAAGTATACTCCGATAATGGAGGGAGAAACGGTTAGCTGAGCGATACACAGTGAGTTTTCCACTAATAGTTCGTGGTTTCTCACAAAAGGAAATGTCGCGAATTGATTCGTGACAACGTCATCTACGGTTACACTGTTCACATCCAAACAGACCATCATCCCTGTATGACCTGTTTCGGGGACGTAATCTTACCAGTCGACTTGCAAGTTGGGCAGTCACTGTTAATGACTATGATCCAACATTTCAATACGTTCCTGGGAAATCAAATGTCGTAGCCAATGCCCTCTCACGGCACTTAGCCACAGTCTTGACTGGTTGTGACGTAAACTTGACGTTCAATTATGACACACTTCATGGGTTCCAGCTTGTTGATCGTATATGGTCACAGCTCATATACTTCCTAGAGTCCGGTGATGATTCTTCCTTGCCCAAGTTACCAGTCCCTGTATCTGATTTCTTCCTCAACAATGAATTGCTCTATAAATACTCCGTACTCAAAGATAACAATGTACCTCATCGCGAAGTTAAGCAATTAGTCATTCCAACAAACTTGATTCCTGCTGCTCTTCATTTAATCCACGACAACCCTCGCGTGTCACCCCCTGTTAAAGACAGAAGCTTATGGCAGGCAAGTCTTTCGTATTATTGGCCCACTTTGTGAAAGGATATAGAAGCGCACTGCGATGCATGTTTATCATGTGCCCGTCATAAGGGAACAACCGGTCAACTTGCTCCCATATTGCAGTACCCAGTATCGTCAAGGATCTCTCTTCATCTTTTGAAGCTGCCTCGTACAGAATCTGGCTTCGTCTATCTATTAGTTGTAGTCAATCATTTCTCTAGATTCGTCATCTTAGCCCCATTGCGTGACAAATCTGCTATTGCTTTTGTTAATTCCGTAATTTGCCCTTTCACAACACCAGAAGTCATTCAAAGTGATAATGGGTCAGAGTTCAACAATCCAGTGCTGGAAAAAAATTGTCTTCGATAGGGAATTAGGAAATGGAATATAGTTGCCCATCATCCAACCTCGAATGGCCTAGGAATTGCTCCAGAGCTTAGGAAGATATTGGAGAGTCATCTGCATCACATAGTGGGAGATTAGACTTCCACTCAGGACGAATGGATCTCACAGGTAGCTGCATCAATTAATTCATCCATCAATAAGTCAGTTGGTAAAACACCATCCTTTGTCATCTGTGGGTTTGACAAAAGACTGCCTTATTCATTATTGCAATCCAAACCTGATCCAATCTATAATCACGATGATTATGTGTGGGTTCACTTATCACAGTTCCAGAAAATTCATAAAAATGTTCAGGATAATCTGGCCTTCACAAATGCAGAAATAGTACGTAACCAACACGCCGCTGCCTCCGATATAACCATCAAAGTAGGTGACTTAGTTTTTGCCCTAGATCACGACCGAGATTCAAAACTAGATACTAGTTCTTGGGTCCTTTCCGTGTATTCGAAATACAAGATCTGTCCAAAGCAGAGACAACATGGGTGCATGACAAAAAAACAAACAAACGTGCACTGAGAGGCAGAGTATTGTAGGAGCCACTAGGAGAGGCATCATCTTCTCAGCAAGGAAATGCTTCTTCTTCAAGTCTTTCTTCTGACACTACTACACCACCTTCCCCTACTATTATTAACTATAGTGCAAAATTGCTTTCTGCCACTAAGTCTCTTGCATAACATTATCATCTCGCACTCTCGTCATCCTCTTCGTTAACATCACCTCTAACATCAACTTATTTTATAGGAAAGGTGTTGTGTGTCTACGTGCTGTCAGTCCTGACTCTGGTCCAGTCTGGATCGGGTGAGGACGATGGTGTCGTACGGCCCGGGGCCTTGGTTGGCGCGGGAGGCGAGGTAATGGTGGTGAAAGATGTAATCTCCTTGCCCTACGACCTACAGCTGTTGGCTGCCGTGGCCATCGCCCTACCTGACTTTGCACGCCAGCTAGAGGACCTACAGGGCCTCCTATCAGATATCAAGGAACAACATCCTAGGGATACGTTTTGATACCCACTCTACCTACCCATATGCTGGAAACTGAATTACGTTCGCTTTCAGTCCTCTCATCTTTCGACTCCTTCCCTAACCAAACACCAGTAAGGTTTCCGTTCAATACTAGTGAAACGTCGTGGACTCTTTGATCTTGGAAGAGAAATTATGAGTGGACTATTTTGGTGCAGCGATTACTCCGCGTGACCTTTCTTGGATTTTAGTCTGACCTAGTTCAATTAGCCAACGCCCTAGAATCTAAAAAACAAAGTAATTAATGTTCAACATTCTATGCTACAAAAGATCACACTCCATTTAAATGATGTAATGCAAACGTTAAACAACTTCACCGGAATTCTAACAAAATGAAATCCTCAAAAAGTCAAATATTGTCTCAGAACCTCTTTATATGTAAAACTAAAGTACATGTAGATAACTTCACAGGTCTCTCTGGACTCTCTTGTCTCCCAAGTTTCTAGCTTAATTCGTATTCTAGTCAGTGCTGTCGATGGTCGTGTCACTTTAGATTTAGTACCTATCCCTGACCTTCGCTCTACATTGGGAATGGGCTCACTCCACTTTTTGATTTGTCTCTCGTGATTTGATTTCTCCTCCTTAGAACACAACTACCCAATACTAGAGGCCACGTTCCATACTAAAAGATACAGTTGTTCATATCCCTCTTCGTTCTTCTATCACATTCGACCTCTTTCACATAATTCCCTTTCCATTCCGGTACAATAATTCCCTAGTAGAAGCCTATGTTTCTTCGGAGTACTTCCTTCTCTCACATGATCATCCCTATATTGCCTTCACTTCCTCAAGTGACCTCGACAGGTGTGCTTTTCTACACCAAAATCTCGAATTTGTGCTGCATGCCTCATGACAATCTTTCCTGGCAGCATTGCTCCTTGCGAATCTGCCTTGGTCCGTAATTTCTCAGTACAACGTGACTGTACCTTTGTTCCGGCCCCAACGCTCCGGCGGCACCATGCCTCGTCTGAACCACATCCGCTATATTTTGTTTAGTGTCTCAACTCCAGTCAGTCTTATTGTCCCTGACTCCTGTTCACTCGGTACCCTCAACTTGTTTGTACAAGGCCCCTTGATTATTGTACGATAAAATCCTAGAATCTGTCATTGCCCATGCTACACATTATCACTTCTCTGTACTTCGCTTCCACAAATATGCGATATCTTCAAACCCATTAATATTACCTCCCATCTGCCAGCTGACAATCTTTCCATCACATCAAACAACTTACGTATGTTGGACTTTCTCAGTCAGACTGATTTTGTTATGAACCAGTTTTCTTCAGCCTTTAACCGTTCCTCAAACTTTGTATTTCCCCCGCAGTGGTAATTTAGTTCTTATTGGATTTCTTTTGTCACTATATGTATCCTATACTGTTGAGTCAAACGAAATGGAAAAGATCTGCTCGAGATCCGCCAAAGTTGCAGCAAAATTAGTGCGGCAACCACGAGACCTGGAAACTGGTAGTTCTAAGTGGCACTCATTATGGTCGGTGAAGATGTGAAGATCATACTGAAGGAAGAATCCCTGTGGAGGACTGAAAGTTGTGTTAACTGAAAGAAAATGTGATAATATAAGCATAATTACTACACAGTGATTCAATGACATGAAAACTAATAAAATACAAATAAGAAAGGGGAAATGAATGAATGATCACTCAAAACAGTGCCTCCCTGTGTAAGATAAACTATTGTGTATTAAGTTGGCTGTATGTTCCTCATAGAAATATAACTGTAATTACCAATGTTTACCTTATATATATATATATATATATATATATATATATATATATATATATATATATATATATATTATATATATATATATATATTATATATATATATATGAATTCAACCAGAACTATATACTACAGTATATATATCTCCTATTACGACACACCTGTCATATACTACATGCCTTGATAAGTCATTACCTATAACATAATAATGCAATGCTTATATTCCACTTTTACATTTATTAATATTTATCACTTTCCCTGCCTTTCCAGCATGGCCATGGTACTGTAAATATATTTCTTTTCCTCTATTGCATCCAACTCCTTACATTAGTAACATAATACCCTTTTTATTGTTATACTCTCCATGTAGTCCACAGTTGACTGTATAATCAATCCAATTACACTCTTGCCATATTATGATTTGATACTTCCACCGCTGTGTCAGGAGACACGTTTTTTTTTTTTTTTTTTTTTTATTTTTAACCCGTGGGAAAAATTAAAAAATTTTTTATATTTAGTATTTATGTAGTAAGAGCATTCTACCAGTAGTCTATAAGTGTTCTAAGTAGGGCGACGTGACCCAAATCCTCACTTACCTAAGGTCTGGCCTGATTCATATTTTGCTGATAGACTCAGTTCAGAGGAAAGCGCCGGTTGGATAGGGCCAGTTAGTAACAAGGGGACAGAGGCGAGTGAGGGTGGAGGTGTACAGCAGTGCTTAATGCAGTACCACAGAAAACCACTCCCGGACTTTGAATTCACCTATAATTGTGATAGTGGGGTTTAATATATATATATATATATATATATATATCCGTCCATCATCCAATCCCACGTTGCCCCATGAGATGCATAGGAGCCCGGGGGCCAGGCAGTTGGTCCTGACATTTAAGGTGAGATGTTACCAACCTCACTCATCCCCGAGTGGCATTACGTGAGCAATAAACCCCAACCACCCCTTGGATATAAACCTTCACTAGGTCAATTCGACTGGAGCACAATAATTACCCACTGAACCACCAGGCGTCAAAATTTGGTTATATGGTTACCACCCAGCGTAGTAAATAATTACCTGATGTAGGAAACCATTTAGATTGTCACTCAGTGAAGAGTAACCCATAAGCAGAAGAAAGAGGAAAGAATGAAGGAATGAAAGACAGAAGAGAGAGTGTAAAGTCACTCGTAGGCGGAAGGACGAGGAAAGAATGAAGGGAAGAAAGATATAAGAAGATGGAAGGACAGAAGGATGGAGGAGAGGACAGGGGAGACACCCGAGAGCAGCACTACATTGAGTGAGTGAATGGTGAGCGCCCCTACCTTCCACAAAAATATATATATATATATATATATATATATATATATATATATATATATGTGTGTGTGTGTGTGTGTGTGTGCAGGATATTTACAGAAGAAATATGTGCAGCATGTGATGTGTGGTGTGTGGGGAAGGAAGAGAAGACGGAGGGGGGTGCAAGGAACAGCATGGTGGACTGAAGAGGTGAAACATATTGTGGCACAAAAAAAGAAAGCATACAATGAATGGATGAGAAATTGGGGCGTGGAAGAAGTTGAGAGGCGGAAGAGAGAGTTATATGTAGAAAGAAAGAGAGAGGTGAAAAGACTAGTAAGAGAGAGTAAGAAGAGAGTGGATGAGGGAATTTGGAAGGAATTTGAGTGTAAAGTGGAGGGACTGTAAGAAAATGTTCTGGAAAGAGGTGAAAACAGTAAGACAGAGTGGAAGTGAAGGTCGCAGGGGAGTGAAAGATAAAAATGGTAGATTACTAGTGGAGAAGGGAGAGAAAAATGAGCAGATGGAGAGAACACTTTAAGGAATTGTTGAACATAGAGGATGGAAGTAATGCGAGTATAAGTGGCTGAGGAATGGCTAGGAAGGAGGGAGGTGAGACCACAGGCAGAAATCAGTAGGACAGAAGTTGTGGAAGCAATGAAGAAAGTTAAAATTGGGGAAAGCCTCAGGAATTGATGGAGTGTGTGGTGAAAATGCTGAAGCATGGGGGAGAGATAGTAGTAGAGTGGATGTGGAAGATGTGCAGATTGGCCTGGGAGGAAGGTAGAGTCCCGGGGGATTGGAAGTCAGGGTATAATTATTCCCTTGTACAAGGGAAAAAGGGAAAAAGAAGTGTGTGGTAATCAGTAGGGGGCATTTTGTCTTCTTAGTATAATAGCAAAAGTGTATGGTAGGATACTTATTGACAGAGTTAGAGAAAGAACAGAGAAATTAGTTGGAGAAGAACAGGGAGGCTTTAGGAAAGTGGGAAGAGGTTGTGTAGATCAGATATTCATTCTTAGATCTTTAGTGGAAAAGTTTCTAGAGAAGGGAAAGAAGTTGTATGCGGCTTTCATGGGATTTGGAGATAGGCATATGACAGGGTGGATAGACAAGGATTGTGGAACGTGTTAAGAATATATGGAGTAGATGGGAAGTTGTTGAATGCTGTGGAAGAGTATGTACGATGGTGCGAAGGCTGCGGTGCGTGTGGATGATGAAACTAAGTGAATTTTTCTCTCTGAAAAAGTTGGGTTGAAACAGGGATGTGTTATGTCTCCATGGTTGTTCAATCTGTACATGGATGGGGTAATAAAAGAGATACAAGGTAGAGTAGTGGGATGTTGGAGTGGCCTCTGGTGAGAGAGGATAGTGTTTGGAAACTCCCTGTGCTGTTGTGTGCAGATGATACTGTGTTGTTGAGTGAAGACATTAAAGGGGAGTTGGGTAAGGCTTGGTGGATGAGTTTGGGAGTGTGTAAGAAACGGAATCTAAAGGTGAATTTAGGGAAGAGTAAAGTGGATGTGGTCTTTGGAGAGAGGTGAAGTCATTGAATGTACAGCGAGTGTTGGATGGTGAGGAATTGGAAAATGTGAATACGTTTAAGTACTTGGGGTAGTGTGATGAGTAAGGATGGAGGTTTGGAGGGTGAAGTGCTTGAAAGGGTACAGCAGGGAAGAAAGGTTGCTGTTTTTTTTAAAGCAATGATAAGAAACAGGAAGTGAGCATGGAAGTGAAAAAGTTACTTACATGAAAAGTATTGTGATACCAACTTCCTAACGTACCGAAGTGAAGCTTGGACGTTGTTGGAAGGACACAAGTCAAGAGTGAGAGCAGTGGAAATGAGTTATTTAAGAGGAGCCTGTGGAGTTACTATGGAGAGACAGGCTTGACGAATGGAGGGGATATAAAGGAGCGTTGTGGTGTGGATGTGATAGGAAGCGTTATGAGGAAGCACACTCACGAGGTGAAGTTTGGCCATGTGGAGAGGATGGAGGGTGAAAGACTGACGAAGAGAGTGTATGTGAGTGAGGTGGAGGGGGGAAGAGGAAGGGCGAGGCCGAGGATGAGATGGAGGGATGGGGTGGAGAGGTATATGAGAGAGGGGGGTGTGAGTTTGGAGCAGGGCAGTGAAATGGCAGGGGACAGGGCGACTTGGAGGCGATTTGTTTGTTGCCACCCTAAACGGAAGTGAGGCGTCTGGCAATATATATATATATATCTATATATATATATATATATATATATATATATATATATATATATATGCGTGTGTGTGTGTGTGTGTGTGTGTGTGTGTGTGTATCAAATCACTCCGAATAGTTTCTCTTTTCCAAAATGAGATTAAACATTAAAAATATGAAACAAAATCACAAAATTTTTTCCTTCCAAGAGAGACTAAACTAAAATCATACCTCGGTACTATAATTTGTCGCTTCCAAAATAGAGTGAATAAAAATCTGAGAATCATTACCACCTTAAGTTCGGTAACGTCTACTTCAATTCAATTTTCCTTCCTTCAGACAAATTTTATTTAGCTTCCAGGAGAGGATTTTTGAACTGTAGATATACATTAGACAAGTTGCCTTCAATAACCTCTTTCACTTGCTCGACATCACCTTTTGTAGTTGCATGGCGCAAATTGTCAGGGTGGCAGCAAGAATGAATTGCAAAAATACGTAATTGGATTCAAAGAAATATATTTTGAAATGTCTGGCATTATACTGCACTGAAAAGCCTTGACTTCCACAAGCTCAAGTTATGCGGTGTAATGTCTTGTACGTTTTATCTATTTATTTTATCTATCTATAACCAGACGCTATATTCCCGTAAGGGAAGGTCAGCAGACAAATCTCCTTCTCTGTCATTAGGCTGCCATCCCTCCAACTGACGCCTCCCTGTCTTACATATAACTCCCCGCTCAATCCCAAAATATCCATCCTAAGTCTCCCCCCCCGCCTCCTCGTCATTCACATATATCATTTTCGTTAGTCCCTCATATCTCCCATCCCTCTCCACATGGCAAAATCATCTCAGACCATGCATATTTCATGTAGCAAACTGGCACAACAAAACATCACTTTGGTTCTGGGTATTATCCATACAAATCCATATTTGGGCTTTACTCTTTTGTACTGGACTTTAGTCATGTTATTAAGCGTATCCTATGTTACTCACATCAGGCATGCTATTTCTTTTTTCTTTTTATAATGTACAATACGTAGCTTTTGGTTCAAGTTTGGAAATGCCAGAGTGTGCTTTGCTAGTTGCCTTGAAAAGTGTCTGCTCGGTCAACTTTAAATTTTGTAACCACTTCTGCCCAGTGAAACTTCCGAGGGAAATCACATATCAAAGCGTGATGACTAGCAACTCGAGGGAGATAATGCGCAATGGGCGTGGTACAACAAATTTTATTCATTATGCTGGCTCTTGTCTGTGTGTGTGTCAACCCAATAAAATAATTATTAGGTAATGAAACGTCTTATTATGAATTATATTGTCTTTTTTCAATACCGTAACCTCAGCTTGGCCAATCCGTTTTTTCTTTTTTCTTTAGGACTCTTTTTCCTGATATTACACCTCTTTTCTCACACAGATGGATCACACTAAGATCACCCAGGCTTTGTCATCACTGGTTAGTGGTCCACTGCATGGACATGACCTCCTGATGGTGAGTGACGATCACAGCCAGCATCTGCTTGACATGAGTCAGAGTGTGGCAGCGGCTGGGGCCTTCTCCTCACGCCCGTCTGCCTCGCCACCCAATACGCACTCCACACGGCCCGTCCTTCACACCACACCAAAGGATCCCATCTCTCACTGCCATCATCATCTTCCACAGCGACCCTGCAGAATTCCTCCTCCTCTTAGGAAACAGAAAAGACTGGAACCCCAGCCACCTCATCCTCTTTCTGTCTCAACCCCCACCTCAACACCACGTCAGTAATCAATCAACCTGTCGTCCAGCGCTTCAGAGTTCATCTTGTTGCTGCAGCCACAAGAACGAAAGGGAAGTAAACGCTTAATCGCCTACACCAGTATGCCCACAAACATTAGTGGGCACCACTGGGAGTCTGGAGCACTGAGAAATTTCACAGCAGACACTCACTCTTCCCTGATCGCTTCAAGGACTTTGAGGGAAGAGTTTTAGTGTTACCAGTCTCCTGCTACGACCCACCGTTCTTATACTATGGAAAAGACGGCAAATGCGGTGTGTAAGCACAAACTCTGGGATGCACTTCAGGTCATTGGTGATAACATACAACTTCACTCATACACTCAGCCTCAACGACAAAATATGGGGAGTCAAGGGGAGAATGGAACCTGGAATGGGATGCTGGGCGATATGATGTACAATAATAAGGACTTAAAATAGGATCAGTTCTAATGAGTCTTAACATGGATCGGTTCAGTGACTTTGACCACATCTACCCCTACTGGCGGAACAGCTTTGCGATTCTCCTACGTGTCCCACCGCCCATAAATTTCGCTGGAGGAGTATTCCTGTTCCCTTTCTCCGCTCTTCTGTGGGGCTTAATTCTGGCTTCCACCATCGCTGCTGCCTCCTCTGTTCTCCTGCTTACTCCACTACCTCCATCACCTCAGTGACCTCGTCGACATTATTCTGAAGGTTATTAACCCCTTTTGATCTGCTACAACACTTGGTGTTGCTGGTAATGTTAACATTTTTTTAACCTTAACTCTGGCATACTGGCTCCTAAAGTTTGCTTTGAGTATAGTAAAGATGCCATCACCCTGGAAAGGACGAAGTCTTATTTAGAATGTGGCAAACATGGTAGGACTGAATTTACTGTCAGTTTGAGACAAGAGGTTAGTGAAGACAGTGTCATCCCCTCTGGAGGCATCATGAAATTCTTTGAGTATTATGCAATCCTTGAAATTATTTTGTACTTGTTGACCGTAACCTACTAAGGAATTGTTTCTCTCATTCTTGCTTATCGATATTTATATGATATTTCGGACTTGTAATCGAAAATATTTGTTTGACAACCTAAATTATTAAATATTTTTGCCCAGTAGTGCTGTCTCTATGCAGGCAGCATAAAATAATTGACTGGAATAAACATAAC
Organism: Coenobita brevimanus; assembly: GCF_032717465.1. Lineage (NCBI taxonomy): Eukaryota > Metazoa > Arthropoda > Malacostraca > Decapoda > Coenobitidae > Coenobita > Coenobita brevimanus. The sequence continues at coordinate 2,092 of NW_027641843.1, read as the reverse complement.
AATCACAAATTAACTGCAAGTAGATATAACTCTTATTTTAAAATGTACTTGCATTGTAATTTATTGTATTTGAAAATCTAGGTGTTCTAAGAAATTATATCAATTTCTGTATCTTTTGAACCTCAGCTCAATGGTTAAATATGACAAACATGAAAGTTCAGCAGTATTACCTACAGTAGTTTTAATTCAGAAGCGCAGAAAGGAATAATGTACAGAAACCAAATATATTGTATTTGTAAAAAGTTTATTATACTTTTCAATATAATTATGATTATCATATAATGAAGCAGTTATAATGAAAATCAGCCAAGTCATTTCAGTTAATTACATTACAAAAGTAATTATTCCACCTCGTCGTTCCTGCAGAAAGGACTGAATGAACACCTTCAACCCAAGGGATCACTCCTAAATTAATATCATCTAACTGTACACAGCAAAACCGAAGGAAATGTGCTCTGGGGCAAAGGAGTGAATTATTGGCACGACTATTATAAAATAGTGTCGAACTGGTTGCAAAGTTCCCTCTCAGTAGCCCCAAATTACCTGGCGAATGAGCAGTCAAGTTTATGACTTTATATCGATTAAATATAGGGAAAAAGAGGAGGCTCAACTTCTTGCATTCCATTTTAGTGATATTCAACCCTTCCCATCACAACAGTCTGGATTCACACACATACGGTCAATACTCTCTCGTAACTAAAGCTTTTCGACAGGAAGAATGTGAAAAACAAAAAGATTCTGCATTTTCGTTTCCCTTGTCCTTCCTATTAAAACAAATCCTAACTACGACAAAGTTTATCTCGCAGAAGTTACCTGGCCATGCAGCAAGATCAAAAGACGTGTGAAGCTTTTTTAAACAAAGATTTCCTTGTGTTTCCTTCTTGAACGAATCCATGTTACGATTACAAAATTGACCGTAGGCTGATTAAGTACATCTGGACCCAGGCAGACAAATTCATGGATGTTATACAATAATCTCACTTCATTTGGGTTACCACTTCGGTGTATCAGGTATCTAATAGTTATCCGTGTCAAGCGTTTATATCATCTGCCTATGTTACGGTAAGTGATTATATCATCGTATTCTTCTGTGCCTTTCTAAAAGGAACTTTACTGTTTCATTTCTTCCAATGCATTCCTTGTGTGAAGGAAGAATAAAACTGTCTACCTTAATGACACTTTTTGGATTTGAAAGTATAATTCTATAATTTGAAAGGTATAACCCAACATAACAACATTACCATCATAGTATTCCTTAGCTTATTATATGAAGCCGTGTGAGGATCAGGTGCTGTGTTGTAATCCAGAAATTTTGTAGAACTCCATATTTCTGATACCAAAGTTACTGCACAATAGGAAGGGCACAGTGCATTATATAAATCTTTTGACGATAGTGGTAATTTCAAATTTGATATACTCTTGTTCAAAAAATTTCATCAGCCTATCTAAAAAATTTCCCTTGCACGATTTTTTCTGCCTTGATTTCTGGACAATATAAGGTAGCTGACATATTCGTATGTGACATAATATGCATCATTTGGTTATAAAATCCACGTGGACCCATATGGTACACAAGCAGTGGTAAGGGGTACGTTCTGATGCAACTACCTCTTTGACAGTTCTAAGTAAATAGTGCAGTTAAGGGAAGAACCAAGGGTCTGCTTTTGAAGGAACTCTAATGAACTGCAATAAGGAAAGCAGACAAACTGCTGGGGCAATTTTACCCAAAACTACCAACCTATGGTTACTGAACTATTATATGCAGGTGCTCCGATCTCCGTGAACCTGCTAAGCTGGCATTTTAGCAACAATTTCAGTTAATCATTTCAAAATATTGCCAGATAAACATACCTACTCAACTTAAGACGGACTTCTACTGCAACGTTTAAAGATTTTTTCCTCATTGACTGTGTGGTAACAGACAGTGTCCAGGGTGCTGGAATCGGGTCATGAATATCAAGAGGGTTGCTGTTTCCATGGTGCATATTACTATCTTACTTCCCAAATATAAATTCTCCTCAAATCTCCCGGTCCAAAACAACTTGAAATTCACAGATTAATAATTACCAGTATAAACTCCCAGGTTGTGTCG
>NW_027641842.1:0-4995 GCF_032717465.1 Coenobita brevimanus | reverse complement strand
GTGTATATGTGTCCATCTTCAAGCAGTTTCTTATCAAATTAATCGATTCCTTTCTACAGAGATGGTGTACCATCTCTAAAGATTGTGATTATTTTATTCATTTACTCTTGTTCATTCATAGCATTCTTCGTCCCTCATTTTTCGTTGACTCAGAATTTCTCATTCACTCACATCTACTTCATCCCATTTTCTCCCTGTTACCTTCACACTTCGCTATACATAACGCATTCACTCCCACTCACATTCATTGCATATAAATAATTTTTCTTCATATGCTGTAATTATTTTCATTCCTTCATTTCTTCATTCATTTCTTCATTCATTTATTTATTTATCCACTTGCTTCCTCTTCTATTAATTACTCTTTTAAAAAGGGTAGATCTCTCCCCATTTGAATCTGACAGTGAAACTGATGATCATGTATGTGATGATAATGTAACGTATCTTCGTAGTGGCAAATATTACGATAAAAATACCGTAACTCCTCAAACTACTACTACGACTACTCTTACTACTCCTGCCACACCTACTACCACTTATACCAACCCTACCACTGCTGCTGTTAATCCAGATATATCGACACCAGATACTCTATATCATCTTCCCCAACCGATTCTGTAAAAGTCACACAGCGTTCTCCGCAGCCTCTGTCCTTACCCTCTACCACACATACACAATCACCAACCCCGCCACACACCACTGCCGGTACAACAGTCCCTTCTCACGCCCCATCTCAACTTACTACAGTGACTACCTCCTCACTTTTGCAACTTCACCCTCTTCTACGATGGCGAATCAGGACCCCCCACCTCCCCAGTTTATATATTTGGACGATGCTAACCGCCCCAAATTTACAGGAGAGGACAGTACAGTCTCCGGCTTCGACTTCCTCAGAGAGGTGGAGAAGACATTCGTAATCGGCAAATCACAACTGAATCCCTAGAAGTTTCTTATCTCATGGGTCGACTACTCCAAGGCAGGTCGCTAATAGGAGCCGCAAATCGTGCAGGGCACTCTGAAGATTGTCAGACATTCGATGCATGCCGCCAACAATTAAATCAGCTTTGTTGTCAACATTCCAATTCCGGATCTCTCCTTGGTTTGACTAATGTCCTCAAACAGATGGAAAAGGATATGAAACTACCATTACAACATGCAAGGGTAATTGAAGTGGCCACTGCGATGCAGGCAACGATTTCCGAGAAGCATCAATTGTTGCAGGATAGTCAATGGGTGACCGCAGTTAATGGCCAGTTTACGATTACACTAGACAATTTTGGAGATTTGTGGGGTTACTTAAGATTTATGAACTGGCTCACAGATCACCAGAGGGAAATAGCCCTACAGATTGGCTTTAATCCCGGTGACAAAACAGTTACCATCGCAAAGGCCATAGTAGAAGGATCGGGATCGAACGTCACTCGCCAGGCCAGCACTCACATCTCAGCCTCGCACTCTGTGGGCAGTACTGCACACATCCACCACTTCATCGGATTCCTCACGTTCGCGGTCAACTACGAAAGGGAAACGTTAGTATTCGTTCTCACTTTTAGTACCGATCACCATCTAGCGGTCGTGACAAATCTAATGTGCGATGGAGCAAACAATCCTCAGTTGTGTGCTGGCGCTGTGGTACCGTCAGTCATCGAGAGCCCAGTTGTGCACGAAAACAAAGACGATTTCGCTGACAGGGACGGCAGCGCACATCTTCGCGATCCCGTCGTCTTACATGCAGATATCACAAGAATAGTACAACTCACTCCACTGATGAGTGTCGTTACCTTAAGAGCCGTCAGTCGGGGTAAGAGGAGCGTTCGCATCAGAAGAATATAACGTAACAGCAAAACATATGCCCATACCAGAAAATAAAGTAACAGAAGCTCAACTCCCTATTCGCCAGGTAGGGCCTATAACATCTTTAGGCTTAGTTAGTCTAGGGTGGAGCAAAAGGGTACAATGCTCTTTCTTCATTGACACCGGATCAATGGTAAATTTGATCTCTGATACCTCTCTAAACAGCATTAGGGAAACAACTAAAAAGGTCGGTCTCCTCAAACCACCTGACATTCACCTATGCTGTGTGGATGGATCAGAACTTCAGGTCAAGGGAAAAGTAACTTTAGAGGTACAATTTGATAAAACCTTAACACCTTTAGCCACTGAATTCCACGTCACCAACGATCTATATCCAGCGGATACTCTTACTGGCTTTCCAACAATGGCCCAACAAGCAATTGCCCTATTACCTGCTTGTCATAGCATAGACATTTATGGGTATATATCTATCATGGATTATCCACGTCCGGTTCTCTCCCAAATAAACTGTTATTCGCTCTCACACAACTCCACCATTACCCGAGAGCAAAGAGGTAGACACACCTCTACTGAAGCAGCCAAATTCACTAACATCTGTAGTCATGGCGCGCGACTCTGAGGTTGTTATTATCGTGCTCTGGCAACCTACCATTCAAAAGTGCGTCTGATTTCGTGTATAATATGAGGTGCATGTGATTCGTGTATAACATGTTCGTGTATAATAATATTCGTGTATATTATATTTGTGCATAATAATATGATTTGTGTACAATATAATACGAAATTAGACGCACTTTTGAATAGTAGGTTGCCAGGGTACAATAATGACAACCTCAGAGTCGTGCGGCACGACTATAGTGCTACATCCTGTAAGCATTCACCAATGGATGCACCCTCTGAGCGTTCAGTAGTGGATCATGTCAAGCCCTCTAACAGTGGCACATTTGCCGACTCAGACATGTCTCATTTAACTACCTCACATAGTTTGAATAATGTTTTAATATACACAGAGACAAGACGCACAGTAACAAATCAGTGCACAATTTTTCTTACTGCATAAATTTACGAAGGACTCTGTTCGTGTTGTGGGTGCGAAAGCAGGAGTGGATGTACTAACCTTACCTGAGACGTGTTGAGTGAATGGCATTACTTATGAGTCGGCATTGTGTACAGTGCTGGAGGATAGCTTACACTAGCTGTACTTAGCCAACACTACTAATGCCCCATTTAAGCTGCGTATGGGGACACAGATTGGTGATTTCTTGGTATACCCAGCAGCCGTACATGTGTGCCAAGACTTCCCACTCTCTGTTGCAGATGTTCGCTCAGTTGCTCAGTCCATCGACACTTCATCTAATCTTGAATCTCATGTGAAACAGAGTGATTACCCAGAGTACAATAGTCAGTTGCTTAATCTCTTGCGAGACTATCATGAAGTAGTAGCCCTATTCGGTGAGAACATGGGCAAAACTTGCTTAATTCAGTACAACATTACATTACAGCCTGAAGCTCAGCCAGTATACATCCCTGCCTTCCGTTTACCACACAGCCAACGCCAACAGGCTGATCATCTTATTCAGGACATGTTGGACTCCGACGTCATTGAACACTCTGACAGTCCGTGGAACAGTCCACTATTTCTCGCTCCAAAGAAATGTGGTGGGTTACGACCAGTGATAGATTACAGACGCGTGAATGCACTGACTGTCCTGGACAGATTTCCGATTCCTGTACTCACTAACGTGTTGGAATCCTTAGGTGAAAACAATTGTGAAAGATACGGCCATATCAGAAAGCTCAACTCCCTATTCGAATATAACGTTATATTCTTCTGATGTGTTATTCGAGTGGCTACTGGCAAGTAGAAATGGAGGAATCATCTTTCCCAATCACTGCTTTTAGCACCCCATCCGGGCATTACCAATTCCATAGACTCCCATTCGGCTTGAGAAATACACCATCAGCATTCATGCGGCTAATTCATACTGTTTTCGCTGGCACAATAGGTCACTCAGTCTTTGCTTATCTAGACGATGTCATAATCGCCAGTCACTCTGTAGAAGGACACTTGGAAAAATTGACCGAGGTGTTCACTAAGCTCAAACAAGCTGGACTTAAAATCAAACTGTCAAAGTGGCACTTCTTATGAAGAAAGTACAATTCCTAGAACATGTCGTCGATGCTCACGGAATTCATGCATCAGATGACAAGGTTAGAAACGTTACAAACTTCCCTACTCCGACCAACACCGATGCAGTACACAGTTTTCTCGGCCATAGTGGCTACTATCATCGTTTCATCAATGGGTACACCCAAATAGCTGCACCAGTAACAAAACTGTTAAAGAAAGACGCGCCTTTTATGTGGTCTGATGAACAGCCGATCGCATTTACAACCCTGAAAAATGCCCTTACACAAGCTCTGGTTTTGGGATTTCCTGATTATTCAAAACCGATTCTTCTTTGTGCTGATGCTTCCGGAGTGGGCCTCGGTGCTGTTCTCATGCAAAATGGCTCCGAAGGAAAGAAACGTGTCATTGCTTATGCCAGCTTTGTGTTAAACTCAGCAGAAAAGAATTGCAGTGTAACTCATTGGGAAGCTCTAACCGTGGTCTGGTCCCTAAAACATTTCTGTTACGTCTGTCACGGGGTTTTTATAATAAAACTGTAATTTTGAAATAAATGGTTAAATATTATTTAATTTGATAATAATATTCAATAATATTGAAGAGCAAAGACAATGATTGTCTTGCTACATCAAGCAACGATTACTTTACGCTGACTTGCTAAGATTCTCAAGAACGAGAATTTATAAACTTTCTCAACAGTACACAGCAGAGGCTAATTACTCACAATTGCTGAATTACTGTACTGTTAGCCTCTGGAGAAAGTTACATCACCCCTGACAATAAATAACTAATACTAATAATAATAACATCAGGTTCTTGCTGATGCATTAACTCCTGGCACAACGGATTTTAAGTTAATACAAGACTGGTCTAAGTACCAGTTATGAGAGCAAACGTTTATGCAAGCTAGGAGCTATATGGAAAATAAGCTTAATTATGGAAAAATGAAACAAGATTTTTACTTTACATTAAGCTCGAGAAAGGAACTGTTAAATTTATTAATTACAAAAATAAATTTAACGTTACATTTCAAATCAATGAGATGCACTCAC
>NW_027641841.1:0-13683 GCF_032717465.1 Coenobita brevimanus | reverse complement strand
GTGTGCTGGGTGCTGCAGCACAGAGGGGAGGAGGGAATGTAGGTGCAGGGCAATGGGTGGGAGACGGTTGTTACAGATATAAGAGTTGGGATGGATTAGATTGGGGTGGAATGGGAGGGGTTAGGGGATTGGTTGGTGTGGGAAGGATAGGTAGGTTAGGCTGAGGGGGTGTGAAGGAAGTAAGAGAGTGGCTGGCAGGGGGATTAGAGGATGGGGCGAAGGAACATAAGCAAAAGGTCCAGGTGTTTGTGTCATGTTCTCTGGATGCAAGTGTTGTGCAGGTGAAATGGGTCCAGTTCTTGCAGAACTCGCACTGAACAGAACCCTTTGTCTGTCGACTCACGTGTTAAAGCATGTTGGACATATGTATTTGTTGATAGGTCCTGGGTTGCTCTTAACCCCTTAATCGCGGGGCATCACTTTTGTGATGCTCAGGAGCAAGGGGTCATACTGCAGGGCATCACTTTTGTGATTCTGTGTTACTTTGAATTCGCCCGGGCTTTCAAGTGGAGGCTTGCATCATCTATTAGTACTACCAGTGTCCAGCTATACTCAGTTCTGCTAATGTCACCTGAACTCCCATCCACTGTTGACAATTTAGCCATTTTTCTCCTGTCCTTGACTCGCCCCCTCCTTACCTCCCCTCCATTACCCTCTCCTCCTGCCTGACCAGCTGCACTGCGCTATACATGCTGAACGGATTTTTCCACTCATTTTATCCATTGAAATGTGCCCTTTGCCCTATTCTTATACAAAATAATATATAAAAGAAAGAGAAAAGTTAATTGATACTGCCATACAACTGGAATGGGCTAATTACCACCTGGCAACACCTCACGTGCACTCATTCGCTAATTTTTCCTATTCATTTCCTCTTGAAATATGCTGTATGACCTGTTCTAATAATAAAAATATATATAGGAAAGGAAAGGAGAAGCCTAAGTGATGTTTACATTCACCTGGAACTACATAATTTATTATGTATTATCTAGATTTCCTGCCAATCATTTCATAGCATATATATTAGCAGCTGTCACCATGCTGACATTGGCAGCCCTTCACTGCCCCTAGGCCACAGCATTCAGTTTATTGTCGTCTTTCAAGGTGAAACCACGTCGGATTCGCTCCTGTCCAAGTCCGTCGGTTTTTAGCCCCATGCAAAGGGCCCTGTGACCTCGTGTGGAAAGGGGTAAAGGGCTAAGTGACTGCTGTGGAACGTGAACTGGCTAATTTATCAATGATAATGATGGACAGTGACTACAATCTTTCTGGTGACTCTAAAACAGTGCAAGTGGAAATGTAAATAATGTGTAAATAATGTGTAAACAAAAAGTGAAAGCAATGAATGTAAATATAACTTAACAGTGGAAAATAGTTTTATAAGTTACTGCAAGTGACAGTGCATATAGTGTAAATAAAATAGAAATGTAAATAATGTAAATAAAATAGAGAATGTAAACAGAAATGTAAATAAGTAGTAATACAAGAATACGAGTATATATACTAGGAGTAATGAAAGTGAAAGACTCACTCTAGCATGTATGAATACTGGGAAAATGAAAGTGAAAGTGACAGATTTGCTCTCTAAGCTAGTATACAAGATGAGAATGTGAATGCCTGGAGTGAAAATAAACTACTAGTACGAAAAGAAATTTATAGATAAATATTGTATATAAATAAGTGTAATAAAGTACCAGGAATATAAAGTGTGAGTGTGTTTATAAATAATAAATGACAGCTCCGCCTCAAAATACCATCGGGGAACCAGCAAGGGAGAAAAGCTCGTATGCACTCGTAATTTACATTGCTTTCACAGTGTTTTTTGGGGGAATATGGATTCCAAACTACTTGAAATTTATAGAATAGTGTTTGTAGTTATAATATCAGGCAGTGGTAACCATATTATTGGGTATCGGGAAGTGTAAAGTGGAGACTTCTTTATCCAACTTCAGAAGTCTCCACAAGTCCTCCGGTAGACGACGAAGGCTCAACAAACATCTCAGGGGAAAGCTGAAGGTATGTGCCATAGGCTTATTTAATTTTAATATTCTAGGACTAATAACTGATTTTTGGCAAATATTTTTAAAAAGTCAGTTGGAGTGCGAATATCCTCGCAGGATACACAAGGAGTGCAAAAACATCCCCGCGGTGTAGGGGTTAATGTCATCGGCTAGAAGAAGTCTTTGAGAAATGACCGCCGGAGAGTCATTTCTTGGTGTGGAGAACATTGTTGTTGTGTGTGTTGTGTTCGATGTAGTACTTGCACGGGCGGCCGAAGCCATTCCAGGATCTCAGGCCCCTTGAGGGGACAGGGGGGTTGCGATGGTTTGGCCCTCATGCTGTCCTCCTCCGCTTCGACAGCCTGTGAGGGATGGACTCAAGACAGAAGATGCCACTGCTCCAGGTCCTCAAGCAAAGGTAATTGTGTTTGGTTATTGTATGTGTTGTTGTTGGAGGTGGTGGAAATGGTGGTGGAGGTGGTGGTGGTGTGAAGGTGGTGTTAGTTGTCCAGTAGTGGTGTTGCCTGGATGTTGATGAAGTTGTGTGATCGTGTGCTGGTAGAAGTCGAGGGATAGTGCTTAATAGTAGTAGTAATAGTAGTAGTAGTAGTAGTAGTAGTAGTAGTAGTAGTAGTAGTGGTGGTGGTGGTAGTGGTAGTAGTAGTAGTAGTAGTGGTGGTGGTGGTAGTAGTAGTAGTAGTAGTAGTAGTAGTGGTGGTGGTGGTGGTAGTAGTAGTAGTAGTACTAGTAGTAGTAGTAGTAGTAGTACTAGTAGTAGTAGTAGTAGTACTACTAGTAGTAGTAGTAGTACTAGTAGTAGTAGTGGTAGTAATTCCAGGGTTATATGAAATTGAACTAAATGTATTGTAGGCTAGAGCTGCCCCTATCCTGCAGCCAATCATCATCATTTTCCTGGAGAGAATGGGAGTTGAGGGACGTTTGTATAACAAAATTGCAAAGCCACCCGGTCGTATTGGTGCCATAACGTAAAGGCGTTCCTCACCACCGCTTGAGGTTAAGTATGCAATGCTGGTGAAATTTTATCCCGTTCCCGCCCCGGAGGGTCTCTGGGACAGCTATTGTTTTCACTCGGTTTGCCTGATTGTTTGTTTGCTTGTCTGTCTGTCTGTCTGGCTGGCTGGCTGTTAACAACTTTACGTGAACACTACTGGTGCTATTTTTGACTAAAATAGCAGGGATGATGTGCTTTGATCTTCTGATCATCTGACTAAATTTTGGGCCAAATTGGACCAAGGCCCTGGCTGTAAGCCCCAAAAATGTAAAGAAAAAAAACACACACACAAATATATATATATTTTTGCTATAACTCCTTTCAAATTTGTCATATCGACATGAAACCAAAACCTAAAGGTGTATCTTTCAAATCTGCATTGTATAACATGCCTCATTACATCACGGGGGTCATCCCCTAGTTAGCGGTAGGGGGTCAGTGTCAGGTGAGTCTGGCCTAAATATTGAAATAGACATAAAATCAATTTTCACCCGATTTGCTCCAGATTTAATATGTAACATTATTGGCTAGACATCCTGTTGTGTTCATACGTCAGCACTAAAATGACTGCCGGGAAGGGGTTTGCTTGCCTTGACATCGCTTCTTGTTAGGTCGTTGTTGTGATAGCTGGATGGTGCCTGTGTGGTTATGCTGGACTGGACTGGTGGCGATGAGGAAGCTTCATTACCTTTTAACAATACTCTCTAGCACTGCGATAAGGGTAGTGAGAACAACACCTAGACCCAGTGCTATGAAGGAGCCCTCTTGTATGTTGCAGGCTGCATTGGTTGTTGTTGTTATGTGGTGAAGATATTGCTGTTATTGATGGTGGTGAACAACATACTGGCACTTTTTTTTTTTTTTTTTTTAAATAACAGAATGGAGGAAGGAAAAACAAATGGGGAAAAAAAAAAATAATCCATACACCAGATTACTGGTGTCCTCTATTCATAAAATATCTGTAACAGTTAGACTTGAACAGTTGTGGGTTGAAATTTGGAGGAAAACAACTCTGGGGAAGCGAGTTCCAGAGAGATGCAGTTCGGGGAATGAAAGAATTCTGATAGGCAGAAGTTCTGCAATATGGTTGAGTGACATTCCAGTCATGAGCGCTACCAGATGCCCGTGTAGCACGAGGGAAGGCATGGAGAGGTGGCACCATGGACACAACTTCGTCTGAGCATTTGCCAAAAAAATATCTGTAAAATAATGCAAGGGAGGCAACATTCCTTCATACTTCCAGGGGAGGTAGTTGAAATGTAATGGCAGGGTTGTTAATGATTCTAACAGCTTTATTCTGAATTTTGTCTAGTTGTCTTAATGCAACCTCTCCACAACCATTCCACAAGGGTGAGCAATATTCAAGCTGAGAGCGCACATGACTCTTATAAATTATAGCTAACTGCTCATCGGCGAAGAAGTTACAGACTCTGTACAATAATCCAAGTTTCTTTGAGGCGGTTTTAGCAAGTGATCTGACATGAGAGGTCCAGCTGAGGGCACTGTTAAGTGAGACACCAAGAATTTCAATACTTTTGGAGATGGGAATATTAGTAGCACTGAAGGTAATGTATGAATCTGGCAGTATCTGTCTATTAGTAAACTGTATATATTTAGTTTTACTAGCATTAAAAGAGACAAGGTTGTTTTGTCCCCATTCACTGATTGTAGCTAAATCTTGATTTATGGAGATGGCTGTACTGAGTTGAGAGGTAGAGATATTAGACTTTGTAAATGGATGTCTGAGTGTGAATGAACTATGTAGTGTTGAGTCATCTGCATATGAGTGAACGGGATTGTGAGTGACAGATAAGAGATCATTAATATGAACCAAGAATAGGGTTGGCACCAGAACTGATCCCTGCGGGACTCCGGCGTTGACTGAGTGGAAATTGGAACATACATCATCTACTTTTACTCTTATTTTCCTGTCACTAAGATAAGAAGAAATCAAAGGAACAAAAGACGTTAGTCCATAGCAAGGGAGTTTGGACAGCAGGGAACGGTGCGATACTCTGTCGAAAGCTTTAGAGATATCAAGAGCTACTGGTTCTGTGGTTCTGTGAGGAAAAGGGCTAAAGGGGATATGGACTGAAGGAAAAAATGAACTGAGTTTAAATTTGTGGTAAGGCCGCGGATGTTGGTAAAGAATAAGGCCGCACCGTCACCTCTTCGCCGACGAGCATGCCCGGAAATAGCAACAGTCGCTGCCGGCACAGTCGCTTGATGGCGACCGGGAGGACCCTGTGCCTCCAGTCCTACCCTGCCGGTGGTGGCAATCCGAGGTACCACCTCATTTGATTGTAAGATTGCAGCGGCCATTACTAAAGATGTGAATAGAAGGTGTGATATGTTATGCGCATGTAGTGTGGTGTAGACAGTTGAAGGTAGAGGTATTATGAGAGCATGCTGGCCTACTCTCTGTGTAAATGAATGCACTGAAAATGTTCAGAAAAGGGAGATGGTCAGGATCAAGTCCTGAGGGCTGGTGAAACGGGAGCTCCAGCTCTCCCTATCACCAGCTTGCCATCAACCTCGGGAGTACTGCCCTGTTAACAATACACTCCAACATTAGGGTAAAGGTAGCCATAACATCACCCAGACCCAGTACAATGAACAAGCCCTTTTAAATGCTTCAGGTTGTATAGTAGTGGTGATGATACTGATATGTGGTGGTGTTGATGGTGCTCTTGGTGGCGAGTGACTAACGACTCTTCACAGTGCACTCCAACATCATGGTAAAGGTAGCCACAACAACACCCAACCCCAGTGCTATTAATACTCTCTGTAGATGCTCCAGGTTGTTTTGTTGGTGGTGATGTTGTATGATGGTGTTGATGGTGTTGACGTTGTTGTCGGTGGAAGGAAGTAACCTACTGACTCTTCACAATACACTCCATTACCAGAGTAAAGGCAGCCAGACCAACTCCCAGCCCCAGTGCTATGAATGCTCCTGTAGATGCTCCAGGTTCAACACACCCGTCCCACGAACCTGTACAAAACAAGAACAGTCTGGGTACTCACTTTTCAGTTTATCATCACCTAACAATAGAAATTATATTTCTGATATTTTGCAGAGTGAACAGTTGTTGTATTAATTTCAATCACAGCTTTCCTATCAGCATTCGTGAAGTCCTAATGATTTAAAACTGGGAGTATGTTGTCAGACCTTAGATTTCTTCTTAGTTATCCTTGTCAGGCGATGTTCAGGTCAAGTTAAACTTAGCTGACGTTGGTGATAAAAAATGCGGTTGATTAGGCGACGGAAAGGAAGACGATGCCTCACACTCATACTGATAAACTGCTACGGTGATGATGATAATCATAATGTCTGATTTATGTTGCTACGGCGATGATAATAATGTCTTATTTCTGCAGCTATGGTGATGAAATAACCGCTTATTTGTGCTGCTACGACGATGATGATAATCTCTGATTTATGCGGCTGTGGTGATGATAATAATGGTCTGACTTGTATTGCTACAATGACATTGATAATAGTGGTATGATATGTCTTGCTACGGTGATGATAATGTCTGATTTGTTTTGCTACGGTGATGATAGTTGTGTAATTATCGCTGATAAGGTGACGATGATAATATCTAATTTGTGCTCATTTTATGATGATGATCTCTGATTTGCCATACTACGGTGCTCATGATGATAATAATAATAATGGTCTGAAGTGTACAGCTGCCTTGATGGTGACAGTAGTGTCTATGACGATAATACAATTAGTGTAATTGCGCAGTTGAAGGTGAAAATAGATTCGTACATCAAAGCTTACTTGTGTAGTGGGTACGGCGATATTTCTGACGTGTGTCTCATATATTTTTCCCAGTATGCCTGTCTCCAGGATGCGCTGAAGGCTTTTGGATATTAGAGGGGTGAAGGCTGTGTTGCGGGGTAGAAACCATGTCATGTGGCCTCCTGAATAGCTGTGAGGATGGGTAGTGATTTGATTTGAGAGAGAGAGAGAGAGAGAGAGAGAGAGAGAGTAGCTTCACACACACACACACACACACACACAGCTTTAATATGGCAACATTACTTATATGGCTAATACACTTGTAGGACTGAAACGTGTGACCCAGTCCTAATAGTGTTCCAGGTTTTACATAAATGTATAGTGAATTTGTTGTATTCATAATAAAAGCAAATGAAACTTGAGGGGCACTCACTGGAGCGCATTTCTCCAACACGGGCAACGTCATTTCCAAACCACTCTTAATAATGGGTTATGTTTTCTAATGATTGATTAGGGTTTCGCTGTTTTCCGGATCCAAAACCAGTAATACGACCCGGATCGGTCCCAAAAATTAATCGATTGTTCCTTGGGATATGGGCTATACACCCACCAAATTTGGTTTCAAATATGACCTTCTGTCTTGGAGTAATCCTACTGAAAGACATACTAACAATTAAAAAAACAACGGGGGTTTAATACATACGCTCCTTGTCGTAAATAATTATTTATAGGGGTGTAAATTAAAAAACGACCGCTGACCTCATTGGCCTCACTCGTTCAGTTATCAGTTATCCTATATCTGTGAGCAGAGAAAATGTCTACTGTGCCAAAGACGGAAAGGTAAGACATGATTATACAGGTAGAGTTTCAAGAATAATCATCTTATGGTTACAGTCCCTATTGAATCTCTCTCTCTCTCTCTCTCTCTCTCTCCATTGCTTCCAGCAGTCTCTCTGAAGCTGAATAAAAGTGTCAGAAATTGGTAAGAATTTAACGTAAGGTGTCATCGTAGTGCGTGTGTTGAGGTGGGTGGGGGGGGGAACCACCCTGTTCGGGTGGGGGCTTGCCTACCCTGGAGTTTTGGTGGGCCGTACCAGCGGGTGGGAAGTCCCTCCCCCTCCCGTACTCATCAAGGAGGACAGGGTTGCCCATGTCATCATTGAGGGATCAGACTGTGTTCCTAAACCCATTTCCTTGTCCATAACCCTTGCCTATGTTAACCCTACGGGAATACATCCCGAAAGAAAAATCCGTGAGTGGAGTCCCATAGAAAGTGGCGCTCGGCAGACACAGATTCCACCAGACTCCTGCAATCCAGCTCAAATAGGCATCGTGAATATTCGTGCCACCATCAATGGCTGAGAAAGGCAAAATCATGTAGGTACCAAGCGTTGACAAACATGTCAAAACTAGAGAAAAAATGCCATCTGGGGGCGTTGATATCTTCTGCATGCCAGCAACCCTCACTTTTCCCTATAGAAGGTTTGTGTTGATGATCACGGGTACATTTGGTTTCTGCTTGTGGTTCCAATACTACAGCGAGTTCTGGAATGAAACTGATGTTTTCTTTCAACTACAATACATACATGAGGAATGGAAATTGACACCTATGTTTGTCGAGAATCAGTGATTTTTTCAAGGAACATTGGCACTGTATCAGATGACATAGATTTCATACAAATTGATTCTTCGTTTCAAATTTCTTCATAAATTTTTGTGACTTGATTCTTTGACGGATGAATCTGTCTCTTCTCTCGAGCCCAGCCACATTTTGCTGAAGCCTCTGTCACTAGCTTTACATGCTGCTCAAACGACTGATGATGACACAGGTGCTCGAGTTTGAGTGGCCGGTGCAGGATTCCTTCAATGTCTGAGTCTAAAAAATTCCTAATGGAAGGTGGTTGTTGTATGTCCGGTGAGTTCATGTTTGTAATGCGGTGATATGAGTCAGCTCCAACCTGTTACTCTGGCATGTTGAAAGTCCTCACTTCTTCGGCTTCCAGGTTCTTTTTCCAAAGAGTCTTCATGAGTTCCACTGCTTTTCTGCGAATCTCTTCATTGTCGACTCCCACCATAGCCAGCAGGACGTTCTCAGGATCTGCACAGTGAGTTCCTCCTGACCACTTTCAGAGCGACATCCCAGACCTCTACGTTTGGTAAATTTGCAGTTTGATGGACAAGTTAATGATAGTTTTTGCTCCATCAATCAGTATGCAGTTGCACTTGATATTGAGCCATGAGGGAAAGTACACCAAGATACTAAACTCTACCAGTACAACTAGACCGACAGAAGGCTTCTCAACTGACACATAATGCCGTAGGATTTGGCACCCAAGAGTCAACCTACGTGAGTGTACAATCGGACCAACTTGAAGGAGCAGGTCACTGTCCACCAATCCTGAAATCACAGCTCTGCGGATTCTGTAGCTGTAGAGCTGGTCTGTGCTTAGATCATGAACAACAGACTCAGGTAATTCAGAGAAGTTTGGATTGGGCACACATTGGAACCCCACAACTGCCCAGTCAGACATTGTGCCATTCAGTTGTTTGCCGATGGGGACCGCAGAGCTGTTTGGACTGTTTGTGGTGCCGTCGATGCAGGCAAATACATGTCACCAATGGCAATTCATTTGTATGCAGTAGATAAATAACCCACTGTAGTGGCTTCTTTATCATCTCCTTAAGACCCCATATGCAGCCATTATGCCAACCTGTCATAGTAGCTGTTCCATCGGTGCCAACAACTGCTAATGCAGCTTCCAACTCGGTGCCTATAACGGCACTGTAAACAGCCTGAGCAATTGTCCGACCTCTTCCATCACTGGGTGATAGGTGAGTTAAATAATAACTACCAGGTTCTCCAACTACAGTATAATGTTCCTCCACTTGAAGTGTCCTGTTGTTCTCATTTGTTCCTTCCAACATCATCAATGTAGCGTCTTTTTCCCCGTCCAGATAAATGTTGTCAACAAGCTTGATATTTACTTGTTCTTCTCTTTGTATATGCTCCCCATATTTATCACGTTGCCTGCGCAACTTGCTGTGGTCGATGCCATGTCTTCTGTCATATTCAGATATGATGCCCATGTCTTTTAACACCATATTAGCGAATACAGCACCAGCTCTGTCAGACACCTGATATCGCACACACATCTTAGCAAAGTTCTTCCACTCCCTTTGATTCTGCTCACTTCATTGTGCAGAAGCACCTGGTGCAAATTCCGAAATTACTGATGTTTCCGATGCCGTTGTTGATAGTGAATCATCGGACAAGTAACCAGATCCAGATGGTTGGTTGTTTAACCGCTTAACCGCTGGGCGTCACTTTAGTGATGCTCGAGGCGCAATGGATCATACCGTGGGCATCACTTTTGTGACTGTGTTATTTTGAATTCTCCCGGGCTTACAAGTGGTGGCTTGTATCATCCTATCCAGTACCCACGCCAATGTCCAATAATAGTCAGCACTCCCTAATCTCATCTGTACTCCCATTCATTGTTGACAATTTAGCCATATTTACCCATTCTTGACTCCCCTCCCTACCTCCCCTCCATTGCTCCCTCCGCCTCTTCCTGCCTGGCCATGCTGCGCCTAACAAATCTTCCCAAGAATTTTCCACTGATTTCATTCATTGAAATCAGCCCTATGCCCTATTCTTATACAAAATAATATATATACAAAAAAAAAAAAAAAGAGGGTAAGTGATAGTGCCATACACCTGGAATTGGCTAATTATCACCTGACAACACCTCACCCTGCACTCGTTCACTAAATTCCCCTGGTAATTTCCCCTTGAAATATACCGTATAATAATATTCTCATAATAAAAATATATATAAGAAAAGGGAAGGAGAAGCCTATAAGTGATATTTACATTCACCTGGAACTACCTATTTTTTAATGTATTGTCCGAGATATCCCTACCAATCATTTCATAGCAATATTAATTAGCAGCTGTCCACCCTATTCACATTGTCCAACCCTTGCTTGCCTACATACGTTGCGTGAAACCATGTATTTTGCACTTGTGCCCCGCCATTTCTGCCGCTTCTGTACATCCATTGCAAAGGGCACTGTGACCTCTACCCCTATAAAAACTCGTGTAGGGAAGCAGTAAAGGAGTTAGTGACTCAGCAGTGGAATGTGAGCTGGCAGAATTATCAATGATAATGATGGATTAGTGACTTTGATCTTTCGGAGTGAATCATGTGATGAGCCTGGGAGGAAAATCGTGACAGAAATTCCTAGTATGAATGCTTCCAGTGTCCCCAAGTTATCCTCTTAGCTCCAAACGAAAGGAGGCCTTTAGTGCAGCAAGGGAAGGAATTTAGAGGAAGAGGAGGAGTGAAAAAGGCTGCTTGGGTTAGCCTTCGGGAACAATGGCCCCGACGTCACCCAGCCCACAATGAGTCCCGGGGGTGAATCACCTCTCCCGCTCCCCAGCCCCACTTCACTGATTTCTTCCTCATTCTTCAGTGGGAATTTTCTCCTGAGTCTTTGTCGTCGGAGTCTCCCACTAGCACCTACAAGTGAGAAGGCAGGCCGTAGGGGAAGGAGGTAAATCCCTGACTCGTGAAAGTAGAGTAGAAGTAGAGTAGGGCTGCTAGTGCTACACGGCAACCTAGGGTCAGTGAGAGTGACCTTGAAACAGCCCAGTCTTGCCTCACTGCTACCACTCCACCCTCACCCACCCTACGCCGCCACGACAGGGAGTCCTGGACGCCTTCGTGTGGACGGAAGGTTCCAATTTCGTCCTGAACATCTTTCATTTTGACGAGAGGTTCCTCAGGGATACAGCCTGCCTGCCTCACTCTTGGATGTAGAAGGATGCTGAGTATGTGGACTTCCTTTTGGCCTTCTTCGATGACCCGAAGTACATGCAGCACGATATCATGGTGATGAGACTAACAGGTACGAATTTCACAACGTGCTGCAAGTGGCTGCAGAGTGCGGCGAAGATGCTAAAGCAGTGGACCGTTCTGGGAGTGCAGAAGCTGTATGTGTTCTTCACCCTCATGCTCCGCATGCCACACTCAAAGCATGAGTTGGAAGAATGCTGAGTCCATGGACCCCACCCACTACCCTCACCCACCTGTCCAGTAAGTACATGGCCAGAGATCGCTTCTGGAACATCATAGAAACCTGCACTTCACCAACAATGATGTACCTTCCCAGACCGACACACTTTTGGAAGATCCAGGAGATTCTGAGCAGAATGAAGGATAAGTGTATCTGTCATTCTTCCACCCCTTATCAGAAGGATGTCATAGACAGATCCTTGGTTTTGTTCAGAGGACGTCTTAAGGTTTGTACAGTACATTCAAAGCAAACGCCATCGGCTTTGGAATCAAGTTCTTTGTACTGTGCGACTGTAAGACTGGGTACATCCTTGACTTCGTCATCTGTTCAGCTACAGCACACTGTCGATCTGGACCAAAACACCCCCTTGGCTTCTCAGGCTGTGTGAGTGAGAAGCGCTCCTTGAAAGGTATTTTGGTGGGAATCATGTGCTGTATACTGACACAACTATTATACAGCGCTGAAACCTGTTAATGCCTTTCAGAGCACAGCATCGGCTCATGTGGCACTGTGAGAAAGAGAGCTTGAATCGTTGCCCACTTCCCCAGAATTCCCAGACAAGAAAACTTGCAGCAAGGAGAAGTGCACCTACGCAAGTCTGAGAAGATGCTGGCAAGCCACAGTGGGATGACAAGGAGAGTCGTGCACATGCTTACCACCATGTACACAGGGAAGAACTGAAAAAACAGTGGGAAGGGAAGGTCGACCGTACGACGGAGGTGAAGACCTGTGAGGAAACCTGATGCTGTCATTGACTACAATATCAACATGCAGCGGCTGGTGGACAAGTCCGACATGATGATTGGAGAGATCGACTGCCTCAGGGAAGAATACTAGGTGGTACAGGAAAGTTTTCTGCATCTCTTTAGACATGACGATGCTTCGAACGTCTTCATCCTGTATACAAGATGAAAGGAAATAAACCACCCAAGTCCTTCTCCCTGAGGTCAGTGCACCAGGACTTGTGTTCAGCAGCTGCTTGAGAGATATGGTACCATGACAGCAGCAGTTCCAAGGTGCCATGCTGTAAGACTTTTTTACAGACTTGAACGAGAGGGCGTACATGGATCGGCACAGACTAGTGCAAATGCCTGCCACAACCAAGAGAAAGGCTGTGATCTGCGAGTGCCAGGTCTGTGCACATAGCACCCGACGCACACCTGTTGCACAAACGCACCTCTTGGCAGTGCACTGAGTTGCCAGGGATTCCCCTCTGCATTACCTGCTTTTTTGATTACCACAGCCTGAAGCAGTTCTAAAAGTGCAAGTGGGAAAATGTAAATAACATTGTGTAAATATTGTGTAAATAGCAAGTGAAAGCAATGGATGTAAATATGATGGAACAGTGTAATAATAGTTTTTATAAGTTACTGCAAGTGACAGTGCATAACATAAGTGTAAGTAAAATAGAAGTGTGAATATTGAAAATACAATAGAAAATGTAAATAGAAATGTAAATAATTATAGTAGTATACAAAATATGTAAGTACAAATACTTGAGAAGTTATGACAGTGAAAGTGAAATGTTGGCTCTCTACGTACTTTACTGAAACAGTAAATTGAATACCTGCAGTGACAAGAGAAGCTACTTATTACTGAGGGAAACTTATGGATAAAGACTGCAGATATATATAAATGTTATATAGATAATGGGAATATAAAGTGTGAATTGTTTTTATGAATAATAAATGACAGAATACCAGCGGGAACGAGCGCGAGAATTGGGAAGCTCGTACATGCTCGTAATTTTTATTGCTTTCACAGTGTTTTTTTTTTTTTTGAGTATGGATTCCAAAGCTATTTGAAAATCATAGAATATTGTTTCTAGTGATACTATCAGGCTG